>NC_139350.1:600000-1042500 GCF_055883805.1 Amblyomma maculatum | reverse complement strand
ACACGCTGGAGCGGGGAGGCACTGAAATACACTCGGCTGAAACACGTAGGGCGCACGTACGTTGGCCGTCGTTGGGGCTGGCAGCCGCTTTCTTCGTTAAGAACGAGACCTGTTCGCTGTCGGAGATCGATGATGGCGCCATATTCCCGCAGGAAATCCACACCGAGAGTCAAATCGCGAGAACATTCCCGGAGAACGACGCAGCTGACAACAAACATTGACGTACGAATATGGATTCTAGCCGTGCACTGTCCAATAAGAGTAATTACATGCCCTCCAGCCGTGCGTATCTGCGTGCTACACCATGGTGTCATAACCTTCCTAAGATGCGCCGCCAGTTTCCCACTCAAAATCGAAACGTCTGCTCCGGTATCCACTAAAGCGCTGACGTAATGACCATCGATGCACACAGGGATGTCCAGCGATAGCCGGTCTCGTGAACCAAATGCTGTCGTTTCTGCTCCAAAATCCATATCTGTTCTCATTGGGAGGACTTCTTTGTGCTGACATTTAGCGGCCCCGCCCCCGGAGGTCACTCTACTCAGTTTTCCCGGCGGGGGCTTGGCGAGCGACCAGGCGGTGCTCTCGGGAAGTCACCAGTTGTTGAAGGGGATGGCCGACGTGGGGATGCAGACATGGTTTGTCGGCGTGCCATCCGGAGGTTCTCTTGTGCGAGGTCGTCTCCAATGTCACGAGGTCGTTGACCGAAAGTGCGTCTAGGTGCGTTGGCATAAAAACCCTCCGGTCCGAGTTCCCGATAAGGGCACGACCGGAAAATGTGACCAGGTTCCCCACAGTGGTAGCAAAGGCGGCGGCTTCCAGGGGTCTGCCAGACGTCCGTTCGTCGTATGTGTGACCGCGGTGGCCGCACGTACCGCGTTGGTTGCTGTACAGGAATGTATTGCGTTGGCTGCTGGACGGGCATGCACTGGGTTGGTGGTAATGTAGACAACGGAGCTTGGACTGGAACTGGGCGTCGGAGAATGTCAGCGTAAGTCGGACGAAGATAATCAGCAGCAGGGGTACTTTGAGCTTCAGCAACATGCACAGATGGCTGCGTGACCTGCTAAATCTCTTCGCGGATTATATGTGCGAGAGAATCACCCCTCGGTTGGAACGTGCCATAAACCTTCTGCAGTTCCTCGCGTACAATTGCACGAATAAGATCTCAGAGGTGGTCAGTATTGATTACAGCAGCTGTAAGAGGCTCGGCAGTAGTGGTAGCGAGGATTGGGCTGTCGTAGACAGCCGAGCGCTGTGCAGGAGCTTCTCCATCGTTACCGCCTTTGTTAAAAATGAGGTAACTGTAGTTGATGGGCTACGCACAAGACCAGCAAAAAGCTGTTCTTTAACCCCACGCATCAGATGGTGCAGCTTTCTACCTTCAGACATGTTGGGATCCGCACGTCGAAATAGTTTCGTCATGTACTCAACATACATCATAACGGACTCGTTTAGCATCTGTATCCGAGATTGTAGAGCACGTTCTGCTCGTTCGCGCCTATCCAGGCTGACATACACCTCTATGATAAGACGGCGGAACTGAGGCCATGATGTTAATGTGCCTTCTCGGTTCTCATACCATCTCAAAGCATGGTCTTCCAGGCAGAAAATGGCGTTCCGTAGCTTTAGGTCGTTGTCCCACTGAGTAAAGGATACGACTCGTTCGAACTGAGTTAGCCAGTCCTCAACGTCATCATGCGCAGTGTCATGGAACGATTTCGGCACTCGGGGGTTTTGAAAGTAAACAGGACTACCTTGTATGACGGACGTAGTGCTTTCCGTGGCTGGCCGGAGGCTCGTTGTTTAAGTGGACTCTAAGGGCCCGTGTTCGGGAGGAAGGCCCAGGTTCCACCGGCTGACGCGATGAACTGGCGTGTCCATAGACAAAAGCTCGGGGTCGTTGGTGCGCGGAGGGGTGTGCCGCATTGAGAGGACAATTACCCAGCCGGCTCCACCAAAACTGTCACGAAGACAGGGATTTATGGGAAACGGCAACAGGGGCAGAGACACACAGTCAAGACAGGGGTTCGCGGGAAACAGTAACACAGAGACAGGCTCAAGGGTCCACAGTCCTAGATAGCCGAAAAGTGTGCGAGAGTCTACAACTTCTCCGTTTCTCAAGCGCTACCTCAAACCGCCAGGTGGCATTATTATATATATATGTTTAAGCAGGTTTTTGAGAAAAGAAAGCGCAATGTTTCTCACTTTTCAGTGGATATCTGCACTTACTGACGTACACATTTTGTCGACTCCAATCGCTATCGCAATCTAGTCTCGAACGGGGACTAGAAGATGGATGCTATATGGGAAACTTAATGATATGACATCTTCTTGAACGCTTGACAAGGAGTGGTTGCGTCACAAGTTTCATAGAAAATAACGTGCGTATTTTCTTTGACACCGTTTTTCTCAATTTGGGTTACAACGACGACAAAGGCTTTTAGTCATACGTAAGAACCGTCGTGAAAAAATAATGCGTCCAAAAAGTTACATGTCAAAACAGTTCCGTAAAAACAGTCGCGGAAAAAAGTCGTAAAACAGTCACATTTTATTTGTGCTACATAATCAGGTATGATCTTAGGTTTATAAGCTGTCAGTACGTTTCATCGGCTTCAATAAATACTCTTCCCACAGACACACAGAAGACGCTGCGGAGAGAGAAAGTACGTCTTTTCCGTTGCAGAATTGGAACAGCAGTGAGGAAGAGAGGAAAGCAGGCGTACTAAATGAAGGTATAGATGAGTAAATGCAACGCGGCGTTCAGAAATGCCGCGGGCATGTCATTGGCGGACTTGATGCTCGCCGAATGGGAACGTGGTAGGCTCACACGGTATTGTGCCTCAGGGCTCAGCGCAATTCCGCCTATGTTCTAGGGAGACGAAGTGTCGAAAATATTCGACGATCGTTTTTCCCAGCCGCACTCAGTTTTGTGAACGGCCGCAAAGCCAAGATGGATATGCGCACTGGTGGCGAAGGTTCTGTAGACGCCCATACGCATGTTCAGAACATGGCGGCTCATTAGCACTCTAGCGTCCCCGAAATATTTGAAGGGAGGGGGGGGGGGGGGAATAAATTTTGTGACATTAAATGACGTCAGACCCACGTATAACATTAATCTAACTTATAAATCGCCATTTTCCTAGCTCCACCCTGCCGTGGCCTTTTAAGGGCGCCGCTCGCCAACCTTTGTCATTCAATTGAGCTCGGATCCTGCTGTTTGAGTGCAGTTGACAATAAAACCTGGCAATTATAAGACGGGAGAGAAGAGACAGGCTCAGTATGCTTACTACAGTATGTTGTGTAAAGCGCCGGCGTAACCGCACAATATACAATACAGTGTTCAACAAACGTGGCTCGTATATATTTGTATAGTTTATTATACCGACCATAAAGATAGATTGATAAAACATACCAAAAAAAGCTGCATAGCTTTCTTTTTTCAGCCATATTGCTGCGTTTGGGTGGATGTCATGGATTAATTACTCTCTTATTGCATACCAAAAAATGCGCAACATAGCCAGCACCTGCCAACAGATATCAGCGACTGTGACAAGTTGCCTCACATATAAAGCGGAAGGTACGGGGCCTCCCCACTCCTCCGAGCATGCTTCGACATAACTCTTCGGTGCAGCGACCGGCTAGTGCGCGTCCATGACGATGGGCTGCAGCGCAACCAGCCGAGAGTTAAAAAAAGGCAGACCGCAGCACGCCTGCGGCAGTGCGCTCTGGGGAGATGTAGTCTCTCGAACAATTCTGTTGTTTTTTTTTTATTTTTTTTTTTCACCGAGCCCGCGATCAACTCCTCGTTTCTTCCTCATCTTGCACGGCCGCCGCTGGCGATCAACTCTGCGACTGCGACACCTCATCAAACAAGAAAGCCGTGGGAATTCCTTTTTGCCACAAACTGTCGGTTAATTGAATATTGTTTTCGCCTGTGTTTCAACCTTGATCTGGTTTACTATTTTACGCTGTGTTTTCTGTGCAACTCTTGCCTCTACTTAATATATCTGGAATACTTGCTTTATTATCTTTATAGTCATCTTTTATCGCAGTGTTTAGTTCATTGTCGGGTATTTCTCTTGTTATTTACCAAGCTGTTGTTTATCACAATCGTTTCGTGGCGTTTAATTTTTTTATTGTACTCCATTATTATGCAGTGTAATTTGGACTACTATCTATGAATATTCAATTGCTTGTAAAAGAAAGTGACTTTCTAAAACTTATTCCTCAATCACACACCGACACACGTACTTCACAGGTTGACCGGCCTTACTTTTAAGTGTGTTCTCAAATCTCGTAGAGGGACGACGGGAACCGTAAAGAGGATCCCGCGCCTCTGTTGACCGTAAAGGTGGGGGTTTGTGACAGCGACCAATACGCATTAGTAAAGCAGATAAGAAGTCACGTGAGAAAGTCCCGAGAGAAACAATGCAGCATGCAATCGATAGTAGAGGCCTCGCTGTTCCCTTATGAAAATCGAATTTTCCTTTTTACTTCCTTTGTTTTTCCTTTTTGCTTCCTGAACAGCCTTCCTATAGACTTTTCCTTTCTTTTGACTAAAGGAAGTTTCCTTTGAGCTCACCTTGTTGAGACTTTCCTTTCTTTTGACTAAAGGAAGTTTCCTTTGAGCTCACCTTGTTGAGACTTTCCTTTCTTTTGACAGAAGGAAGCTCATTTTTAAACTGGCTCTCTTTGGCAATATCAATAATGACCTTCCTTTGTTTTTCCTCAAGTAAAGAGAAAGTTCTCTTTACTCTTTATGCATCATACCTTCTTTTTTTTGTTCGTAAGCGAAAACATACGAAGCTCATTTTTCTTTTCAGCTAGACTTCTCGTTTTTTTTCTTTCATTAGTATACCTTGCACTTTTTTAACTTCTGAACTTTTTTGAATAAACCAATTATACATTTATCAAAATATACGAAATCGCATTCGTTTCTTTGTTGTGCAAGTAAACATCATTTTAATTTTTTTTTTTTTCATTTTATATTAAATCCCTGCTTTTTTTTCACGCGCTAGATCTTACTTTTAGCGCAAGTTTCTTCTTAGTCGCCACACAAGGACCAATAATATTCACCACCTTCCTTCCTTTGTCCTTAAGTGTAAAGATAACTTTCTTTTCATTCATTTCTTGTGCTTATTTTTGTGTGTGTGGCATTACTTGGTCTATTTCTTGCCCCTCTGATTTTTTAAGATAAAATATAATACATTCAAGAATTTTCATACATGTTAAAGAATGCCAGGTGGTTCTAATTCATCGCTTTCGCAGCCCGCTGGTTCGATGGCGATGCATGCGCGAGACGGCATGTACATACATCCGTGACCGCTGCTTTACGCAACAAAGCTCGGCGCAGGGCTGGCAGGGTTCGTCAGTATTTGCGTCGGCATTGCAGCCTGGCAACTCTTGGCTCGCAGCGACGCCAAGGGCGACGCTGTTAGCAAGCGCGGCCTGCTTCCGTCGTGATTTAGTGCACTTCGGTACGGCGCGACGTTGACGTCGCGCAAGTACGCTTTTACCGTGGTGGCATTTCCAGTGCGTTCGACGGGTAGGCGGTTACCGCAGCACCATCGATAACGGCTTCAAAAGACTGCAGTTAAATGCACTTCAAGATGTGCCTAGTACCGGATGTCACATTGTTCACGAAAGTCAAGCTCGTTTACCTCCTATCACAGTTTAAAGACCAGCAATTAATACGTCAGCGACGTCGGTACGCCGGTACCACCCCGCACAGAAGCCCCCGCAGCCGAGGTTACGAATACTGCCAGTAAAACCAACGTTCTCACGGCGAGTAAAACCAATGAAGATTGACATGCACCACAAGAATTCCGCAGCAAAAAAAAAGGGCGCTGCAACTGCTTGTGGCAATATTTTGCTTAAATTATTTTGTGTTTTGTTACGCATCACATATTACTACTAAAAAAACAAATGTTTAAGGTTGTTTATAAATTATAAGTTTTTATTTGAAAGTTTGTGAAGTTTGCAAAAATGCATTTAAAAGTTTGGAATGGCGCTTGAGACTCTAGCGCTATCGTTTTCGTGAAAACAGCCGGCGGCATGCTTCACTATGTGTTTCATGACCGTAGGAAGTTGATTGTTCGCGTTCGTTGTGTTCGTCCGTGAGTAGTGCAAATGGCCGATCATGTCTTGGTTAAATGGGCGACCGCTCAGAAGTGGGACGTAGAAACCTACAATCAAAAGAACTGCAGGCGAAACTGATGGATAATCCAAAATACTGGAAGATTATTCCAAACCAAGGAGTACTACATGCCCAGTGGAAGGAGGGGTCGTACTCTCCTACGTTCATTCTCGGAGTGGGTAAGTAGTCAAACGTCTCTTGTCTCTTTTCGTATTCGTGTCTTAATAATGTTTACCTGTGAAACACCTTCCTTTGCTACTCGCGGTGAGTCGTGTCGCGAAGTCGTTTACATGCCCGCATTACGACCGCATTGTGTTAACCGGCAGGTGACAGTAGTGCACATGGTGAAAGAGGTAGACAGTTGATTCCGGGAATTGCGTGAAATTAAAACAAAAATGCATAATGAACTGAATTTGCGGAAATAAGAAGTAGAATAAACGCGGCTGCTGTCGTTACGTGGACCTGATTCTCCCTGTTTACACAGCAAATGGCAATTCTCGGTGTTTCGTGATAACAGGAGTAGGCTTCCCAATTTGGGCTCTATAAAAAAAACCACCCTGCCCGCATCGTCGTCTCGGAACGGTGCGGCATGGAGAATGGCAGCTCCTTGATTATTGAAGCTGATTTAGAACAAGTTTTAAAGATGCCCAGGGTGCTCCTTCCGAGACAATTGGTAGTGTAGCAGCGAAACGGACGCTTTCACAGCTGCAGGCGACTGAAGTTTAAGCAGATAAAAGCGCCTAACGTGTTGTCGCATTCATTTACTTTCATATTCATTTGTTTGTTGCTTTTTATTGAAGCGTCAAACATGCTTCCTTTCTTCGCTACCAGCCATTCCTCAGATTTCGCGCAGAGAGAGAAAACTTTATTAAAAAAAAGGGAAAAAAAACTGTGTGTGGTGGGGAGGCAGTGTGTGGAGTCTCCATTCTAAGACTCCAGTGGCCTGGGCTGCCGCTTTTGCCTGAGTTACCAGCCTACGCTGGGTTGCTAGGCCAGAGCATAGCAAAGCAAGCAGTGATATCAGTTACCAACAGCATAATGCTGCAATGATTTTTAGCTGCCGATGTAAAAGTTGCTCCCAGTGCATGGGGTACGGCCAACAGGTGGAAGGGCACCGCTCTCTCCACTTCATTTTCAATGCTGCCGTTGCACTTTGCCACTACTTCTGGATGAGGCTATCTGCCACGGGATCGCATACTCCCTTTCATAAAGCTCACGACTGTACATGGGTACAATCCCAGCATTCATGGCCGCATTTCAGTGGAGGTGAAATGCAAGTTGACTGTGTACTGTATGATGTCATTTGCACATTAAAAAACCCCAGGTGAGCCCACCACTACGGCATCCCTCATCGCTATAGCCTAAGTCGCTTTGGGACATAAAACACCATGAACCTACCATAAAGCAGAGTGGCTATGTTTTACGGTATGCGTGGGAGCTCAAACTGTTTTTCTGGAAATGCATCCTTTGTTTTGTCCACTACTGCTCAAGTGGGCATTCTGCCCACTTGAGCAGTAGTGATGCTGGATGGTGTCAGCTCGCAGTTAAACATTACCATGTCCTTTTCTGTGCCAAGGTTTGCTCAAGGGCTAATGGTCCTCCTTAAGAAGTGTTGCTTTGAACCCTAAACAGTGTCCATGCTACGTTTCTCTTGTCAGTGGTCTTCATTTGGTCACTATTTTGCTAATCTCATGTGTGGAACCAGATATCTCCACAATGCGTTATACTGAATAATTTTGTATGATGCATTTGAGTGCAAATACAATTTAGTGAATAGACCTTGCCACATGTCGTTTTGCAGGAAAGCTGCAGCTGTGACAAAATGTCTAAGCCAACAGGTGCAAAAAAGAGAGTCCTGGAGCTTGAGGATGAAGTGGGGTCTGCAAAAAAAAAGAATGAAGAAATATAAGGCCGCAAGAGATGAAGCACGTCAGATGCTTGGTATGTGATCGCTTTTTTCTGAAGCCATTGGAATCCTGATCTCCATTGCCATGATACTGAAATTATTTGCTGTGTCACCAGATGCTACGTAAAGCATAACAAATTCAAGTGCTAACTCCTAAATGAATAAGACCTCTTGGTCTGTAGCACGTCCTAGTAAAAGCACCAGTAAGATTATGTTGCTGCAATAAGGTTCCCCCTACACTGAGGATTAGGATTGGTGTTCCTCCTGTAGTTGTCTTTGCGACACATTATAGGTGGTGTACAGTAGTGCTCAGCTACACCGTGGCGCTGCTGCATGACGCCACCAACCACCATGCTTGCAGTGCACGTAGCAGATGAACTGCTGCCACTCCTGCTCTGCAAGCATGCTTTGTTTGTGTTACAGTGACTTGCGTGTCACATGTCATTGCTTGGGATCGGCATGCATCTGAGATTGAGCCTGTTGTATGTGATAGCTGCATGAAAATGCATGGTAAACAAATGCCACTCAAGGTGAGCACCTGTGCTGATTTGTGCTGCTCAAGCCGAGGCCGAAAAACGGGCGCGGGATTGGGTTCCTTTCTGTTCTGGAGTGGTCGGTTACAACAACGCTCCAGTGAACCCGGAGAGCTGCATTAGGTTCAAACACATTCACGGGGTATAAGTTGTAGCCAGATGGCTGTGGCAGGTCTGTGGTGCTCTTGCATTACTGTGGATGGCGTATCTGAATGGAACCCTTGATTCCCTCAGATTTTAACCTCAGAGTCTCCTGCATATGATGAGGTGCATCTAGAATGAGCGCAGGAGGGACAGCAAAAAATCTAAATTTGTATGAAATTATCATATGTGGCCTCGTCCTGTCTTGGACCTTGGAATCCTTATGGCATGTGCTTCATTTTCCTGTGCCATTTTGGTCGCTTAGGTGGTGTTTTTTTTTTTTTTTTTTTTTCACAACAGGAAATTTATACTTGTCCAAGCTCGGCACCTGGCTCAGCAATCTGCCTAACTTAACTCGGTCACTACACCATGTTAGCAAATGTCGACACGAAAGACAGACACGAGATAGGTGAAGCATGGGCTATCGAGTATCAGCTACACACTCGAGTGTCAGCCTTTGTCCAAATGTATGGCGTATTGCTGCCGCCATACATGTATATTGCATGCTGACCTCTTCAAGGCCCTTACTACCGACAAACTGTTTCAGGGATGTGATCTGACTAACTTCTGTTAAAGCGCTCACAGCTATCTCGGCAGCATCATTCGCACCCATGAATTCATTCTAAGCAATAGCAGCACCCGTCAGTTGCACTGTAGTTACAACGTCCTCCGCAGTTAATTCAATCCAGGCATTTCCACAGCGAACAAAGAGATCAGAAGTGGGATGTCAGCATTGGCTTCATCAATTGCTATCAGCATCCCCTAGATTATGTACCGCTGATAGGGCGCCTTGAGTGCGTGAGTGATGCCAGTGTCTAGCAGCTAAATTTTGAATGGCGCATTTGGTGACAGAAAAGGGTTGGTCATGCAGTCAAGGGCAAAGAAAAGGCTTTTCTCCTGTGGTGAATGTTACATGGGCTGCTGCTGCTAGTGATGAAATAGTATGTTTTGTTCCGGCTTTCCTTTTTTGTTTTTTTCAGATGTTGCTGAGCTGGTCAGTCAGCTGACGGAATCCGTTAATAATGCTGCGTGTACAACACAAGCAGTTGTGCTGCCAACCGAGGCTCAGGTTAGTTGCTTTAGTCTAGTGTCTGCATGGTTGTGCTCATTACTGCCTTTCTCGATGAAACTTTTTTAAGGGTCACACAAGAACTTGGTTCTAGCTTTATGATAGCACTGCCACAAGTCATGCACTTCCATTGAGAAGTGTGCAGGGATAGGGAAACGAGGAGCTCATTATCCATGTGAATGAAGTCAGCAGTCACTGAATTCAGAGATAGGCAAGAAGCAATGCTCTTTATGATTGGTTGGCTCTTAGGGTTTAATGTCCAAAGCGACTCAGGCTATGAGAGATACTGTAGTGCAAGGCTCTGGAAATTTCGACCACCTGGGGTGCTTTAACGTGCACCGACAACACAGAGCACACGGGCACCTTGCGTTTCGGCTCCACTGAAAAGCGGCTGCCCTGGCTGGGATGCTGTTTATGAGGCTGGGCTCACAGACTGCATAATTAGTAGCATAATGATATTTTTAAATGAATGTCAATTTGATAGAAACGACAAAAGACAGACAGTGCTATTTTCTTAAATTCGTCAAAACGACCATGAAAAAAAATCCCAACTGCTTCCTTTCATTTTAGTGACTGTTACTTCATTCGTGTGTATATTGATTTGGAAGTTTTTGTGAAAGCTGTAGTGATCGGAAGTGCAAGGTTACTTTTGTTTATGCTTCCTGTTGAGCATACTTCGCTTGGGCTATAGCAAAGCCCTTTTCATCAGAAAAGAGATTTCCATTAGCTTGTTTAATATTCAGCAATTTCTTAGGTTATCGATCTCGGAAGGCCATCTTTTTGCACTACAACTCGAATGACGCAGCTGGTGCTCCTCTAATCAGTCATTTTAGCGACTTGGGCCAGTCATCATGGTATTCAAGCTAATGTGCATATAATCCACTTGCACCTGACAGCCACCTGCAATGTCACTCTGGCAAGTCAAAGGCAATTAACCACCATGGTATTGCCAGGAGGGTCTCCTTTGAGAAGGAGTTGTGGCTTCTTAAGCTGATCCAACAATAATTCAATTTCACTTTAACCCCTTGAGCACTATTATTTCGAGATTTCTAGCTAAAATTGCTTAAAATTACGATATCGTTAAAGGCCCCATTACATGAAAATTTGTTGTCTGTGTTGTGAGTGAAACATCAAGAGCATGGCGCTGGCAAGTAGCATGGCCGAACACACATTCTTCGATGATTTGTGTGGCTTAACGAGACCACATGATATCCAAAAGTTAGGAGGAGCTGCTAACTCCGGTCGTTCATTTGAGGTGGGAAGGTGAAATACGAATCAACATTCCAGTGCTCTTCAATGCTGAGTCAGGCTTGCTACATCTAGGCTACGCAGACATGTTGATACAGCTTGGTTAAAGCAGGGCTTTATATGTTGGGTGGTAGCCTACACTGGTCGCATCATACCCTTAAAGGCGGAGCTTAAGTGTCCCTTTAGTTTTTATTTTTACTGCTGGTTTCTATTGGTAGTGTAATAAAAAAGGAGGTATCCGAGACAAAAATATTTGAACCAGAAACTAAGTCAAATGAGCGCAGTGAAGTTTATTGCTCATTACGTGAAAAATCAACTGCCCGCCAATAAGCAGCAATCTAGTCGAGTAACATAGAGCGAGGTAACTGGAAATGTTTTACAAGGGACGACTAAGAATGGAAGCCCAGGGGGCTTCATCGGAATGTTGTCAATTTTCATCCACTGACACAGAACTCGCAATAGTATCGTCTGAGCTGTCATCATCTTCGTCGGAAGAACTACTCATGTCATCACTGTCGTCTTCACTTCCCATAACAATGCAAAAATTGGTGTCTGAGCCATCTTCGGATGGCGAGGATGGCAACGAAGAAAAGCTTCTTTCCCGCGATGACGGGCCAACTGTGCATGCGTTGCCTCTACCAGGCACCATTTTTCTCATTAAGGCTGCTTAAAAGGCTTTCAAGCGGTAGAACAAAAAGCAGTTAACGGGTCAGTGGTGCCATTTGTCAAATGGCGCATGACCTAAGCCACAGAGGAGCGCTGTACTCACCTAAAACTCTCAGGGTGAGGATCTATCCTGCAAGGACAAGCACTCGTCCAAAATGGCTTGAGGGCATCTTTGCAAGGACGAGCTGCTTGTCCAAAGCACTTGAGGGGTTAAATTATGAAAGCTACCTGTGCAAGCTGGAAACTAAATGTTGCCTCAAAGTAGCACATACAGAGCAGGGAGTGCATGCTTTTGCTAAACCTTCATTGGCAGTTTTTTTTAATTGGTTGAGCTTCTGATGTACGAAAAGGATGTTAGTATTTTTAAACAGGAGATGACAATGTGGGCACTGTGCTCTGTCTAAACTGGCTTTTAATGGCCTTTGCAATGTTAATGATGAGTAAATCCCTTTATTTTCTGACTTAAAATCTGTTTTTTTTTTTGTTGAAATGCAAGCATAAATTAGGTCATTAAAGAATCTCTTATTTCTTGTTTTTTCTTCTGCTATAGCAATGCACTATTAGCGCTCAATCCTTTGCGGGGCATTATGTGCCCTCTTTTTGGCTAGTTACTTTAAATACATATTACACAATTGTCAGGTTACACTAATAAAAATGTTAAAAGATGTTTGGCCTGACTCAAAATTAGATTAAAACACCGCTCGGGAAGGTGTCAAAAACATCCAATAGTTTTCGTATGCCTTCATTGTTGTACTTGTTAAAGTACGGCTTCTTGAATGTGTATTTTTACTTGCAAACAAATGACCTTAATTATGCATTTTGGGATTTCTTTGATTGTTCTTAAGCTGGTCTAAGTTTTTTGTTGTTTATAAAGCCCCTTCATTTTCTTATTGCATATCAAGGAATATTGTTGTATGTTACAATACTGGTCATAGTACTAATATTTGCTTTTTGTTCTAGCAGGTGCACATTGGCAGCAATATTATGGTAAATCAGCAGTTGATTGACCGCATGAAACTCAGTGCGGGCAATCAAGCAACAAAGTTTGCATGTAACTTGGTGCGGGTTGTGTTCTCACCCGAAGAACTGGAAGAAAGCTCACTCTATGGCCGTGTCTGCAATGCCCGCAAGGAACAAGCTCCAAAAAAGGCACTGGGCTGCCCAAAATTGGATGCTGTTATCTGTAAGTCCTCGAGCTCATAGCCTGTGCATGTGATGCAAGAGCATTCTGAAATATTGTCCAAACAGCTGACTTTTCAGTGATGGTCAGGGCCATAATGCTTGCCTTAATTCATAATGCTGTGGTGCCTGCATGGCGCACACACTGTCCGTGCTCTGTATATTTAATTTACAAAAGCTAAGGAAGGCTGGATAGACTCTAGCTTGTTTATTGCAGTCATGCTTCTAATGTTTTTTTTTCTTTTTGCAGCCTACACCTGCTTGCTCAATGGAGTACTAGCCAAGGTGGTCACCGGCAATTGCGCAAGTTTGCACTGGGATTGTGGACAGTGATCCAATTTTTTGTCGCAGGGTCTTCGAAAGCAGGCCTAATTGCAAGGCCTAAACAGAGGAAGTACATCTATTCAAATAAATATAAGCTCATACAAACAAATGTTTCAGTCTGAACCTACTTCCTTCGAACATCCACCAAATATCCCATAGTCATCATTCCTTCGAACTTCCTTTGAACCAATAATTGGCCACTGCCTGTGAACTCAACTCAAACTGACAATGGTCTGTTCCCTGGGAGCTCAAAGGAAATTCACAGGAAATTCACAGGATGGTCAGAGAAAGTTAATTCACTGTGAATTCAAAATCAGTAGCCAATTCTCAGTTCAGAGGAAGTTGCTTCCTTCTGACTTTTTTGAGTTCACATTGAACTCAAAGGATGTTCCCATTTTTATAAGGGTTGCACTGTGCATGACTCGCTTACATACCGCGAGTGCAGTTGTTTTACAAGCGCTAAGCGCTTTAGAAGAAACGAAGAGCGTGCCACAGCAGCGCAACAAGAATTAGCGCTGGCCACACGTAGAACGACAAAACGACGGACTTACAAAACTGGGAAGCAATGACTGCGCCATGACTGCAATGACTGCGAAACAACTTGCATGCCAGAAAACTTCTCAACCGGCACATTTTTAGACATATTTTCAACTTCGTATCATACCCGAGAGTACCAACGCAGATAGCGAGCAGCGATAAGAAACTGGTTATTTGCCTACATGGTTGCCTGCTTCACAACCGCGGCCGGTGCAACATCGAGAGGGGGCGCAACAAGAGTGTTGCAAAATAAAAAAAATAGCGTTTAATAAAATAGCTTTCCTCTTTCACGAAGCAAGGTGTCGCAATATTCATTATTCTTTTATTGGTGCACAGCCTTTTAATTTTAGTTGAATAATTTCTTTATTTGAGTCGTTCCCCGCTAAGTTCGTGGTTATGTTAGTACAGTATCGCAAAGCAGCTTTTGGGCCCAGCCTTCGCCACCTGTGTACTTTCGCCTTGGCGGAGCAGTGAACAAAGTGTGCTTATTATAGGACAAGGCGCTGCTTATAAATGTCCAGATGCAAGCACGAGCATATATGCGCACTTGACATCACGGAGGCATGCATTAACATGACAGTGCACACGATTACATATATTCCTTCTTTTGAAAAACAAAATAAATTCACGCGTCAGGGATAACGTTGTAGTGGTCTACGCAGAGGTTTACCTCTTCCAGGGATGTCACCAGGTTGTAGCTCTGGCATCGTGTCGCGTTGCAAAATTTAACTCTGCTCTAAATATCGCTCCAGGCTTGGGCGTAGGTTGTATATTTTTTACGTACCTTGGTGCGCCACAGCCATGGACAAGGCTGCGAGTTGAGTGTTCGGTTTGATTTATTGGGTTTAACGTCCCAAAGCGACCACAGGTGGACAACCTCATGAGGTTTCGACCTCATGAGGTCGACCTCAACCTCAAAATGACCTCAACCTCACAGAGTGAGGTGAGGTTGAGGTGCGGTCGGTGACAGCTCGAAATGTTTTGAGTGAGGTCACGAAATTGGACCTCAACCTCACGCGTGAGTTTGAGATTGAGTGAGGTCGTCATTTTGTGAGGTCGAAATTGTGAGGTCCAGGCTTTTTGCTGTTGCCGCGGCTTTCTTCGAAGAGCGCCCCTTCTGACGCGGAGCTAGAGCGTACTGTCGCGGTGCGCCCGCCGACTCTCGGTGTTTGGTTACCCCCCAATCGGACGACCGGATGCCGCAGCCCCTGCCCAGCTTTCGGCATTCCACCGTAATGTCCGCAGCCCGAGGACGCTTCCCTCTGGTCTACCTGGAAGGCGATATTTTTTTTTACTTCACGAACTCCTCATGCCCCCCGCCAGCCACCCCCGTTTCCTCTGACTTGTTTGTGCCGATGTTTGCCGCAGGCTCAAACACCCAGGAGCGCGCAAAGCACATAACTCACTTTGACCTGTGGTGCTTTTGTCGTATGCCGCAAAGAAACCAGCAAACTAAAATGCTAAGCAAATAGTCTTTGCGCAGACGGCGCGGATCAGAACTCTGTCTTGTGCATGCCCGTTTCCAGGCGCTAACGTCACGGCTGCTGCCTTACATTCGATAAAGGACCCCGCAGTACATTACACGGAAACTTAACAGAAAATGGTGCAGCGAAATTGTTAGGGGACGTGATACTGACAGATAAAAAAAAACATGAACAAACCAGAAAAACCGGCACAATACCATCTGGGCATTTTATCGAAGTCCTCCCTTTCGAATTGTACGTTATCGTTTTATATTCCTGTCCTGTAAATATATATTCTTGTATTCTCCAGAACAACCTCTCTTTGGTCTTGTGCTGCTTGTTTCTTCTAACAGATTTAAAGGTGATGGTGCTAGTGTAGCGGTAAAACATGCAACAGGATGAAATGGACGGCACAGCTTATAAGACGCAACTGGTAAACAGGAAAAAGCCTGCGCATGTTAACCATTTGCCGAGATAGAAGAGACAAAAAAATATATGGGGCTTGTATGCAGTAAAGCGCAATGAAAAAAAAAATGATTTTGCTCCGCTAAGGCCCTTTATTTCTCTCTCAAATTCTAGTGAAATCAAGCAATGCAGGAGGAAGGAGGAGAGTAAGGGATTCTTAACTTCATAATATCAGGTTTCTCTTGAAATCTCTTACTCAGGCGCAGAAAAAAAAAGAGAAAAGCGTTCTCCTACATGTTTTTATGAGCTATAAAGTATTGAGATGGTTTCCGGCTCGACATTTTGGTGTCTAGACGGACGAATTGGTGTGGCGAACTGAACGTGTCTGTGTTGTGCTCCCGTCGGCTCGAGACGGACAAATCAATCGAATGAAAATTTTTGTGGCCAGATGTCGGAATAATTTTTTCCATATATTTGTTTTTTTCTTTAAAAATCAATTTAGATGTACGTGATATGAAGCCAATTACATGATAGCACTGAGGAATGCAGTATTAAGTCGATGTCTCAAACCTTCTATACGCTCTGGGAAGCGCAGTTCTCTTCTGTTTATAGTGTGCGATATTCGTTATTACTTTCGTCAACAACGTATTAATTTATGTATATTTTCGTGTATGTCAATTAAGTTCGTACGCTGCCAAAAAGAGAACAGGCTTCTTTCACATTAGGCTCTTTCTTTGGCATCTTTTCAGAGGCCCATAGCTCAACCCTCCTTTCCACTTACCCGCGCGGTCATTTAGTTTTTTCTTTTTCTTTTGCAAGTATTGGAAAGCGCGATCTAGTCTCTGAAAGCGGAGCTGGCACACATACGCCACTGCCGTTTGGTGTGTATTGGTGACTGTTCGGCATTCACCGCATGGGCAAAACCAGATGCCTACAGACGGACGGCGAAGGGAGGAGCGCGTGCACGGCGGGGGGCGCGGTCCCTCCTGGCCGCTTGCTCGCCTCCTTTCTGTTGTCTTGTCTTTATTTTACGTTTATGTGCTGTAACTATACGACACTAACGGGGAAACGGTTTCTCTAGATTCACCTACGGTGCATGCGGCGAAGCAGCTTCGGAGGCACCACCGTACGTGCAATTTATTAGTTCAGTCTTCAAAAGAAAACAAGTGAATACCACAAAGAAGCTCGTCTCAGAATTGTTGGCGAAATGGCAGTATTCGGTTCGGACATACAAGTATTTATATCGTGTGTGCGTTTTTTTTTAATCGGGTGGGAGTTGGATATTTTGCTCCGGCGAAATTTGACGGGCTAGCCGATGTTCGCGACAGCAAAGTGGTTCACGTTTAACCCTTTTTACTAGCAGTTCCAACCCTTGCAATTTTTTAATGTAAGCGTGGTGTTCGAAGAAGCAATTTCGCCAATTCTTGCAATACGCCACGGGATCACAGAATTATAAACTAACGCCTAGGAGTGGCCGGTTGGGACCTCATAAGATAAACAGCATTCCTCTTCGAAATTTTCTGAAGGTTTATTCGGCGGTGGCTGAGTTTTATGATTAATTGGTGTTTTGCTCTTTTCCTCTTTTGTTTGTTTTGTTGGGGATTTAGTCTTCACAAGTCGTTTCATGAGTGGCTATTATGGAAAATTTGTGCCCCGTTATTATGACATCCGTTAATATGGAGGACACAAATTATGGACAGTTTTTCAAGGGGCGAATATTTTTCAATGTATTTATGTCTCGTTAATATAGAAACTCGCTCTCTGAACAATGGAGTTGGAATGAATTCACGCAGCCTATTCGGCCCATGTATTTTTGTCTCGTTAATAGGGACATCGTCTGAAAAAAGCTGGGGAGTCCGAACGCAAGTTAAAGAAGGGGGCAGAGGCCGGGAACCTATGCGACAGCCGATACGGTCGGATGCCTGAACGGGTCCTGTGGAGTTGCAAAGAACCAAAGCGGGCGTGTCGTCGTTTTAGGAGGGGAAGGGGGGAGGGCAAGAGCGGAACGGAAGGGAGGAGGAGGATAAAAGGAGGGTGGATGACAGGGATCGTACACAGCAAACGGAGGGTCAGCTAACTAAGAAAGACCCCAAAAGGAGGGAACCGGGAGTTTTCTGGGTGCAGCGGCAGCGCCGCAACTAGAGGCCGCAGTCGGGAAAACAGCAACATGCGGTCGCGATGGCCACCAGGTGGCGTCGCCCAGGGCAGCAGCACCCGCGTCGAGCTCCGATCAAATCCGCACGCATTGCTGTTCTGCGCCACCAACCCCTGAAGGTTTTCAACCGGCGCGTAACCTCATCACCGCGCACCGACTGATACCAAGTACAACCCGGTACCGTTCCGTATTGCGTGGCAGCGGCTGTTCAAAAATCCGAAGCGGCCGCCGCCCTCGTAAGCCTCGCAGCCCCGCAGCATAACATGGACTCCTCGGCCCCAGCAGCGCTCCAACCGCAGCCTGCCCCTGGAAACATCGCTGCCATGCCTCTCACCGCCACACCGCCTGCCGCCACCTCGAACAATGCCCTCCTCGACTCCGCGAACTTTACCCCCACCCCGCAGACGGATGGATTACACCCGCCGCTCGTAAGACCCGCACTGAGCCCCCCCCCCCCCCCGTTCCCGGTATGCCCTCCACTCCGTGCGCGTGCAACTCCCCGCCGCCGCTTTTGCACCTACTGTAAAGCCCTACGCTCTACTCACCGCCTTCTCCGCCGCGGCTCAGCTCCCTGCCGGTGCCTCTTCCGACATTTTTCTCCATCTCCGGCCCCAACAATGGATTGCCATCATCAAGACCTCATCCCAGCTGATTGCTTCACGCCTGAGTGCCATTAATCACATCACCCTCAACAAGGAAGAAATGCTCGTGCAGTCATACATCGCAGCGCCCACCAGCTCCTGCCGCGGTGTGATACACGGCGTCGACGCTGGCCTCTCCACAGCTGCTCTCATGCAAGGCCTTGAAAGCTACTCTGCAAACATCCTCAACGCCCGCATGATGGGCACCACCGAGACCGTCCTAATCACCTTCGAGGGCTCAGTAATTCCAAACACAGTCTATTTTCGCCGCGCCGCGTATCGCTGCCGCCCACATCACCCCAAGGCATATAAATGCACCCAATGCCTACAATACGGGCACCGGACTTATACCTGCACCGAACGTTACCTCCGCTGTAGTATCTGCTCTACTCAGCTTCAATCAGCTGACGACGCCCATGCTTGCTCGCCATGGTGCTTTCACTGCAAAGCAGATCCTCCACCTTTCGACGCCGCATGTCCCATTCAGTATCAGCAAGACCAAGCCCGGGCCAAAGCTTCCTATGAGCAGCGCATCAAGTTACGCAGTGCTACGTCGATTCATACGGTCTCACCACCTACGGGCCCGGATAGCACTGCCCTATATGCGAAGCCACAGTCATCTACGCAATTTTTAACTTCTCTACCTGCCACATCTACCTGGGGAAAGAACCAGCCTTATCAGATGCCTCTTCAACCGCCATCTACAGCACCGACCACATCGTTCCTGCGTCCTGCCACTGTTGAGTTGACAGCCCAACCTCAACCTCAAATCACGGGACCAAAAGAACCCACCCCGCATCAGTCCACCTCCGCGGTGAACCAACAGGCGGCCCCTCAGGAGAGGTTGCCCCCGTCAAACCACAGCTGACAGCAACTTCGCAAGACACCCCCTCATGCTCAGGTACGCCAGGCACTCTCCCATCCCCCCTCTCCACCCCTCCTCCGCTAAACTTTTGCAACAATACACTGATCTAAAAAACCGTCTTCTCCCGTGTGAGCAACAACTGACCGAAATCACCCACCGTGTTTCCACCCTCGAAACCCTTGTTTCTAATGTTCTCTCCATTGTCTCCCCCCTCGTCTCCCGAATCGAGGAGCTCACCTACAGCGTCGCTTCCCTCGAAAAAACCATCCACCTCAACACTCCCACCCCCATGCAAGCCACCTCCAAATCTCTCAAACGTACACACCCAACTCCGGCGGCCGAGGTAGGTCCTTTACCTCCACCCCCGCCGTCTTCGTCGTTCTCTCCCACCTCTAACGCTCTGTAATGGCTAACACAACCGCACTCTAAATTGTGCAATGGAACTGCCGGAGCCTCAGAACAAATAAAACACCTCTGTATCAATGGCTTCTCACTCTTCCTTCTCTACCGGCTTTCCTGCTACTTCAAGAGACATGCCACACTCATAACATCCCTGGATACCGTGGACTGCACACCCCAACACTACCAAACCCCTCGTTTCCTCTTTCATCCGTAGAGGCCTCAAGTTCGAACACATCGAAGACCCGACCGTGCTACAACCCTATCTCATTGCTTTCGTATTTTATCCCTCACCAAAACAGCGCCCTATATGCTTCCTCAATCTCTATAACAGACCCACCGAATACTGCCTTTTCAAACCCCTCTTCTCTTTCACTGCATCTCTAGCTCCCACCCACGAGCTGCTACTGGCAGGAGATTTCAATGCCCCGCACGTCAGCTGGGGCTACCCGACTACATTACGGCCTGGCCGCATACTTCACACACACATTATGCAGAATCACTGCACCGTACTCAACACTCCTGACACACCCACACGCACAGGCACAAGCACACAAAAACCATCCACCCCTGACCTCGCGCTCTTCCTAGGCTCCACACAAATCACCTGGCAAAGCACGGACGCACAGCTCCTCAGCGATCACTATAGCATTCTGTTATCTCTCGATCTCTCTTTACGCCACCGGAAAAGTACCCGACACCTCACAAACTGGGAAGCATTCCGCAAAATCCGCACTTCCACCTCATCCCAAGCTCCACCATATCCAGATTGGCTCCAATCTCTTCACTCGGCCCGACAATCTGCAACTACGACAGAAACGTCTTCTGCACCCACTGTAACTCCTGACCCACACCTAATCCGCCTGTGGAAGCGGCGCAAGCGACTCCTTAGAAGAATCAGACAACAGCCACACAACCTCCAACTCAAAGAAACACTAGACCGACTACACTCTGACATAACACACTACTGTTCGACCCTTGAGGCATCTAACTGGGATAAAGTTTGTAACCGTATCAATGGCACCCTCCACCAAAAATCCACCTGGCATCTCCTCCGCTCCCTTCTCGGTTCCCAACCCCACCCCACCCCCACTATGGATAAATTTCTATCCCTGCAAGGTCCCGCTCAAATAGAGCAAACTCTATCGAACCTCTACATTCCTCCACCTCTTCTATCAACCTATCCAGCTTACACAGGCGCCTCTCAAGCAGATCTCGACAAACCCTTCTCTCTCAACGAGCTTGATTTTGCTCTCGCACAAAATTCCCGCTCCTCGACACCAGGTGAGGACCTCGTCACCTACACTCTTCTTCAAAACCTTCCCGACTCCGACAAAGAAACACTTCTCTCTTACATCAACGAACACTGGTCTGAGGGCACTTTTCCCGACGAGTGGAAATGCTGGACCATTGTCCTTATTCCGAAACCAGGTAAACCGTCTGCTCTCCAAAACCTTCGTCCCGTCTCCCTTACCTCATGTGCGGGAAAGACTATGGAACGGATGGTTCTGACCCACTTTCAGGAGCATCTCGACGCCATCGACTTCTTTCCTCACACCCTAATCGGGTTCCGTTCTCACGTCTCGACGCAAGACCTTTTCCTCCTCCTCGAACACACATTCCTCCAGCCCCCCTCAGCTCAGGTACATGCCTTGGTCACAGTTGACGTTCGCAAGGCATTCGACATCAGTCATGATCACATGCTCGACTCCATTCAGCACACTAACTGCGGGCACAACACATATACTTATCTCCGTAACTTTTTGCAGAACAGGACGGCCCAATTTCGACTACAAGATACTCTTACTGAACCAATCGCCCTAACACGTGGCACTCCACAAGGTGCTGTGCTCTCCACGACTCTATTTAACATCGGCATGACCGCACTAACAAGAAAGCTCACCTCCATCCCCGATCTGCATCATATATTTTACGCTGATGACATCACACTCTGGTGCACCCGCGGGTCCCCCGGAGATGTCGAAAACACGCTACAGCAAGGCCTTGACCTCATCTCCTCTTTTCTTTCTCACACCGGACTTCAACCAGCACCGGAAAAATCCGAACTCCTTTTCCTCACGCATACACAATATCAACGCTCCACCCAGTCACTCATATTACTACACATCGATAACCAACCAATACCCCGAGTCAATTCATGCCGGGTTCTCGGTATGCACCTTCACACGAAACAAAGCACGCCCTCCGTTCAACAGGCCATTAATACATGCCATCAAGTTACTCAATTGGTTCGGCGTGTAGTTAAGCGTCATGCTGGACTAAGCGAGTCACGTTCCACGCAGCTAGCCCACGCCTTGGCCCTAAACAAAACCCTTTACTACATACCTTACCTTAAACTTACACAGCAACACCTTACCAAGCTCAGTGCCGCACTCAGCACTCTATACAAAGCCGCACTGCATCTCCCAGTTCACACGTACAACCAACGACTCTACGAAACAGGCCTTTTCCTGCCTCTTCCTGCGCTCATCAACCTCCATCGGGAGCGCCAGCTAGCCCGCTTGTCCGGCACGCAACAGGGTCGATGGATTCTGCGGGAGGCTGGAATACCCCACATTGATCTTCCTCTCCACATACCCGGTCATGCACTCCCTTCTAACCTCCGGATTTCACCCATCCCTCGGCACATGCAGCCGGGGCTACATGACGGTCCTCGACAGGCACAAGCTACCCACCACAACCCTCCTTTCTCAACTCATACGGTGGCGTACACAGACGCCTCACGCCTTTCAGGCACTGGCACCGGCGCATATGTCATCCATTCCCCGCATCTTCCGGATCCCATATGCCAGACGTGTGGACCTTTTAGCAACCCTCCTTGCTCAACCACGCTTGAAATCACGCCCATCGTGCACGCCGCTCAGACATTCATGTAAATGCCCTCCAGAAACAACTGCATTATATACACGGACTCACAAAACACTCTTCGATCCATCCACATCCGCACCATACCCGTTGACTTACGAGACAGTCTCGATGAGGCCCTCTTCGCCTTACGCCCAGCCACTGTCACTCTAAAAGTGGATCCCTGGTCATTCAGGGATCGCCGGAAATAAGCTGTGTAATCAGATCGCCCGCGATTTCCATAACCGGGCTCCGGTGATCCCTTGGGTCAGCCCACCGACAAGTGACGAGGCATACGCTCTAAAACACACCCTGAAAGAGCATTCTACGCAGCTAAAGGAAGATTTTGCCCGTCTTCCGGCGCCCCACCGAGCCTTTACTACCCCCCAAGCCAGAGTCCTCCGTAAAATTCAATCAAATGCCCTCATTACCCCTGCGCGCCTCTCCCTTTATCACATGCGAGCTGACCCCTCGTGCCCTAACTGCCCCTCCGTCTACCTGAATCTTGAACACTGTCTTTTCCTCTGTCCTGCTGCCATACAATCCTCATACTATCCATACCCACACCTGTATCCTGGCGTGCCTGGCTGGAATCTTCTTCACCGAAGGACCAACTAGCCTTGGTACAACAGGCAGCCGACCTGTTGGACGCTTAATTTGAGTCCTGAATAAAGTGCATTACTACTACTACATGTGGTCGCAATAAATTCTGCTGAACGTGAACAGAAGAGAGGCCGCTAAAAGCGTAAGAAAGAAAAAATAAGAAGAAAGGCAAGCGCCAAAAATTGGGGTGGGAACTGAAGTTTTTCTATCCCAGAACACAGAGTGTGTTCCATGACGCCGTTAACGCTTTTCGGTCAGGGTTAAGACACACTCACGAAATAGAGCGACAAAAGAAACGCGACGACCACGCAAACAGGATCGGGCGTCCCGTCCTGCACGCCCTTCCTTCTCATGCTCCTGGTTTTCGTCACTGTTGCGCTGCGGAACTACCACATTTTGCACCACAGCGATCCGCATGTCGGCTTCGCCTTGGGTCAACGATGCGGCCTTGACAAGGTCTGAGCTCTTCGCAGTCGGCTAGCCGTCGTTCTAAACTGTACTTCAGCTTGCAGTGTTTGTTTCATATGAACACATACAAACGGCACAGGAAAGGGCTGTTTGATAGCCCTCTGTATAGTAGCCTGCCGACTTGACTCCCTCGCTTCCTTACAAAAACAGTACAAGGCAAGAAGGAGAATCAGAAGAACGGAAAGTCAGGGAGGTTAACTAGGGAAAAAGAGTGGAAAGAAGCAGGAGCCTGTAATTCTCAACTTTAGTCTGACTTTTGGCATGGTGGGAGTTAAACGCAAAAGAATGGAGCTGAACTTAGGCGCGAAGCGGGAAATCTGTGAATACAAGCGGCAAAAGCAATCTCAGTCAATCCAAGCCGTGAAAGATTGGACCCAAGTTCAACTAGGCCTCAGCCTCGTCAGGTCGACGGTATAGACAAGCGTCAGCCCGTGACGTCAGCGGAGATGCGGTGGCGCTAGCGACAGCAGTGACTTTCGTGGTGTAGGCAAAAGCGCGGGCCGTCTGCATTGGATGCGCGGCGATTGCTGTGTTATCGGGCAGAATTCCCAATATTTCTACGAGCTGTGGTGCGGTTGATTGCGCCACGAGGCGCAAAAAGCAAAATGGCACTTGTTTTAACATGTTTCTTGCGGTAGAACAAAGATGAGAGCGAAGGGCAGCGGCATTGAGCGCGACAAGTAGACTCTTCGGTGACGGATTGCCTTCGCGGCTAACATATATATGCGTTGCAGCTCTTCACCGAAACTAGATCAGTTCTTTGCAACCCTTAATTATCATGATTGCTTTTTGGCGGCACGACGAATAGCGCAAGAACAAACGCCTGCAGCTCGTGCCCATTTTGATATGCTATTAAGTTGTAAGAAGTTCAGACGCGATATATTCCGTGTGCGTATGATCACGCAGGGAAGCTGCACTGTGAGTTCTATTCACTTGCAGTGCTGCCCGTGCATATGTTCACACAGAAAGGACACAAACGCTGCTGTGAAGGTAATTGCAATTACGTTGAGCGCGGTCACTCCAGTACGATATTGCTGGCTACAACAGGCCCGGACCTGTAAAGTATAGCTTTTCTCTGTTTGTACTTTCACGAGTTTCAACCAGTCTCTTCATCACCGGTTCTATAGTAAACATTGTTATGATCCGGGCAGTCCCGCAGCATTATTTCTCATTTCTAAATTTTATTTTTGGAGGTCATTATAAGATCCTGACGAACGAATTAAATATCCACATACAATCTAGCTCTGATCGAGCAGGATATTTAAGTATATATGGTACATGGAGTTCAATGTCCCAAAGAGGAATCGACTATGAGGGGTGCAAAATAAGCAGAATAAGATGATGCGCATTTGAAGAAACAATTTCTATGTATATTAAAAAAAGCTCAGCAGATCACGCAAATTTCGCTGCAAGCGATCGTGGAGAACGTTTCATCTGCACTCATGCGTTTCTCCTATAGAGCAAGAGTACAAAATGAGAGCTTTCGTACTGGCATTCATGTACATATTAACCTGTGAATGACCTTGCTACATCTGTAAGATGAGATAGATGTCGACGTCTTTTTTATCGGGCAGGCGAAAACAAGTTGGCAGTGCACTTTGCCAACATGTTAAAAAGATCTAAAAAATTGAGTTCTTTTTAGATACGAAATTCTATGACTTAAGTTGCCGGTAAAGTGAGCTAGAAATGTGATTTCTAGTTTACTATATATAGTTGCCGATAATATTGTTCTTTAGGGTGAGTGCTTGAAGCAACAGAAAAGCAGTCAATAGATTCGTCATATGAAAAACACACTTCCAGTCATTCATATTGTCGTCCTCCTTGCATGCGCCAGGAATAGGCCTTAGAGTTGAACAGGGTTGACTATTAGTCTTTCTTATACATTGCGCTTTCTCGTTTTTATTTAACTCAATCACTCACGGCTGTCGCCTACGTACCGCAGCCGCGCGCTGTTGAGGCCACGGAGAAGGAAGCCAATGCAGCGCTCTTCGCCAAGTAATTCTAGCTGTAATCGGCTGATAATGTGCGGAAATACTCTCCAGGCATAAACCAAGCTATTTCTACGTATAAGCGAAGCTTACGTTTCAATATATTCGCACGCGCGAACTGGTTTCGAAGGCAGCGTCGCTTTGCGCAGTGTAGGCACGCCGCGCTTTTGCCTACACCCCATGTCGCTGCCGATCGCAGCGCCACCTTTGTTTACAAACATGACGCTTGTCTATACCATCTATATATACTACCGGACTCCGATAAATGGCTCAACGTCGGCATCACAGCGTAAGCCATAGTCCGACAGCGCCCAGCACAGTTCGAAGAAATGGAGTCAGCCTTGGTAATGTGGTTCGGGAATGTGAACGCGAATGGTGCTGTCGTGAGCGACGAAATGCTTCAAGAGAAGGCTCGCTGCCTCGGCAACATTATGGGTGCTTCTCCTCCGTCTTGATAGGTTTTACCTGTGATGACTTACGGAATTTTTGTTCAGTAAAACAGGGAGATGTTTACTGAGAAATATTATTCTACGCTCTGTCTAGGCGATACTGACTTCAGCTACTAAAGAGGAACGCTGACAAGTTTTAGGACAGACATGACATTTCGGGTCGACGGATTTATGGAGAAGAGGGTAGCATCGACATCTCAGCTGTGTTTATATACCCAAAGTAATGAAAACAGCAGCCATTAATATAAACTTTTTCTCAATGATATACTTTTCGTTTTTATTCATGACTCGTTATTATGGATGACTCGCTTTATGGACAGTTTTGGTCGGAAACCAAAGCTTCCATAACGAGGCACGACTGTATTCCTATTTTTTCTTAATTTAATGTATTATTTAGCAAAACAATGTACAGTGTATTAAAAAAAAAAGCTCGGCGATCATTAATTTTTTTTTTCGAATTAAGAAAAAGAGCAAGGATGAAAGCTTGGGCGCGTTGGTGTCGGTTTTCTTGGCTCATAGCGCTAAACAGACAGGGACACAGTCAAACATACGGGACGGGCGCTTTTTTTATCGCCCGTCCCGTATGTTTGACTGTGTCCCTGTCTGTTTAGCGCTATGAGCCAAGAAAAGAAAAAGGGCATATCGTCATTGTTGTCGTCGTCACTAGGGTCAACAGCATTTGTCTTTTCAGTTTATAGTAAGAACTGGCTTGTTTTATTTCTAATACGAATCTTATTCACGTGGGTCAGATGATGGGATAAACTCTTTGTATTGCAATATGGGCCTATGCGCAGTAACGTGGTACCCATGTAGGCCTTAGATTGAAACCGACCACAAAAGGGTAGGCGAGGAGGGGGAGAGGATTGCCACTTTAGTGCAGAGTTGGACATGTAGTGTCCAGAGTTTCTCTGCTTTTATCCAGGATATTATTTGTAGTATAAAATTAGGAGTAAAATACAGCCTTCATACGACAAAATTCTGGCTAGCCTATATATACCCCAGGATTACCGAGAAATGTATATTTGCTTTAAGTTACGGTTAATTTATAGATTCTTTTTTTTTTGAGGTCGAGCGCCCGACCTCAACCTCTCATTTTGAGTTTGAGGTGAGGTTGAGTGAGGTCGCCAATAGTCACCTGAAAAGTGAGGTGAGGTCGCCTGGGGGACTTCAACCTCAATTGATGAGGTTGAGGTTGAGTGAGGTCGCCAAATATTTTTTGAGTTTAAGGTGAGGTCGAGGTTTTTGAGGTCAAATGCCCACCTCTGAAAGCGACCCAGGTCATCACAGACGCCGTAGTGGAGGGCTCCGAAGAAGGTGTCCACAGAAACAAGTATGACAGATACAACGTCCTTTCTTTCCTGTAAACCAATTATTATTATTATTATTGCAATTATTATTATTATTATTATTATTATTATTATTATTATTATTATTATTATTATTATTATTATTATGTGGCTGGAGCATGTCATCATTGAAAACTACTTCATGGGCACGCAAGGAAGGAGTATGCAACAAAACACCCCGTGCTGAAGGTCTAATGATTCTCGACGACACTTCGTCTCCAGAAGATGCGCCGGGAGGCCGTTGAAAGTCCTCCCAGTGGAGTGAAGCAGAGATTTCCGAAACACCACGGTGCCACGCCACAAACACACGTTCAACTATCCATTGATCCTTGCAAACCGTGCCGCTCGCGTTAAAGAGCTTTTCGCAGAAACGCACTTGCGGGAAGAGAACTATAAAGCAGCAATTTTTTTTCCGGAGGTTTTTACAGCCCTCTATCCCATTTCTCTCCGTTCGTTGTCAATAAGTAGGCAAAATATCAATACTTATCTTAGTTTCCCTACGCACGGAAGACGCTCCAAGTACGCGCTGTATTTCCAGGCTTTCACACACCATACCAGGCACAGTACAGGGCAGGAGGTGAAAAAATCCAAGGGTGCAGGCAGCCTCACACGCGGGCAGAATGCATAACCATGTCGAGTTTTAGGGATGGCCCAACGCACATTTTCCAATTAAATATTGCAGCCATCGCTAAATTGGTCGTGATCCAGTTCGGTTAGATACCAGTTGCGGGAAAATGTTGGCAGGGTCAAATGTCGGGCTTACGAGGATGGAAAGTTTTGGGGCGGCCCACCTGAATTTGGGAGCGACCACCTAGTTGGTCATGCATGTCAAGTTTGGTTAGGCATCAGTTTAAAATAAATTCGGGCTAAGTAAAATGGTAGGAGTCAGGGGGTGAAATTTTGGTGGTGGCCCGCCGAAATTTGGAAGTTCACACCGAATAGACGATATTGAATTAGGTTTGACCCCGACGCAGCGGTGTAGTTGTTGGGGACTCCTGTGCTGAAGGATGCGAGATCGAATCCCGGCCTCGGCGGCCGCTTTCCCATGGAGGCGAAAAGCAAGGCGCCCGTATGCTGTGAGATGTCAGTGCACGTTAAAGAACCCCAGGTGGTCGAAATTTCCGGAGTCCTCTACTACGGCGTCTCTCATAGTTGAATCGCTTTGGGACGTTAAAACCCATAAATCAACCAAACCTGAATTCGGTTAGACATCAGTTTTGGTCAAATTCTGACGCGGCTCGATTTTATTGGTCCAAGAGGCCAAACTTTGGGGGTGGAAACCCAAATTTGGATATCACTGCTGAATTGGCCCTGCTCGAATTAGGTTGAACAAAAATGATCAAATATACTGAGAAGTTACAATTTTGGGGGTCCAGTGGGTCAAATTTTCGGGGTGACCCATCCAAACTTGGACAACAGCACTGAGTGAACCATACTCGTGCGACGGATCGTGCGCGTGCACGATACCGCGGATACCGGTCAGTGACTCACGGACACTGCTGACCGCGCCATGCCAGCGTCGAGTGGCCAGACTCTAAATGTGTCCATATGTCACGGACGAAACTTGCCATATATGGACAGCCACCGACTACTCCCGACCTGTGAAAGGGCAAAAGGGCGAAAGTGGCGGGGGAGCAAGCAAAGGCAGCCGGTGGCCGCGGAAATTGGTCAACCCGCGAAAAGGAAGCACAACAATAGATCGAAAGGGCTTAAAAAGAGGAGGTGAACGGGGGAGTGGGGACAGGATCGCAGGCAGCGGACGAGCGGTCGAACAGAACACGAGCTGGGCAAAAGACTACGGCTGCGTCGCGACCTGCGGGCCTGCGGTCTAGCCGCCGTTAAAGGTCAGCTCCTGACAACCTGCTTTCACGCCTGACAGCTCATCCCCCCCTACGCCAGCTGGAAACAAGGAAGCAGCGGCAGCCGTGGGCATTCCGCCACCTGGGCTTGACGAACACCCAGCCCTTCTTCGGGGCCCGTGCAGTACCACGCCGACGTAGCGACGCAGCCCAGTGACGGCGAGCTGTAAGTTAAACTGAGCCAGTTGTTTTAATTAAATATGTTTAAAATTATATCCCGAGTGTGTGCCTACATCTCCTCATGCCCAGTGTGGACCTAGGGCCACTTTAAGTAACTCGAGGTATCACATTGGGGTCAGAAGTGGAGTCCACACTTAAATCATTGGGTAAAAGCTGGATTGTACCCCCAGCGAGAGGAGCTTGAGGCATTGACAATTTGGTTAAAAATGGAAGGAACACAATTGAGTGCAATTTGGGGCAAGCGTATTTGCTTTAGCTAGCATTGTAGAGAAATTTACTGGTGGCGATAAAGGGCAGGCTATCACAAAATATTTATATATTAGAACAAATAGGAAAAATGGGCAGTTTAAGTGAAGGACAACAGCTAGGGATGGCGAAATGTCGAATGTACGGAGCAGCACATGATTTTGCCTGGAGAGATGAGGGAGTAAGGAACGCGGGAACATTTGCTGAATTTAAGACACTAGCGTTCAAGTACTTTGACAGGGATCCTCCCAGCGTAAAAGCTCCGGCGGTTTCTCGACGCTAGATAGAACCTGGGAGAAGACGCACGCGCGTTTGCTTCTCGTCTTCGCTTCCTTGGTAATGACACTTTAGCGCGAGAGCCAGGGCCTGATGGCGCTAAGCAAAAGCATGCCAAAGAGCTGCTTCTTGAGCATATGAAGTGCCAGTTTATCACCGGGCTGAGGGATCCAGTGCTCAGGTTTGTCCTGTCGAAGGTGCCAGCTACTTTTGCAGGGGCTGTTGAGGCAGCCGTAGATGAAGAGCGCAACGAGTTGGCCTCCAGCGAGGAAGTGAGCGAGGAGACTCTGTTACCAACAACAGAGCCAAAACGCGTAAGTGCAGACGCAAGCGCAACCGTGCTATACGCTCTTTGCGGAAGGATTAATATCAAACAAGAGAGGCGATTTTTGGAATCACGAAAGGCAGATTCACTTCTATGGTTGTTGCAGTTACGGGCACGTCACTAGGAACTGTCTCAAGATAAGCCGCGTGTTTGAAAAGACAAATGAGTAGCTGCTTGCGCTGACGGAGGCTGAACAAAAAACTACTGTCCCAAAAAATGCGCAGAGTCCCCCGCAGCCGAGCCGGTTGTGTGGAAGGCCCGAATAGCTGTGCTAAGTAAGCGTGTTTGGAGAGTCCTGCCCAATTGCCAAATTTGTGGATAATGGGGTAACTTGCAATCTGTTGGTCGACTCTGGCTCCAGGATAACGCTCCTAAAGCAAACGTTTATCGATATTCTAACGAAGAAGGGAGGTAGGCAGGTGCATTAAGCCAAACAATATCCTAATGCAAGCCTTATGGGGATCACAGAAGCGGATGTCGGAACTGGGGGCCTCTACCTTTTCCGATTTTCTATCGGAAATGAGAGCTTTGACCATCCCAGCTACATTTGTTCCGACGCTGTATCGCTAGCGGATGAGATAGCGGGTCTCGTGGGTCAGGACATGCTGCGGCAACATGGCATCGACCTCATACCAAGCCATAACTGCTTTTCCTGTCGCGGGAATCTGATACCATTGGAAAACCGAGAGGCTGGGTATGTTGCACGGGTGGAGTATGCGGAGCAGCGCGCGGAAGACTCGCCATAACACGCGCGAGTTAGTGTCCAGAAACTAGAGAAACAGGTAAGCCAAGAAACTCGCGCACACCTTGAACTCCAGTTGGCCTAGGGAAGTCACGGAGTTAGTTTATCTGGTTCAGGTTTTACTCCGTCCGCAGAAACGATATATGTCCAAGGTATCTGGCCTAATGCTGAAGAAGTTGGCACTTCGATGGTTTCCATTTTCTCACAATCTGATCAGTACCTTCTCGACTGCCTGCAAGTACTCAGCAGAAGTGCTGCTATAAATAATGATATCGTCCATGTTAATGAAGCACCTTTTTCCCAGGAGACCAGCCAAAATTACGTCCGCGGCGCGGCCATCTGCCAGATGACAGGGCTGTTAACAAGTCCCATCGGCATGCGTCTTCACTGAAAATGCGTTTGTTCAATATCCTGCGGATCCCATTCAATGTGCCAGAACCCCGATGCAAGGTCGACAACCGTAAAATATTTGGCGGACCCTAGCTGTGCGAGGGTTTCCTGTACTTGTGGCAGGGGGTAGGGGCCCATTCTCGTAAAGGAATTCAACCACCGGTAATCTATTACCAATCGAAATGAATCGTCGGGTTTCTCAACTAGAAGCGCCGGCACTCCCCAGTGCCCACTGAGATTTGTAGTGCTCTCGATCAACTCCTGGGCCTTCCTATTCGTTTCCTCTCATTGTGAGTAAGGAATTCTATAGGCCCGGTGGTACACTGGCGATGAGTCACCGGTGAAAAATACGGTGCTTAGTCACTGCGCACCTTCCTAAGTCCAGCTTTGATGCAGCGAATACATCAGAGTGACGATGTACGAGACTCTCAACTCTGTCTGGCTCTTGGCTCTCGATATGAGAGAGGTCGAAATGGGGGACCGCTTTTTTATCTTTCCCTTCACTGAGGAGCCTTGTGGAGCAAACTGCGGCATCCATTTCATCCACCTCAGCCTTAGTAAATGTAGCTGCGCTTTAGTTTTTCGGCAATCGGAGCTCTTCTTGCGAGTAGTTACGCAGCGGACAGGAACCCCTTTCTTTGACCCTACCGAGACAACACATCCCGACACACTCAATTCTATTGCGAGCCCTTCTACATGCAGGTTCAAGCACCCTATGTGTGCTTCATCAATGTAAGCCAAAACCACGCCCACACATATTATCTCTGACCGAGGTGGCACCCAGTCGGATATTACAGAAGGCATGTTCAAGGCTTTGCCCGAATCACGAAGCCATTGACTGCATTAACTGCAAAAAACACCGTGTTCCTATGGTCGGATGAGACACAGACGTTGTTCGAGGAGTTAAAAAACTATTGACGGCCCCTTTGCTGAGAATTAAGACTTTAGCAAGACCGTTATTGTGGCGTCCGACGCCTCCAAGGTTGCCGCAGGAGCGGTGCTCTCCTTTGACGGCAGGGAGCACCCAGTCGCGTTCGCAAGCAGACAATTCAGCCCAGTTGAGCAGCGCGTTATAGTGCCACTGAGCGTGAGTGTCTTCCGGTAGTGTGGGCCGTGTGGTACTTTCAGTACTATACCTACGGCCGCAGATTCACGCTAGTGACCAACTGCCAGCCCCTTAAGTGGCTGCTACCCAAGCTCGCCGTGCGCGGTGAAACCTGCAGCTTCAGGAATACGATTTTGAGATATAACACAAGCAAGGGAAGGCACATACTAACGCGGACGCATTAAGGCCGGAATACATGCGGCGTTTTTTTCCACGATTTTCGCGCTTAGAAAACTGCCGCGCCGACGCGACGCCCAGCTCGAGATACATGGAACGACGAAGCGGCGCGAGCGCCGCCGCGGATCCCTCGATGCGAAAGCAAATGCATCAGCGAGCGGAAATAACCGCAGAGCGAGGTACGTGAGAGAAGCGACGCTGTTCCTTGCGTTAAAATCGCGAAAGGGCGCATTGAAACGCTACTGTGCTAAAAGTAGAAAGCGTACACAGGTTGCACGAGGATTTGGCTCGCTCGAATGAACGAAGATACCTCGAAATGCCCGCTCGGATACTCTGATACCAGCGGCACGGTTCTTTTTTTTCTTTTTTTTTTACAAATTCGCTTTGGGGAGAAAACGAATACATTACGATCCGAGAGTAGGTCGTATACTCACAAAAAAGTGACATTCCGTGTTTGATTAGGCGTTTATTTTTACGATAATCACATTTCTGCGGCCAAACTGCCGCTCACCTCGTCAGCCATGGCGGCCATGTTGACAGCGGCCGCTCAAACCGGAAATGCCAGCTTTCCGCGCTTCTATTGGCCCGCGCGGCAGTAGCTTCCGGTTCGAGAGGACGCCGCGCCGCCCGCGCGTCAAATATCTGGCAGGGCCAGATCGGCGGCGGCGCGCGTTTTTTCCGACGCTGGGCGTCGAGTGCGCGCCGCCGGGCGTAAAACGCCTGTTTGACGCGGCAAAAACGCTCCATGTATTCCGGCCTTTAAGTAGAAATTTAGTTCGCGCCGTGAGTTTTGTCCGGCTTTAGACATGGAGGACCTCCGCACTGAACAGCGAAATTACAAAGCACTGGAGAAATTCTTTCGTGCTGCTTCGGGGAGGGGGGGGGGGATTGTTTAGGATCCGGACAATGCTTATTTGTTGAACAACCAAGGGATACTACGAAAGCGCACACGGCCTACTCGGTCAGGAAGAAAAGTGGCCAGGTGTGGGAAAGTGTTGTGGTGCCAAGGTCGCTAGTACCACGTATATTCAGGGTTTTTCATGATGCTCCGTACGCGGGTCACTGTGGAGTAGCAAAGACACAGAGAATGTTGGAGTGCTACTACTATTGACAAGGCATGCGTTCTGACGTTCGAGACTACTGCGGTAACTGCCAATCTTACTTAGAAAGAAAGACCCCGAAAAACCGCAGGCCAGCTCTCCTTCAAGAATTTGAGGAGGTCTCAACGCCTTTTGAAAGGGTGGGAATGGATATTATGGGCGACGACGACAGGAAACCAATATGTACTGGTGTGTGTGGATCACTTGACAAAATACGCTAAAAAACGGCACTGCCTGACCAAAAAGCTGAAACGGCGCATTTAAAAAGCGGTCGTTTTCCGGCACGGCGTTCTTAACGGATCAAGGGTCAAACTTTGTCTCGAGATTAATAAAGGATCTCTGTTGGATTTTTGGGATTGACAAAAGGCAGACCATCCCAGCTTGCAACGGTGCTCTAGAGAGGCTTAACCAAACCTCAAGCCCACTGTTATCTCACTATACTTCGCGAGATCAACGTGATTGGGATTTATGGATACCATTTGCTGTCTTTGCGTACAACACGGCGGTGCATGAGAGCCCCGGTGACTAGCCTTTCTTCCTGTTATTTGGCCGCGATCCAGACACGCCAAATGCAGTGCATGGTTGACGGAGAGCGACGAATGCCATCACTGGAGGATTATTGCGCAGAACTGACATCTAGATTGCAGGTGGCCCATGATTTGACAGCGGAAGCATTACGGGAAGCAGCCGACAGGAGGAAAAGGCAATACGACACCGGGGCTAGGGCGGTTACACTCAGGGTGGGAGTGCGTGTAGGTAAAGGTAGGACTCTCCAGTAAGTTGACGCCTAAATGAAAAGGACCATACCGCATAGTGTAGCTGTTCTCGGCAGTCAATTTCAGGATTCGAGAGATCGCACAGATATCGACGGCTGTGGTTCATGCTAACCGACTAAAGCAAGCACCAGCCAACTCGTCTCTTGCCGCCACGGTTGCCTTACGGGAACAAGAGGGGGAGAACGACCAGCGCACAGTCCCTGCCATTATTAACAACCCTGATAAACAGCACAGGGGTAAGCGAAGCCTGCGCGAAATCTTTAGTCCCTGTGATGAACTGGAAAACTTTCTGCAGTCGCAGTTCGGTGTCGTCCTCCTTGAGGAGGAGGCATAGCGATCGGCCGAAATTGTAACGTAGATAATATTGCAACAAGCAATGCCAGCTGCCCTGGTCCTCCCTCTTTCCTTCCAGCTGCTAGGTGCCACCTCCGCAACCGAGTGGTTGGCGCGGAAGTCCCTAGCTAACAGCTAAACTCTCTCTTGAAGAAAAATAATGTTTTATACCTAACGCTCGGAATGATTTTAGTTGCATCTTTGTTCGTTTTCAAAGTTTATGTAAATAGTGTTCATTGTTATCTCATTGTGCCCTCTAGGGGTATTTACATTGAAGAATACTTTTGAAATTATGGTCTGGCTCAGTGTTCGTGACTAAGAAACCATGACTTTCGTGGAATAGATAGCCGAAAGGTTGTGAGTGTTCGTCTGTGTGTACTGCGAACTCGTAATATTCGGCGAACATTTTTTTTTTCTTAGAAGGAACGGATGTGACTGCTCGTGCGCGTGCACGATGCCGCGGACGCCGGTCAGTGACTCATGGACACTGCTGACCGCGCCATGCCGGCGTCGAGTGCCCAGACTCCAGACATGGCCATATTTGGTATCGCGCCGACTACTCCCGGCCTGTGAAAGGGCGAAGAGGCAAAAGCCGCAGGGGAGCTAATAAAGGCAACCGGTCATCCCGTGAACAGGAGGCACTACAACGGAGCGGAAGGTCTTAAAAAGAGGAGGCGAACAAGAGAGCAGGACATAATTCTAGGCAGCGGATGAGACGGCCGAATAGAAGACTAGCAAGGCAGAAGACTGGGGCTGCGCCACGACCTGCGAGCCCGGGGTCTAGTTGCCGGTTAAGTTCGGCCGCTGTCATATTGCCTCCACTCCCCCCCCCCCCTCCCCTACGCCAGCTGGAAACAAGGAAGCAGCGGCATGACATCGGCACTCCGCCAACTGGCCGTGAGGAACACCCAGCCCTTCTTCGGGGCCCGTGCAGCACCACGCCAACGCAGCCCAGTGACGGTGAGCCGCAAGCGAAAGTGAGCCAGTTGTTTGAATTAAATATGTTTGAAATTATACCCCGAGTCTGTGCCTCCATCTCCTCATGCCCAGTGTGGACCCAGGACACTTTAAGTAACTCGAGTCATCACACTCGGATTAGATTGACACAAAATTAAGTTGAATCAAATTTCAGGGGTTCAGAGGGCCAATTTTGCAGGTGCGGACACTTTCTGTACACACTGTATGCGGACGCGTGTTGGGGACACCTTCTGCAGATGTTTCATTAATTGTTTTAATCATGAGCCACTGCTCACGAATTAATAAAATGCACACTTCCTCTATGCTCGCCACGATAAAAATGCGGTAGATTTCACTGCCACTTTCCTATTTCAGCGAGAAGGCACGCAACGCCACTCTGCGGCCATCCCTGGTAGCGCACAAAGCTCCCTCAGAGTTCTGGGTTATGGCGGAGTGTCGTAGCCAGAAACGTATTGAGTGACTCTACTATAATTACTCTACAGCAGTAATAGTAGCTACGATAACAACGTTTTGCTTTATAAAAAGCTAAGTTTAGAAAATGTATCCTAAATATCCAAAATTACACACTTTTATGTCCATGTGGAGGGAAATCATACTAGATTTACATACCTAAGGAGGCTTTCCTGCGTTAAATTCAGGCACCACGAAATGAAATTTGGATTGAGTTGACAGTTTAACCAACGAAATCATGTCGTTTAGATGTTCCATAAGTTTTATTTCAATTGTAAACAATCCCGATTCTGAGGCCAGTAAAAACAGTACATTAGGTTTAGCAACCTGTTGTCTACGAATTAGTACAGTATAAACAAGCACCAAGTGTCCAGTAAAAACAGTACATTAGGTTTAGCAACCTGTTGTCTACGAATTAGTACAGTATAAACAAGCACCAAGTGTCGGCCTTTGTCGACCAGTGCGGTCGCATCGCACAGGGCGCCAATTTTCACTGAGTGCCCCCCCCCCCCCCCCCTCTCATCTCTTCTCCTTCGGGCCCTCTCCTTGTTTTCGTCTTGCACGAAAGACATTGTGGCTATGTGCTCATTTTGATTTTTCTTTTTTATCTCTGCATGTTTCTATTTTTCTGATACATTTTCTTTCCCTGCCCACTCCTGCATTAGCATCATCGAGGCTGCAGTATTTGTAAATAAAAAAAAATAAAGTTGAGACCTAGCTCTATGCGCTTATTCGCTGCTAAATGAACAGTTGATTTGTCAATTACGAGCAACTATGGCTGCCATTTATCTTGCAGTAGTGATTGTACGTATCGCTTTTGTGTCCACTCTATGCACGCCTCTACCATTGACAAGTTTATTATAAAGGTTTAAATCAATCAGAAAGCCAATATTTTTTGCTTTGTTCGTGCAAGGAAACTTCTTGAAGAATAACTGAAGCTTGGTTTGGTTTGATTTGGTTTCGGGGTTTAGCGTCCCAAAGCAACTCAGGCTATGAGAGACGCCGTAGTGGAGCACACCGGAAATTTCGACAACGTGGGGTTCCTTAACGTGCACTGACATCGCACAGCACACGGCGCCTAGATTTGCGCCTGCATTGAAAAGCGGCCGCCGAGGCCTGGATTCGATCAGGCGTCCTAGGGCGAATAACTGATGTCTGAAAATGCAACTAAACTTATTTTTTCACTAATAAGTCTCTTTGCGTATGTGTTTTTAGACCTTACCAGCTGCTTCTATGTTGCGGTCTGTGACCCGCTGGGACCTATGTATAACCACGGCCGGTCTCGAGGGAGAGAGCGCTTCTCTTCTCTTACGGCCTCTCCAATGGGGTCTGTTTCTACCGCCCGCCGCGCCTCGGTGGGGTCGCCACCGCCCCACTGCTGCTCCTCCGCTACAGCCGTTCACGCGCAAGGGAAACGCGCGCTCGCTTTTAGCTTCGCCCGCGTCACTTGCAACCGGCAGGTCCTGACATTTCGCCCCTTATGGTTTATACAAAGTCCGTCATCAACATCGAACATTTATCGTGTACGAGGAATAAAATACAGTCAACAATCCGCTAACGCGCGCGCTCCTTCGTCAGTGCGTCCGTGCACGGTCGAATGAAGCTTCGGGTACACTTCAACATTTTTTGCCCCTAAGTTTTGTACACAAATAAATTTACCAGGCTATGCAAGTGCCTTTGAATGTTTTAAGCAGGTGTAGAGCGACCTGACGTGATGCATGGTGAACTGTTGGGTGGAGATTCTGTCAACCGCTACCGTTTTCGTTTAGATCAGAAGGGGCATCGGCAAAAATTCATGGCGCATCTCAGATTCAAAGGAAAGAACAAAAATTTACTCATATAGTAAAAATTCCCTTCTCTAGTGGAGTGGGCTGTTCTAGCTTCGTTCAAAACATATCAGTCGATTGAAAGACCGAAGATGTATATGTAGTCTCGCGACTACTTTTAATCAATGAAATGGGCATAAACAGTTAAGCAGAATCGAAAAGAGCGGCAAACAAGAAAAAAAATTGTCCTTCAAAGTTACACATTGTACCATATATTCATCAATTCATCAAAATGCGACCTGCGTCTAGAAAATTCAGTCTCAAAATTTTCCTGCACGGCTTGTGAACATAAGGAGTTGGCCTCTCGGTCTTCTCTGTCACTTTCCTGTTATAATTAATTGAGAAGAAGAATTCTGAGAAATTTTTCAAATATCAAAGAAGCGGACCTAATAACATAGCTGTTGTCAATTCCTTTCGGGCAACTCAGTGTTGAATTCTGAAATGCTGACTGAATCAGGATCTTAAGTACTTCGAGAACATTTGTGTGTATAGTAGGTGCACGGCAGCTTTTTCTAAAAAAAAAAAAAAGGTTCTCCAATAGGGCAACAAGCTCTGGTTTCGGATAGTGGAGTCCGCTAGAATATTTTCCTCATAGAAGAGCGTACTACATGGGGCTGCTACTTTCTCTAGCTTCAAGAAGAATAGCGCAAGCGTCACACCCGACGTTGATTAACTAAACGATATATCCAGCGACGTAAGGTAAACGGGAATATGTGACAGTGGGAAATGGGATGGTAGGAGATGCCATCACTTCCTTCAGTGCCTTGATTTTGCTCTCAGACGAAACGTCCGTCTCGACAATGTAGTCATGCGCCGCTAGCTGTTACGACCCTCGCATCTAGCATATGTCATTCCCTTCCGCGCATTAACCTTACTTTCCCGAAGAGAGCCTCAATGGGTCGCTATATAAGGCTTGAAATGAGTCTTCAGTGAGAGTGTCCTTTAACGCTTTAGAAGTTTATTGCATATTTTCGATATAGCAGGTGAACTCATTTGTAAGTCACTGCATCGAGCATCACCTTCATCATTTATTGGCCTCTTTTTACCACTTCGAGCACAAGTGGTGTCATGAATATCAAACCTTTTTTTATTGTTTTCATAATAAGCCTAATATCATGTAAAAATTTCATTAAAACAATGTTTATATGCAGAATTAAAATAATGTTTATAATACTACACATTGGCTAATATATGAATTGTAATAACGTTTAAAACTACAACGTTTACTTTGACTGTTATACTAATACTTAATCTCCTGCAAGCATTTTGCAATTTACATTACATTTTTATGAAATTATTTTCATCTTCGGTGCTACATGAATGGCTTCGCATCTAGCGCTGAAAGACGGTTTTGCTGTTGCCGACGAGTTGCTGTCATGTTAGCCTTGAAGAAGCTTCGATGTGATCACTTCTCATTCATTTTTTTTTGTTTCTATTGTACAGGCTTGGAAAAAATTCTGATTTAAATGGACAAAAGTAGCTACCATGCCGCAATGTATGCCTTGCTTGTCGAACGTTTGCTGAACGACAGTGTGTGTGTAGTATGTTGACGACATGCCGCTGCAGCATCTACTTTCTGTGTTCTTTAATTTCGGGGCTGCATTCACCACGAAACACGCGAGTGACAGCGCGAAACCAGGCAAAAGCCACCCGCCGCCGCTGAAGGAGACGCGGAGCGAACAGAGCAGGTCGCGCCCCTTGCGGCGGCGGAGAGTGTAACTCAAGGAGAAACGTTCCCATTGTTCCCGCGGTGATTGAGATGGCCGTAAGAAATAGCGCGCGCTCTCCATCGAGACCGGCCGTGGTATAACCTAGGGCGGAGTAATGGGGACGACTTCTGGCTGACGCTATTGATTCGCGGTTTCCCTGCAGGGTTCAGTCATCGAAATACATATGCAACGTTAATGAACTGTCAAAACAACTTTTAGTAGCAGGCGTCCAACAGAAAAATGAATAAAGAAAAGTTAACATAAAAATGATTTTGTCGGCCGAGGAGTGGGGGGGGGGGGGGGTGGAGGCGACTTGGCAGGGGTTAGCAGACGGTGTCGGTTGAGGTACGGCCGGACTTGTAAGCACCTTTGACTTTGCATTTTGAAGCCCTTGAAAGTCGGTTATTGTGGTAATGTCCTGCTACGGACGGAAGACGTTTCAATATTTTGCACAGGTAAGTGATTAAAAACGAGGACGCGAATTTTCAAACGTCTTCAATCGGTTTGGAATTTCAGCGTATCAGCTGCACCATCGTTTATAAACGATGAAGCTGCACCTCAAGGAGTACCAACTCAGAACCGTCTATCCTGATGTTTAAGCCCTGCAGATATCAAGTCGATATTGCGCCTTTGCTTTGCTATAAACCAACTTTTAAATCCACCTCTTTTTTTCACAAGATGTCACACCCTCGGGGAGTGGTTAAAATTGGTCTGCTGCGTGTTTATCAACCCGCATTCAGAGACGCCGAAGGGATGTGGTTCCAAGAGGAGGCCGCTGCTCTTCAATGTGGCAACAATGGATGGATGTATGGAATATAGGAGCGTCCCCTTTGAAAAGGGGTGGTAGCAGTAGCTATCATGCTCATTTTTCTCAATATATCTTAATTATTGATTTAGATTAATTAACTATACCATCGTTCTATTTACTAAATTTTTGTTTCTACATTACTAACATTATGTAACTTCTCTGCTTTTAAGCCACCAATCTTCCAGTCATTTTCTGCTAATTTCCACAGCTGGTTTATCCACCCGGCCACTGGTATCTCTACACCCCAGAGCCTCAGGAACAGTGACTGCGCCTGCATCGACTTCCGGATGGATACCGTTACATTCGAGTATAATATGGCCAATTGTTTCACTGGAGTTACCACATACAGAACATGCGTCATCTTCATTGTTTAATTTCTTTTTGTAACTGGGTGTTCTAAGGCACCCTGATCTAGCTTCAAAAAGCAGGGCACTGCCTCTTGAGTTATCAAAGAAAGCTCTTTTCCTGATCTACCTTTTCTACTTTCGGTATAATTCCACACGTTTCTTTTCCATCGAATTTATCCAATTTTTACCTTCTGTGTTTTTCACCTGTTGCTTAACGCTCTTTATTTCTACGTCCTTGTGACTAGCATACTTACTGGTTAGTTTCCTAGTTCTTTTCCTCCATTGTGAGTCAACGCTTTTTAGGTATAGGTATTTAAATACTTTAGCTGCCCGTCTGTTACTGTCCAATTTCCTCAGGCATTCCTCATAAAATAGTTTACTCTGAGCTTCCCGTACATCGAAAAATGCCCAGCCCGTATCTCCCTGTACCGCCTTATTTGTGGTTTTTCCGTGGGCACCTAGTGCTAATCGTCCGACGGCTCTCTGATTTATTTCTAATGTCGACTGTCCCTCTGATTTTAGGGCACAAAACCGCATTTCCGAAAGTAAGCCCGGGCACCATAATTTCTTTCCAAATACCCCTCAAAACATAATACCTGTTGTATCCCCACAGTGACCTATGCTTCATTATCCCGGCATTTCTTCGCCCTTCGGCCTTAAGTGATTGCTCATGCTTTCCAATGTATGCCAATCCTTCGTTTACCCATACCCCGAGATATTTATATTCTGCTACTCTGGGTATTTCATGGCATTGGATATTAAGACCCTGATCAGCTGAGCCATTGAAAATCATCAGATCCGACTTAACTGTGGTAAAACTGAAGCCTAGAGCGTCCCCATCGTCTCCACAATACTTAACTTGAGTTTGGAATTCTTCCGGACTCTCAGCGAGCAGCACAATATCGTCTGCATACATCAAACCTGAGAGGCGCTGATACCGCCTTTCCACCTAATCTATATGACAGGTTAAAACCTAGGTTACTTTCTTGTATCCCCCGTTCCATGTTTATCATATAAAGCATGAACAGCACCGGTGATAGAGGACAACCTTGCCTTAATCCTTTGTATACCTTGACAGCTTCCGTACTTCTTATCCCTTCCCATGTGCATGACAATATGTTTGACAGCTGCCGCCATCTGTAAGGTGCGCCAGTAACTAATGTACGCAGTATTCGCTAGTGCTTTCATTTGAGCTCCAGAAGCGCGCATGCGCATAACGGGCTTTTTAAAAGGCGGATCGTAATTTGGTTTATAGGAAAGCCGCCGTACACTTGTTACACTTCTGGGTGTAGAAAGAAAAGGATGGAAAGAAAAAAGATATGCCTTCAGCCCCCCTTCCTTCAGCTACATTTCATCAATAATTGCGTTGGATACGTCGGTTACACAACTAATCACAGGAATCCCGGTGGAGTTCAATAAACCTGCTTCTTAGATGTGGGGTTAGGGTGCCACCGCTTGACGGTTCCCTGGCCAAGACTACACCCGTTCCTCCCAGGATAGAAGTGCTGACGAGTAAGGACGTTTGGGTGGCGGTAGAACAAGAACGGGTTTATTTACGTTTTTAGAGGTGAGCGCGAAATGGGAACTGTTCGGTCACACTTGTTGCGAGTTTTTATAAGGCTCACATTCCCTAGATGAAGGGCGAACCCGTCGACGGGTGTCCTGATATGGTCCCTTTCACACACTCTCACACTTGTAGATAGAGAATGGCATTGACCTCAACAAGCTCGATCTTACCTCACATTTTGCCAACCTCGACCTCGGCAACTCAGGTAGAGGTCCCCTTGCGCATTCTCACCTTATTTTTTCCGGAGACCTCACTCTACCTCATCTCAGACTGTGAGGTTGGGCGGTCGACCTAAAAAAGAAAAAGATAATGAATTAGGCCGTAAGTAAAGCAAATATGCATTGCTGGATAACTTTGCGATATATACGCCCGAATATATCTATTATGTGAGGTTTGTACTTGAGTGTTAATTTCATGCAGGAAGGGACCTGCATGAAAAATAGTACCCCACTCATTCAACTTTACCCCTTTTGTGGTCGGTCTCATTCGAAGGCCCACATGAGGATCACGTTGCTATAAGCACGTTCTCCTGAGGCAATACAGTTCCCGTTATCATAAGAGAGTGATTACTCATTGATTTAGACAGCCGGCCCGCTTGAATAACATTCGCCTTAGGAGGAAATAGAGACAGTTTTTAACATATTCTAAAAATAATTATTATTCAAAATCTTTAAATAATTTCATTACAAAGAGTGCTGTTGATGTTGTGAGACTCGAAGAGGTCAATCCCGTTTTACTTTTCCGCGGCTTCCCTCAAGGCGGCTGTGGTAACGACTTAAAAATCCTGAGTATTCTTCCATAATTGTGTTGTGATATCGTGGAGTATTGCAAGAAGGCCTTAAATTACGTCTTCAAGCATTATACCTTTATATATATAAAAAAAAAAAAAAAAACAGGGGTCAGAAAGCGAGATCTTTGTCCTAGTCCATTTCGGAAATCAATATGAGACGAGTTTCTTTTAATTCATTGTTTCCTTGCAAAATAGAACTAATGCATCGCCTGCCGGTGTCTAAGAAGCTGCTTAGCAGTAGGCACCGCGCATTCATTTGGCGATGCCGCGATTCACACGCAATGGTCGTAGAGCTATAGCACGTGAAAAATGACGGCAGAAAGCCCACAACCCTGCTTTGCTCGCGCTCGTCCTCTCTTTGAAGTCCGTCTTTCGGCGTTTTCGGTTCGTGCCGCATTGTCACCAATACAACCCGAAAGCAGTGGTGTCGAAGCGTGCTCTAAAAAACTACACTACGGTTTGCATCAGTTGCCAAAAAAAAAAGAAAAAGAAATCTAAATGACCGGAGAAGTAGGTGGAGAAAGGGATTGGGGTATGAGACTGTGAAAATGCCAAGCAAAAAAAAAAAAAAAAACTATGAGAGTGTGGTTGTCTCTTGCTGAGCCGCATGCGAACGAAACTGATTCTACGTAAGAAAAGAAAAAAAAACTTGTTGACCAACATAAAATATACATGTCGCACACCAAAGACAGAAGAGGTCAGCTGTGCTTCTCGGAGAGTATGATTAGATGGATTCGACTCAGTGCTCCCTTCCACAACTCAAGCATCTAACCGGTTCTATTCACGCATCTTGATTAAAAAAAGGAAAGTTACAATGGACCACCCCAACACGTGACCCCGAAGATTTTCGCCACATTGACCTGTCCATCTAGACAAAAAATAGAGTGAGAAAAATCTCTAAAATGTTTAACACATAAAAGTTTGTATGAGACAGCATCTCGAATATTTTCTTATTGTTTTTCTGCGCCTAACTAGCAGGACCCAAATCATACAGTTGCCGAGAGACCTGGAGTTATGAAGGTACCGAATCCCTTATCCTCCTCCTTCATTGCTCGGTTTCACTCATATTGGGGAAATAAACAGTGGACCTTAGTAGACCAAGTTTCTGTTATCACTGGGTTTTTATCAGGGGCCAAAGCCCTCAATACATTTTTTGCTTCAATCTTTTGGCTAAACGCCTGTCAACGGTTAACATGCGGAGGTTGCCTTCCCATGTACCACCTCCGCCTTATGTAGAAAGTACGCCGTACGCCTCATCCTTTTGCGTTCTTATGGCTATACTTATTAAGTACGAAACACCTGTACGTTCATCCAGTGCTGCGGTGTTTCGGGGCCGTTTGTGAATAATGAGTACCAAACCAAAGAGTGCTTATTCTGGGGAATATGCGATTAATATTTACGAACGGTGGTTTAGAAAGTGTACGATTGGAAACGGAGTGCCCTGATCAAATGCTCAAATGGCCTTGTGCGAGTTTTCATGGTTTCTTTGTGTTTTTTTTTCCCTGTGCTTTTTTCCCGCATAGCCATAGCAAAAAGAGAATGAGAGTAAGAAGGCCCAGAGGGCAGCGGAGATTCCCGAACAGAGAGAGGAACGGGTTGCCAAATGTTGATGTCAGACTTCGGAGCTTAATTGACGGAGCCGAGATGGGGCCTATGGAAGAGTTCAGTCAATGGGAAACAACAGAAGAGGATCTGACTCACATCGCTAAACATACATGACCACAGCGAGCTGAGCCGGGGAAAAGTACCTCTCGCTACGTATAACTTAGCTGAGCTAGGCCACGACCAATTTTTTTCCGCCACTAGAAAACTGCATAAGTGTGTATGCGCAAATAACTCGCGCGCTGGCACTCGTTCTTCAGATAAACGAGGGATGAAAGTTCACGCGTATACTGAGACCGACATCAATGGCAAATATGAAAAGCCACGTCGACGAATCCCGAAGTTCTGGCGTGGCATAATAAAAGTCGACAACGAGACCGAGAAGCCCAGATCTGGGGTAATTGCGGTATACATCATAGCTAAATGGGGGACAAGCAGAGTATAAACAAGCTGCAGCAACAAAGGGCCTTAACCTAGTGTACAAGTTCTCGCGACACACTAGCTTTAACCGGAGCGGTCCTTCATCAGGGCAAAAATGAGAATGAGCCCACACATTCAGATCAATGTAAAGAGAGAGGGAATTGTCGCTCTCGATCTTTGGAGGAAAACACATCCCCGATCTAATAGGCTGAAAGGGCGAAAAGCAAGACAACTCCCGTTGGGCTAGAAATGCAAACGGTAAGAAAGCGTACGGTCAACAGGTTTTCCTAACAGGTCTAGAAGTTTTTGTTTGCAAACATCCCAGGAGGAAATCTTTTCTTCGTGGGTTTCGAACTACACACGCGCGGTGCCAGTGGGGGTGAAAACTCGTATATCACTAGAGGTGGAAAACCCAGTTTTTGCCATTTCAAAAGTTGCAAGTTTGCAGACCTACTGCTTGCGCACTAAAACTTTGTAGTTCATTATGTATTACTCACTAAATGTAGCAAAACTTTACATTTGCAAAAAGTATGAAGAACGTGTTTTGTTACTGCCATCGCTCTTGTAAAAAATTGCAAATATTGCTCCACTAGCGACGCGCTGCAAAAAAATCCCATTTACAACCTTAAATAGGGGCATGATGCTTTCCGTGTATGCACAAAAGCTTATTCTCTAGATTTTGCATGTCGTCTTCTTAGTGCCAGGCAAACTTTGGAGCTGTAGGTTGCTAGGTGTGTCCTCCAAAAGCATCAGAACCATCCGTAATTCGAAAACAGTAATAAAGGCGCAACTCGATTCAAAGGAAAAAAAACAAAAACAAAACGTATGATGGTCGATTTTTATTACCATCTGTTTGAAGGCTTCTCAGCACCTCAGAAATAATATGGAATAAAAAAGTGTTGCATTATATTGTCCAAATTATAAAAATAAATACAGAACTGAGCGCTTCTCTCGAAAATTGTAACTATTCAGACCTACATTCTGGCGCGATTCAATGAAGTGTTGCCACTGAAACGTTTTCTCTATATTACCTAGACCTTGTTCTTTTGTTCTGCCGAATTTGAAGCTCTAGAGCTGTTCGTTCGTCGAAATAGGCCAAAATTTAAAAATATCCAAAAATTGACAAATTTGACTCGAACGTTAAAAACTACAGCCTCTTCGATTTTTATCAAAAACACCTAAAAAGAATCCTAAGTACTCTGTAAATAGCAGGCACAAAAGTATTGCATTATTTAAAATAAGCTACAAAATAAATATAAAACTGAACGCATGTTTTATTCAATTAGGAACTTATGGCTTTCCTTAAGGAGTAGGCGTCAAAAATTCAATTTATTTTCTGCTGAATTTAGCTACATATGATCTCATGTAACACCATAAGCCTTCTAATGCTTCTGAAGTCAGTTTCATCTTGTTGGCCATGTTGATGGGAAAATAAAATTGAATAATTCGCTATTACTTGCAATTTCATGGGATAACGTAAGACACGGTTCAACTTTTTCTCTATCCTCTAATTTTTATTGCGAGGAGACGTGGCATTTTTTCTGTCCTTTTTTATCGCGTGGTGCAGCGGTATAATGCAATACATTTAGTGCCTAAAATCTATAAACTATTAGGATTCTTTTCAGGCAATTTTGATAAGAATAGAAGAAGCGATAAGAATAGAAGAGGCGATAGTTTTTAAAATTCGAATCAAAATGGTTCATTTTTGAATATCTTTCAATTTTGACCGATTGCAGAATAATACGGAGAACGAACACCTCTAGAGCTTAAATTTCTTCAGGAATAAAGAACATTGCCTGGATAATATAGGCAAAACGTTTTAGTACTAACACTTTACTGAGTCGCGCCAGAATGTAGGGCTGAATATTGATAATTTTCGAGGCAAGCACTCCGTGCTATATTTATTTTTATAATTTGAACAATATAATGCAACACTTTTGTGTGCCGTATTATTTCTGAGGTACTGAGGAGACTGGAAAGTGATTTTACTAAAAATAGTTGATAATTGTTTTCTTACTTTGGATGAAATTTGCCTCTTTTTTTCTGTATTCGAATTATGGATGAATTTTATGCTTTGTGGAGAACTCACCTAGCAACCTAGAGCACCAAATTTCGCCTGAAACTAAAAACATAACCTGCGTAATAAAGAGAAAAGTTTTAGCGCAAACAACGCAAATCATAATGCCAGTATATTTAAAGTTGAAAACAGTTCTTTTTTCAGCACGTCGGTTTACTAAATCAATTTGCGAAAACTAAACTCGTTTTCAATAGTTCTTACAAAATTAAAAGTCGCATAGATTCAGAAAGTGAAACATATTGAATGAAAATATTTTAGTGCGCAGTCAGCAGGTCTTCAAACTTGCAACGTTTCGAAATAGCAAAAATGGCATTTTCCACTTGTAGTTATATATAATTTTTTTTCCACGAATACTACGCCGTACCTTGCAAAACTAAGGTTCATTCGTTTTGTCGAGACATTAGCCCTCCACATCTAAAAATTCATTGAAAACAAACAAAAAAAAAATGGTCACGGGACCTCGATTACCGTTCTGATCTGAAAACACCCAATCGGTATGCATGGGTGTCCAAACTAACTTTAGCCAAGGATTAAAATATGAAACAAATGATCTGCGCCAGAGAAACCACTTGTATACAGCTGTCAGCCACATGCCGCACCACAGGTAATTTTTGTTTTGCAATTAAATAATTAGTAATTAAGATGATGTTTTTAATTTACTGTTGCCTTTATGACAATAACTGGATTTGCAGAGTTGGAGAGCAATTTCCAAAACCCACATTTCATTACTTCCGTTAAAGAGTGCCTCACTTATATCGTTTTTCCAAGCTCTAAAGAAAGCCCGCAAAAAAAAAAAAAATATATATATATATATATATATATATATATATATATATATATATATATATATATATATATATATATATATATATATATATATATATATATATATATATATATATATATATCTCACGTGACTGCCGCTTTCGTGCGCCACGATTTTGCTGCTTTCAACCTAGGTTTTGTGAACGAAATCAGCTCCGGCCTTTGCTCCTCCGTTGCAGTGGCAGGCCGATGTGTCTCCGGCGGTTTCTTCAGAGCAGAAAGCTGGGCTAGTTCGTGTATCATGATGGCGGTTTCTTCGTCCGCTTCAGGCAGTCAGCGCACGTGACGGTGCAAGTAACAGCGAGCTCACCCGCTGGCTACAACCATCGAGCGGACGTGCTACAACCATCGCCAACTTAGCCTACCGCTGGGACAGGGTTGTCGAGTCTCGGCTGCAGCTAATTTCTTTCACTCAAACCACGATTGAGAGCACCACAGGCGCGTTCAACGTTACTAGCACACTCTAGGATGTCTCGATGTCAGCACTAAGTTGCACAGCTGCGCCCGGAGAAGTGTCCCCGGTGGCCGTCGCGAGAACTAATGGCGCTGCCGTCAAACCTTGCTTAGAAGAAGTACGGAAGATGTCAAAGTATGCAAAGGATTAAGACAAGGCTGTCCTCTATCACCGTTGCTGCACATGCTTTATATGATAAACCTGGAATGGAGGATACAAGACAGTAACCTAGGTTTTAACCTGTCATATAGATTAGGTGGAAAGGCGGTAGAGCAGCGCCTCCCCGGTTTGATGTATGCAGACGATATTGTGCTGCTAGCTGAGACTCTGGAAGAATTGCAAACTCTAGTTAAGTATTGCGGAGACGAAGGGGACGCTCTAGGCTTCAGTTTTAGCTCAGTTAAGTCGGGTCTGATGATTTTCAACGGCTCAACTGATCAAGGTCTTAAAATACAAGGCTATGAAATACCCAGAGTAGCAGAATATAAACATCTGGGGGTATGGGTAAACGAAGGATTGGCATACATTGGAAAGCATGAGAAATCACTTAAGGCAAAAAATGAAGGAATGCCGGGATAATGAAGCATAGGGCATTGTGGGGATACAACAGGTATGAGGTTTTGAGGGGTATTTGGAGAGGAATTATGGTGCCCGGACTTACTTTCGGAAATGCGGTTTTGTGCCTAAAATCAGAGGTACAGCCGACATTAGAAATAAATCAGAGAGCGGTTGGACGATTAGCACTAGGTGCCCACGGCAAAACCACAAATGAGGCGGTACAGGGAGATATGGGCTGGGCATCTTCCGAAGTAGGGGAAGCTCAGAGTAAAATATTATTTGAGGAACGCCTGAGGAAATTGCACAGTAACAGATGGGCAGCTAAAGTATTTAAATACCTGTACTTAAAAAGCGTTGACTCACAATAGAGGAAAAGAACTAGGAAACTAACTAGTAAGTATGCTAGTCACAAGGATGAAGAAATAAAGAGCCTTAAGCAGCAGGGGAAAAACACAGAAGGCAAAAATTGGCTAAATTCGATGGAAACGAAACAGAGTGTGGAATTATACCGAAAGTGGAAAATGCAGATCAGGAAGGAAGCTTTTTTTGATAACTCAAGAGGCAGTGCCCTACTTTTTGAAGCTAGATCAGGGTGGCTTAGAATACGCAGCTACAAAAAAGAAATTTAACAATGAAGATGACGCATGTGCTGTATGTGGTAACTCCAGTGAAACAATTGACCATATTATACTCGAATGTAATGGTATCCATCCGGAAGTTGATGCAGGCGCAGTGACTCTTCTTGAAGCTCTGGGGTTTAAAGATAACAGTTTCCGGGTAAATAAACCGGCGGTGGAAGCTAGCAAAAAACGACTGGAAGATTGGTGGCTTAAAAGCAGAGAAGTGACATAACGTTAGTAATGTAGAAACAAAAATTTAATAAATAGAATGATGGTTTAGTTAACCATTCTAAATCAATAATTAAGATATATGGACAAAAATGAGCATGATAGCTACTGCTACCACCCCGTTTCAAAGGGGACGCTCCTATGTTGCATCCATCCATCCCAGCTTAAAACCCTCTTGCTCCTTGCCGGGCGCGTCGTCTGCTACACGCGGCGCGGAAGGGTAGAAGGCATGCATAACATTGGATACGCGTTTGTGTGATACGAAATTGAATGCCGTGAAAGAAGTGTGATGGCGCTGTCGACTTGCTCGCCACCACCAACGTTCTATAGCAACGTCTGCTCCCCGATTTCATTCTTTTTTTATTACGCGATATCGTACGTGGCTCGTCCAGGCGAAAAGGTATCACCATTGCCGTAACCTAGAATAGAGAAAAAAGGTATCCGAAAATTACGCGTGTCACTTCGTATTAAATTATGACGTAGCCGTTAATTGCGTAGCGTTCAGTGTGTTGTAATTCAATTTCGCTTCTTATTTAGCATCCACCAGTTTGTCCTGTTTGAGTTTCTGACAGGGATTCAAGCCGGCGACATGTGTGCCTCCATTATATGCCGTTTACTGCACACGTGTGCGCCGAGAAGATGCTGCGTCTATCCCCTAAATCAAACAATATAGAAGTTTAACGCTTTGCCAACTACGTACCAGCATCTCGATGCGGATTGAACAGACGGCGGTAAAGACGCTATCATGTCCTCTCTTAAGAAGAAGCGTTCTGCTATAGTTTTTCGTAACATCAGGCCTCTTCATGCCGGCCTGCATGATTTTCGACGTCGTCTATTTATACAATTACTTGGAAATCCTTCATTTGTTCGTGTCACTAATAGACGCCCTCGAGATTAAAAGGTAGGCAAGATCTGCACAGAGCAGTCATCAATTCCTGATCTTTATTTTAAAGAGGAGCTATATATAAGTACTCTCGTGTAGCAAAGCTCTTTATTTCCTTACTGACACATATATTTCGAACGCAAGAAGGAATTATACTGAAGAGAAAGCACCCTAATAATCGCGCTGCCCCGTTTGTTTCGTCAGCAATGCCGGAAGAGAACTTGCAAGATTCCAAGAGCCTATCAATGTACAGCCTTTATCAAGAGTTTACAGCCCAGGATGTTTGCTTTTAAGCCATATAATATGACTTCTGTAATAATTGCGGACGTCCTGGCCATTGGAGAGGGTAGGACGGAAAATCTTCTTGCTTCAGCAAATATGGAAACCTGGGAATGCATTACGAGCCACATAATATCGCTCAGAAGTAGACGCCCTCCCTTACAAAAATGAGTTTTGAAACTCTATTGTTGGACTATTGACCGCCTTTTGAATTTATTGAATTTCGATAGACATTCAACCCCAGCTGAGTGCAATCTTTACAGGGCCAACAGAATTTTCATTGTGTTCTACCCAATAGACTTTTTGTGCTATTTTTTCTATGTGCTTTTTGTTGTCAGTTTTCAACGTTCACGAACAATTAGCGTGTACTGTTCATGCTGACCCATGTTTTTAAGTAGTTTTAGGCACAAATGATAAGAACATGATGTGACAATTTCGTTATGAATTTTTGCTCTAACTTGTAATCAACTATTGGCCACATTCTGCAAAGGGAAATATAAGAGCAGCATGCAGTTGCGTGCTCGTTCATGTTATATAAAAGTAAATATTAACGGTGCACACTTAGCTCAAGCTTCGCAACACAGTGAAAATATGCCCTAAAAACTTCATGATGGCAAAGTCTCCACTAATAATGCAAATACATTGTTGAATGTCAATCAGAATCCGTAATGAATCAGCTTCTGTATGCCGCAGAAGGTAACTTTAGTGGTAGGACATATTTTATATTTATCATAAAACAAGTTCAGTGAGTCATCATACTAACAAACAGGATCCTAGATTGAACCTACCATGTAGAGCAGGGCAGAGCTTTTTTAAACCAGTTGCAAAGTTCACTATATATATGCTTCAGGGTCTGACATTCTGCCCAAGCCTAGGTATTTTTGCCCGTAGCTTTTGCCGCAAAATGAGGTGCAGTCTGTATTGGAATCCTCCACCGCTGTATGTCTTTGGAGAATTTTACTGTTATTTTTTTCTTTTCCTTCCTTTCTTAAAGTGGACACCATGCTAAAATGAAGTCACTTTAAACATTGAGGGGTTCTAATAATGACGGATTGATCCCACGCATACTATAGAGTTAACACGCATAGCAAAAACATTCGCGTATGAAATAAAAAGAAAAAAAAACAGGATTGCAGGCGTCTTCTATCGGCGACTCGTCTTTTCAAAGAAGCATTCGGCCACTGCCTTGCTCCTGTCCACACCCATCTTTCCCCCGTGCCCGCGAACGGCGCCAGCATGTCCGGAAGGATCGAGCGTTACTTCCTGTCGGCCGGGGGGGGGAAAAGGGGGGGGGGGGGAGGGGTTGCTCCCTCTGGGTCTCTGCTCTCTGCCTTCTCCGTGGTTTGTCTTCACGGAGATGACATTGGCTGCAGCATAGCTGGAGTCGCGCAGCGGGGGCGGCGGCTCCCCCTTTTCACCGAAGCTGTTCTGCGCCCCGTTTTCTTTGAACGCAGACGCGGGTACGCTGAGTGTGGCGATGTGCCAGTTCAGTTGGCGTTTTCCCGCCACCGTGGTCGCATCTTGCACTGTGAGCGAAGCACCGTATGTAGGTTTTTCGCTGGTGATTATCACGAAGATCGTTTTGTTCAAATTGGAGCGCGAACGTACGCATTTAAGTCTTCGGAGGAATCCGCTCTTGGGTGGCAGCTTCTGCGCAAGGAGGACGTGTTTAAGAAGTTCAACAGTCGCAGGCGTTTTGGATTCTAGGCGAAAAGCCGGCGCGGGCGGAGGGAGCGTCTGCACTTTGGTGAGTGTTTTACTTTTTCCTATTCGTGTTTGTGCCAGTCTTGTACAGTGTGTGCTATGAGGTGAAGCACGCATGTAAATATTTCTAGCAGGCAAAACAGTCTCATCGGAAAAAAAAGGAGGGGGAGAGAGAGAGAACGAAGCTTGTCTCTACGCGGACGCTGGGGCCGATGGAACGCCAGCTGGAATGGCGACATTTTCTTTCTTTTTTTTTAACCGGTGACCGTTTTTGACGGATTGTTCGGCACAGTACTGTACTCTTTCGATACGCTACTCGCGCTGAGACGGACACATTATCGAGATCATAATATGCCTCTGTCACACATTGTGGATTATTGAATCCGTGCAGCTCCACCATTTTTGCAGTGTTTGTTTTTGTTTCCACTCATTTTAGTGCCTATAGTTGGTAATTTTGCTTCAAGTTTTCTGGGTAGTAATGCTTGTGACTTGCGCTTTGCTATTTATCTTCACAATGGGATCTTTGACGGCAGCATATATTGTTTATCAGGGAGAAATGAACGATGTGGTAGTGCTGCCGAGCTGTGGAGGCGGCGGTCGATGCTGTCTAAGCAGTGAAAGACAGTGACAACTCATTTTAGACAAGAAATTTCTTGAGCTATGACGTGGAGCAGCGCACAAATGCCTTTGCTCTATTTTTAGGTTAGTATATACCGCAGCTTAATTATGATTTATATTGTTTATTTCAGCATCACATGCGAGGAGTTCCCGGACGTATCAGCGTTTTACGCAAAGAACAGCCTGGCGTCATACCTTGCACATGAATTGAAATAAAGAAAATAAACAACCCAGCTCATGTTATGGGTTCACCAAAGATGCATATTTTTTCTTTCTCATTAACGCGCATTTTTTATTCTGTGTTCCCTTTCCGCTGCGGATTAACAGAAAATGCTGCGTGATCAACGGTTAGCCGGGAGCAGGCACGAGGTGGTTTACATTAATGCAAAAGTAGCACAGCACATATCCTTGCTGCGGTCAGTCAACACATTCTATGTTCTGCTCGACCAATCAACAATTTAGTCAGTTTAGTGTAGGTTAATGAGTGAGTAAGTATAATGGGGCTTAAAAGATCAAGATCTGTTTTGTTCTTTTATGCCTCACTATGCTTATCATTAACCAGCACTGATCAGACAGGATTGTTGATTGGTCGGGCAGAACATAGAATGTGGTGACTTATCGCAGCTAGGAGATGTACTGTACTACTTTTGCATTAATGAAAATCACCCCGTGTCTGCTCCTGGCAAACCGATGGTCGTGTACTATTTTCTGTTGTTCAGGAGTGGAAAGGTAGCAGAAAATCAAAAAGCGTCCCTTGCAGAGTTTCTGAAGCATTTGAGCCTGAAATCAACAGAATTTCAGTTGCGCGAATTCCAAAAGCGCTCTTAAGAAACACATGGGCCACTATTTCATAAGCGCTCAACAAGAGGTCAACACTGCATCATCCAAGATGTTGCCGATTATCGACAGACTTTCAACAGCGTGTATTGACACAACGCTTTCGAATTTCTATAGAAACCCTACATGCATTTTTGTAAGGGCTGCGCTGTAAACTTTTGATAAAGGCTGTACATACCCCAAATCGGATAGCTGAGCTGCACAAACTGATTTGATCGTCGCAATACCAGCAATACAAAGAAAATTTTTAGTATTTTCGTGACGAGGAAATATATGAGCCATGAGGGCGCGGAAATTTGCTCGTTGAGAAAACTTTTGTCATTGTTAAGCGGTTGTCACGCCAATGATAATAAGTTGGATATAAAGTTCTCATATCATGTGAATGGAGCGTTGGTTACGTAGCAGCTCTTCTGAAGAAGGTCAATCCTATGAAATTTTGCACGGGGCTTGCAACTTAGCATATATATATATATATATATATATATATATATATATATATATATATATATATATATATATATATATTATACGAGTAGTGCAGTTAACAGGACACACACGAGAAAAGAGACACACACACACATCGTGTGTCCTGTTAACTGTGCTGCTCGTATACTGATATCTACAGCTCGGTTAAAGTGTCCGCGGATAATTGTGACAGATACTGCACCTTTCCTTCGCTGTCAACCAATTTGAAACGCCGCTGATGCCTGCTGTACTGCGTCTATTTGTATATGCTCTGTGGTGCGGCTTTCGAGGAAGCGCCAAAGAAAGGCGCCGCAAGGACGGCGTCAGCTTCGTATACGGGTGAATCGCCCCGTGACATCATCACTAGACCTGATGTTATGACCGGATGTGACGTCATAATCACTTCCTGTTACTAGATAGGGCCGGATATTACCTCATGGTTACGTCACATCGGCTCATGACGTCACGGCTGATGATTCCACCCCATGATGGCGTCACAATTAGTCATCTGTCATTACTCAAGACTATTTAGTCATGACTAATGCCTGCTGTACTGCGTCTATTTCTAGTAGCAAGCGGCGTTCGCCGCGGCACGCCGGTCAAAGTTTCGCACATGTGTGCTCTCAAATTATTCAGAGCCCTCTACTACGCCGTCCTCAGACGCAGCCTCGATCAGACATCAAACACCATAAAAGCCCAAAAATAGACGAGGGCAATTAGTTTCTATAGTCTCGCTTTGGTGGCCCTGTCGGCAGGTAAGTAGCCGCAATATGCCTGTTGATAAAAGTCGCTGAGCTGCAGACCAAGGGGGATAGTTAGTCACCGCACCTTGTAACCTCCTTAACCTAAACACGCACTCTGTATTTGCAACAGCCAAGAATGAACAGCGCCAATGTATGAGCTCCAATCACTGCCGATGCATGCAAAAAAAAAAGAAAAAAAAGTCAGTGACAACTTGAAAAAGAAAAAGTGGTTTTGCAGTGTTTCCTCTAAAAGATGAAATCTTGAAGGGCGTCACTTTCAGGTGTGACGACTGGTATTATAAATTAACGTACACCCCTCCCCCCCCCCCCCCCTCTTTGAGCCGAAAAATCGGCCTAGAAAATTTCGTGGCCAGAAGAAAAAGAACCAGACAGGGCGAAGGCTAAACCAGCGGCATAATTTGCAGCATGATTGCTCTCGATTAAAAATCTATCGACTCGCCAGAGATTCCTCCTCACGCTGTCTGAAACAAATACTGCACGAACTAGTTGAGCGATACGCAGCTATCCGAACTCAAAGATGTAATAAAAAATAACTTTCAGTTTAGTACTGCTGAAGCCCTTAATTCAAAGCAAGCAACCAGCGTATCCTTTGGGAGTTGCTTTCAAGCACCGCGCCTTTCCGAAATTTTAAGGTGAGCTGGGATGAAGCGTCTAGGAATGTTGGTTGGTGCAATACCTCACTCTTAGCATTTCCGGAAAAATACTGCGCATTCGATGGGTAGATGGTTGTCTCCGTTTTTTTTTTTTTTCTAAATGGTCACAACATTCACGCAAGAATTCCACGTACATTTTTTCCCTCCTTCGAATGCCACGTACATTAACCTTGACTCCACTGTTGCTGAATGCGACTTCTTTCTGTCCACCTCGTAATGGCACACAAAAGCGCACGAGCCACGCTCGGCGCAATGATGTTCGAGTGCGGAGCTTGAGCTCATGCCTACAGATGAAATACGCTGCCTTCAAACCATGTTGTGATTTCTGATCGTACAAATATTATAGTCGAACAAGGAAAATTTTATTTACACGTGCGGTACCACAGGAGAAATTGCGGTAAAGCAGCGCATAAACGGTAAGCAGAACAACCTACCTTACTCGAGCCACTATTGAGCCAGCTTGGCCGCCTTTTTTTTACGGGTGAAACTGTACAGAATACAGAGCAACCTTTCTTTGCAGTCGAGCACTTGTAAACGCAGCAGCATGCCTTCAGTCGGGCGATAATATAAGCCCAGTTCTGCGCCTCCAACCGCGATGGTCGCAGTATTCCTAATAAGCGAGTGACGCGACAGCCTCCAGATGGTGCTAGCGGCACACGGAAAACTCTAACGCAGGTTCCTCTACTGGGACTCGAAGAAAAGAAATAAACCTAAGCTAAAATAAGCATTTATGAAGCTTTGAAATTCCAATCGTGAATTCAGCGGTGTTGTTTTAAATTGTTTTCTTCTCAAAAAAAAAAAAAGAAAAAAAAACTTCTTTTCCTATTATTTAAGCGGGTTTTACCGGCCTTCATATCTTTGGCCATGGTAAGCGGCCAATCGCGCGAGGCGGTCCGCGGTTCAACGAACCGGCTCCATAGACACCAGTCTCGTGTATTCGGAACCTGGGGGGTTATAACCTGCTCTGACATCGCACAGCACACGGGAAGCGATGCGATGCAATCAGGGACCACGCCTCAAAATTTTGGGGCTGCTTTTTAAAGCAAAAGCTTTACTACTGCCTCGCGTAGCTTCTCCGGCGTGCGTTTCGTAACCACGTGACGAGCGTCTTTTTCGCATGTGCGGCGCCTGAAGGAGCTCACCCACCTTCTTCCCTTTCCATATGTCGCGGTTCCGGTGTCCACAACAAAAGTTTGACAGCTAATAATAATATTAATAATAATTGGTTCACAGGAATGGAAAGGCGCAGTATCTGTCACACTTTTGACAGCTACAGCACCTTTCCTTTTCTGTAAACCATTTCATATTGACCGTCGAAAATGTGGTGCGACCTACGCCTGATTAGGTGCAGGTGCACACCATTCTGCGATATAACAAATATGAAAAAAATTTCTGCTGATTTGCGTAGTTAACCAAATGCGAAGTAGGTGTGCAACACTGCTTAGTCCAGATAAAAAAATGTAAACTGCGCGAAACGACGAGACAATAGACAAAGGAACAAAAACGACAACACGGGTGCAGCCTTTCGGTACTTTCTGTAACCCTTCTGTACTTTTCAACGCATTTTAGAGTTTTCCATGCTTTGTTTTGCTTTGATATCAAACATCTCTTTTTTTTAACACTTCAGTGCAGATGAACGAACACAGTTTGGGTCTGGTTTGGTTTGCGGATTTTAACGTCCCAAAGCGACCCAGGCTATGAGAGACGCCGCAGTGGAGGACTCCAGTAATTTCGATAACCTGGGGTTCTTTAACGTGCACTGACATCGCACACACACGGGCGCCTTGCTTTTCGCATCAATCAAAAAGCGTCGTCCGCAGGCGGAATTAGATACTGCATTGTTGGCACAGACGTCGAGCGTCCTTACACTGCACCACAGCGCGGAATCGAAGATGTACGTTCTATTTTCTTATTTTTTTTTTATATTTCAGTGGAAATGCACGAGCAGTTTTGTGATATTGTAGTAGTTCGATTATAAAATCATTTATACGAAAGGAAAGTTGCAATATCTGTCAAATTACTTCTTGGAAACTTGAACCGCACCGTATGGCAAGGGAAGTAGCTGGGAGTGAAACCGGATGGAGGTGCTGTGGTGGAGAGCTACGGATACTTTTGACCAGCTGGGGACTTTTAATGGGAACGGACATCGCACAGCACACGGACGCCTGTTCATTTTCGACTCCATTTCCGGTCGGCTTCGAAGCCGACCATTGGCGACTGCGTTCCGATGGAGGCGAAACGAAGAGACGTCGGTGTGTTGTGTGACGTCAGTGTACGTTAAAGATCCCCAGGTGGTGTGTGTGTTCCCGCGCAAGTGCGCGAAGCCTGCCCGCGGCGTCTGCCCTGGAAAAGGAAATCAACACATAATCGCCGTCTTGGTGGGCTGTTCGTGCGACCTCGTCCGCCCGAAGATTGCCCGCTATGCCGCTGTGTCCTGGAAGCCATTGGAAGATGATGTCATGTCCTCCATTAATTGCACAGTGATGAATTTGTCGTATTTCCGCAACAAGTTGTTTATGGGCTCCACGGCGAACAGACGTTTTTAAGGCTTGCAGGGCTGCTTTTGAATCTGTGAAAATAGACCGCCGCTTGGGGCTCTGCTGACTGATATGCCTAATTTCGACACCAAGAGCGGTTAGCTCTGCAGCTGTTGAAGAAGTCTGGTGAATTGCCTAACTTTTATTTCTGTATTAATTAAGGGTATGACCATGGAGCCTGAACTCACGGCATTCACTGAACCATCGGTGTAGACGTGCAAACGATTTGCATGGTGCTCATGGAAGTATTCAAGAGTGATTTGTTTTAGTTCCGTTGGCGATAGCTCGACCTTCTTCCTGATGCCGGGTATTGAAAGAAGCATGTGTGGTTTATGCAGGCTCCATAGAGGAGAGGACGGTCTAGATGCGGGTGTAAACTGGGACGGCAATATAGCGCGGTGCGCATCAACGGTCTTTGTAAACGATGTACGCGGCCTGGTAATAGGAAGACTGGCGAAATGATGACAGGGAACCCGAGAGATGTGTCGGAAATGTGCCCTCAGGACGTCAACTGTTAGGTAGGTAGATATGGAATGCACTTGTGTCAGAATGCGAAGAAAGTTTAGATATGACGCCTATTGTTTGACAATTAGTCAACATTGCAGAGGCAGAAGAATCACGTAGTCATTTGTTTTCTTCTGTCTCACAGCAGAGCAAATGATGGTTTGAACGGGGCCACCACGGACACGTATAGAAGAGGGTAAACCTGCAAACAGGAAATTTCTCTACATTCGTCTTCTCTGCTTTTTGTTTCTCAATCACCTGATCTGTTTAACATTTGAAGTTTTATTTTCGGATTAAGGCAACCTTTATTTTGATGTATGTTTCATTACTTGAATTTTTTGGACGTTTGATCTTGATGCAAGGGCGACATGAAGTGTCGAAGGGGTCGCTGGTCTCAAGTAGTGACGCGTTCTTTTTATTCTAATCTTTTTTCTTGAATTTCTGCGGTGGGCAGCCAGATTACTGCAATTCCCTTTACATTATTTTTTTTTCCAGGGAGACAGATACTCTGGTGATTAAATTTGATCGTGATGTGGCCTCTGCAGGCTTGTTCTTGCTGCGAGACGTTTCAGTGTTCCGCCCACACCGTCGCATGCACTTTTTCTATGTGAGGTGTCGAAGAAATTCCATTCTGCCTGAAAAGTATGACCTTCGTGGTAGAAGAGATTTAGAAAGTTCTTTTTGTTCTTATACTGTGATGCAGCTCCATCAGAAGAATGGTGAATTTTTTTACTTGCAGTAGATCTTGTTTCATCACTTTGAGCACTACGCTCTGAAAAACGTATGCTGCAACTGCATCATGTTCCAAACTGTCAGAAATAACGGCGAAAGACCTCACAGAGGCACGGTTGCTTTGCTCCTTGGAATAGTAAACAACCATTGGGTGTATAGAGGCCTGCGTGTTTACCCAATAATACGACTGTGGTGTGTCTTGAATTATGAAGCTGTAATTTTCGGCGAAGTCCATCACTATTACGGCCTCATTTCGATTTACGTTCACCTTCAGGTTTCTAATAAGTAGCTTGCTGCTTACTGATAAAAAGGAGGATTTTAAGTTGGTTCAAACTGTCTGTGAACTTTTCCGAAAAATATGCTGTCATAACAAGGGTTTCAGATCTACAACGGACTCCGCTTTTTCATTTCCGGAGATTAATGTAATCTCTGCTCTCGATGACATGAGGTCCTGGGCCTGGGCAAGCTGCGCATTTGCCGAAAATGCAGTCTTCATTATCAATCTGGCCGACTACACTCTTCTGTTGTCTGCTTGAGCCTGCTAGACTCAAGCATTAACTTAACGTTTTGATGACTCATGCACACGAACACTGTGTGTGTTCCACTTCCACCCGGGAAGAATCCAGTGTGGAGGACGCAACGTGGCGAATGCCAAGAACCCGCACTTTAAATTGTAGACTTTTTTTCCATACTACATGCATCTCTTTGAGATTCATCAACAACAGGCGCTTTTGCTGGCCTTGCAATGTGTTCTTACAATGGCCTTGCAAGAAGGCAGGCAGTAGAACAAAGAGTCGTCTTCATAGAATGCCGTGATTGAGCACTTCTTCACTCACCGACCAGCCGCGTTTTTTGTCTCGTGTGCTTAGAATTCCACCTTGCGTCTTGAATATTTTTGCCTCGCGAACTTGTCGTTCCGATACCCCAAAGAATTGCATCGTTTTCTCTCGAGACCATGATCTCGGGGCCAATGTAAGGTTCTCTATCTTTTTTTTTCCTCGGCTTTCTTCCCCAGCAAACTTCTTTTTCAGCTCTTGCGTTAAGCAGACGTAATCACTCAAAACAAATTCACTGTCCTCATGTCTTGCGGTAATCGATGATAGACACTGCCTTGCAGATGTGGCAGTCACATCCAATGAGTTTTCTCGGAATAGTTCCCCTTTCTACTTCCTGCTTGAGCGTCGCCATTGATACACTCGTTTTCTCTTCACACTTCTACCACCAGCAGCTGTGACCTCCTTTCCTGTTTCGATATTTTCAACTTCGGGTTCACTTTCACTTTGTCCGGGCATGACATTGGTATCTTCTTCCGGTGACACGAAAATTCCTCTCTTTCGAGTGCTATATATTTCCCGCTTGCACACTTCACAGATTCGATTTCCTGGAACTATACAGTCCAAGTGAAGGGCTGTCTTCAACAAGGGCCATTGTTATCACTGTCAACCTGCGGCCGTATTTTTTACGTCTGGAAAATTGGTCCGAGCATAATTTCGAAGCAATCTTAGACGTGTAGCGTTCCAGGTAAAGTTGCGTGCGGTGATTGCAAATTGTCGTGTCCTCATGAAGAGCTTGCTTAGAACGCAATGCAAGATGTCGCTGCTGTATGTTGGTCAAATCACGCACACATGCCAGGTTCTGACCGCTGCAGTAAACAGTTTTGTGGCAGTTTTTCGGTCTGAAAGTGCATGGCCAAAGTTTTCCTCCTGAAACATAGTGCCATGTGTCCGCGTAAATCTAAGAAATAGTAAGTGTGTCCGCGTAAATCTAAGTTATGAATGCATGCTAATTCTGCAGTTTTCCAAACTAACACGTTTGACTTTCCTGGAAACCGTAAACAAGTCTCAGTACACCTGTAGATATCCGACAATCTCCGTACACGAATATTTGGCCTTTTTAATTCAGCATGCAAATTTCAGTCGAGAGGAACGAAAACAGGTCTGGCATTTAGGTATAAGCGCAGTGGGTTGAATTCTTACTTTATCGCTATCTACTTTTCTCTTTCCTTCACACTAAGAAGTAGGCGATGTAGGAGGACTTCAGGATTTGGTACTGCAACCTGCCTCTCTCCTTCCATTTTCAAAGTACCGAGACCCGTTCCTGTCTCCTATAGGTACCCATGCACCTGCTAGATGCCGCCACCATAGAGGCTGCGTTCAGAGACCCGCGCGGCCGGTGCTTCGTCCCTATCATGAAGGCTCCCTCCGCTTTTCCGCAGGGACGTCGTCTGCTAACAGTGTGCCGCTGATTATACAGGCTGGATTTAGAGCTGTTAACGGGCTTGGAATGTTTTTTCGAGGCGCAAACATCAGAAAAGGAACGAAGCTTATTGAAGCAGGCCTTGTAGACGACGTGAAGGAGATAATTTCGTGTGATGAGGTCCAAGTAACAGCCAGGTGTGTTGCGCAGACAAGCATCAGAGCGCCATCGAAAACCGTCAAATTAAAAGTAAGAAATGTATTTATCTGCTGGCTTTAAGCATCCTGACTGTTGCGTTGCTGGCTTTATGCAATGTATTCACCGGCCCGGATTACCGCTACATTCTTACAACCTAAAGTGATGCAAGTGTTAGCTTCTGGAAGAACCATTTGCACATCCTCATTTGCAGACTGAGGGGAAGATACTTGGGTCGTAGGACGGGTGCCCTTCTTCGCTCGGTTTTGCATTTCCCACGAAATGGCTGCTGCATATCTTGGACTTCGCCGAAGGCACCCAGTTCGTTCCATCTTCGCTACAGAAGTAAACTAAAAACAAATAAGCAGCATACTCTGCTAATCATCTTAAAGCAGCGTGAAACACGAGACGAAAAGGAACAGGGGACGACACGAGCGCTCGTATACTCTGCTACGCGCATGCAATGAATGATCTACGGCGCCTTTAACTAATGTCACATGTATGTATAGAATGCACGGCAGATGCCAAGAAATGTCCCTGTTGCGCATTTTAAGACTTCAACAGCATTTCTAAAGCGTGATGCCCGTAAAAAAAAAAAAAAAAGAACGGAGCTTAAACTTACTTTTCTCGGTGAACAAGGCGAATCCAACAATGCTGTCGTTCCGTCTGCCAATGCAGTCTCCCAGGCGCAGTTTGGGGACACTTCGGGCACTTTGAAATACAAATAAATCTACTCTACTGCAGCTCGTTGTCGTTAAGTCATTGTTCCCGCACCTAATTAGGCTAGAACCCTAGATGTACTGTCGGCTTAACCGTGGTAACGCTTAGCCATGGTTACCGAACTTATCCGCGGCCAGCTTTGCTACGTTCTTGAATGCTGAGTGAACACGTCGACAAAGATTACATTACATTTTATTCGGAGTCGTCACCGGTTGAGGACGATTCAAGAGAAGAGAGCATTCGGCATCAACTACGCACGAAAAGGCCGCCCTAGTTTCTGCTGAAGAGCAACAACGGCAACGAAATAAGACCCCTTTCATAAATGTTAAGTCAGCTTCACCTCTATGCTGCATTCCCCTCTAATGGCGGAACAGCAATGTATTGAAACATTATATTATGGCCATAATTCATATCATTTATGCATCAGAACATATTTGCATAATTGCTCTATTACCACTACATGCATCTGTGTAGAAGCAACATGCGATTTCAAGTCTATATCGCCATTTTTCTGGCGGCCAGTGACGCCATGTTTGGGGAAAGAAGCAGCGTGGGAAAGCCTACTTAACGATTTTTGCAAGGGGTCCATTGGAGCGGAAAGTAGCATTGCTGTTCATAAGCGCCGATGACCTTTCACGTTCACTTATCAGCGGCTTTTAAATGCAGGGACTAAAACATTTAAGCACTTGGTCGTAAACAGGAAGAATCGAAAGATTTCCAAAGTAGCTCCAGCACTGACGAAGAGGCGCCGGCGCAACCGGCATTGCCCACGTCTGAGGACGACGCTCGTAGTCCCAAAGTATCAATTACTGTTAGGTACTGGCTGTGGCAGAAAGGTTAATTAGGCGATGCCCAGGGTACCATACACGTGCAGAAGGGGATAAACGGACAATAAGGAAAGAAAACGAAAAATGACAGAGAAAATTGTGGTATGAAGCTAGAGCGGCGCAGCGCGCGCGTATTCCTTACTGGCGAAACCGTAAATTGCAAATCAATAAAGGGAGATTATTTTCCGGCTGAATTTACAGTGAAATTAGGAGACGTATACTCCTATCATTTTCGGAACAATGACTTGACGCGTTTGAATTGTGGTGCTGACGAAGCCTCTTGAGAGTTCCTTGGACTGCCAGAAGATCAAATCAGTCGATATTGTCGACCATAAACCCTGACTGCTCATTGGAGGGTCAAATTCTAAAGTTAAAGCTCAGCTACTTTGGTCATCTGATGAGAAGAGAGGAGACGCTGGAGAATGATTTGATGTTGGGAAAGGTTGAGGGTCATCGGAAAAGGAGTAGGCAGCGAACGCGATGGTTAGATGGCATCCTCGAGGCGCTGCAGATGAAGTTATGTGATGTGAGGAAGATAGTGAGAGACTGGAAAGCATGGCGTGATATGGTCCATAGGGTCACGAAGAGTCGGACACTCCTGAACTGAACTGAGTAAAAAAAGCAGTAAACACAAAATGTCACTCAACTACATCATATGATTAGAGCGTACCGTCATAGCGTGACTCCGGAGTACTTATTAAAACAAAACTTTATATATAAAACATATCACATGTCGCAAGCAAATATGTGCATGTACATGGAACATACATTCCTTTATTAAAATAGAAGATATGAATATTTTTGCTTGCTTTTCCCATCGTGGAAAGGCTGTTCAATTCATTACCATTGCAGTAAGTGCGTAGTGCAAGGCAAAAAAGGCAGTGTCTAGGCCGACGTTTAAGACAGTCTTTGGTGATCCCTCGCTCCCTGTCGCGCGAAATTCCTGTACTGCCATCGAATGGCATATTACCCCTCAGGTTGTACTAACGAACCGGTACTCGAATGATATACAAAGGTGCTGTAGAGTTAAGCTCTGCTAATGCCTGTTTTATGTGTTGCTCTTTTAAAGTGATTCGGTTCATAAATTGTACTTTTTAAGCAGTCAAGTTCGCGTAATTTTTTCACTCGGGCATCGATTCCCTACACGCACATGTTTGGAGACTTTCCTTTCACTGCGGCAGTAGCGGGACGTATGGCCAGCCCGACAGCAGACGAAGCAAATTCAGATGTGCGCCACTCCACAGGATTGCGGGTAGGGTAGCGCGGTGTGTAGGGCGGTCTTCTGGCAGCAGCAGCAACCACTGATATTGCCTTCGGTGCAGGGGGTGATGTGCATAAGAAGGAAAAAGAAGAATCCAGGGAGTTTTCGCGAAGACGACGACGACGTTCGAGCAGTGTCGGCTGGGGCCTGCAGGAAAGGCCTGTTAAAATGTCTAGGCCTAAAATCACGTCTTGAGGACAAGTAGTAAGCACGGCGAAGAGCACAGGGACGTGGTGGCCGGCGATGCTAACGCACGCAGTGCACATTCCGATAACGGTAGCAGTATTGCCATCAGCAACACGAACTGTAGAGAAGTTAGCGGGGGTAAGAACGTTTTTGAGGCGCTGGCGGAACGACGAACGAGTGTCAATGAGAGCGGGCACAGGGACTCTATCTACGAGGACATTGATCAGGTTGCGGCGTAGTGCGATGGTCCAAATACAGTTGGTTGTCTGGATTGGTAACGCAGCGTCACGTCCAGGCGCTGCGTTGCCTAGTTTCCCTAGTAGGGGCCTTGGTACGTTGGGGACAAGCTGCAGCGAGGAATATAGGTGACCGGGAACGATGGGCTTGAGGCGATGGCGAACGGCTAGGACAACGGGCTTGCTTAATGTTCTCGGTACGAAGCTGTGCTGGGGTGACAGAAACGCGCCGTGCTGCATAGTTGTCATGGCGGATAGGGCTTAATAGGGGAGAGAGGGGGGAGCCGGGCGGCTGCGGCAATAGCGGGACGTATGGCCAGCCCGACAGCAGTCAAAGCAAATTCAGATATGCGCCACTCCACAGGATTGCGGGTAGGGTAGCGCGGTGTGTAGGGCGGTCTTGTGGACTGAGTCGACCGCGTAGAGTAGTCTTTGCAGAGAAGTATGTTGAATGCGTCATCAGCGACACCCTTAAGTATATGGCCCACTTTATCATCTTCGGTCATGGAGGTATTCACCTTTCGACACAGGGCGAGGACGTCCTGTATGTACGCGAGGTATGATTCGGTTGACGATTGAGCACGTGTAGCCAGTAGCCAGGTCTTTTTTGGCTGCTAGAGCTCGCCCAATCGGCTTGCCGAACAATTCCTGAAGTTTGTGTTTGCAGATGTCCCAAGTAGGCATCTCCTGTTCGTGGTTGGTTAACCAGGTCTTCGCCGTTCCCGCTAGATAAAAGATAATGTTGGCAAGCGGTATGCTAGCATCCCACCGGTTGTTCTTGCTGACCTTTCGTATTCATCGAGCCAATCTTCAACATCCGTCTTGTCTTCGCCGTTAAAAATAGGCGGATGGCGGATTTTGGTTAAGACCGAGCGGGCAGGTGGAGTTTGCGTAGCGGATGATGCGTCCTGGGATGCCATGCTTACTGTGGCAGTCGGTGGAGTAAGCTCGGGGAGATGGCGTCCACTGCGCAAATCCGGCGCGGAAATACGAGGAGCTGTGGCAAGGGTATCAAAAGCGCCTCCACCAAGATGTTACGGGGGTAGTTCAGCTTGAGGTTGCAGAGCGCGGAGACGGAAGACAAGGCTTTCACACAACAGGCCTTTCCTGCAGGCACCAGCCGACACTGCTCCAACGTTGCCGTCTTCGCCAAAACTTCTGAGATTCTTCTTTTTCCTTCTTATGCGCATATAAGTGCATGCACCGGCTAACGTAACAATATTTACGTATGTAATCTGTCTTTTCGCTAACAGGACATAAGCATTTGCGCGCGAGCATCTATCGCGTTGAATAATGTCTAAGACACTGTTGTGACTGCATTGGCAAAGGCAGCAGTTAATAGTCTCAGAAGTGCAGTGATCCGATGCATGACCAACGCTGCAAGCGCAGCAACGCGTTGCTGACTTGCAAGCTTTGAAACTGTGCCCAAAACGCCAGCAATTTTTACATTATAAAGGGCGAGGATGAAAAGGGCCAACACTTTATATTATTGGCCAGACCTTAATTTCACAGGGGCAAGAGGACCCTGCAAGTGTGGCAATAACGGACTCTGTTAGTACGGGTCAGCTCTCAGCCTCTCTACTACAGCGGTAAACTGAAAGGATTCCAACAGCGGCCTCATGAAGATTTTCAAGTATCTCTGCTTTAGTAGCGGAGGAATCAAGCCCGCGGATTATTCCTTTCGCGCATGCAAGCTGTTCTGGAATAAATGCCTTCACAGGCAATGAGGGAAATGAAGTGCAATGCAGTAAGTCTGCAACGCAATCGAAGTCATCAGATTTGCATAATACTCCTCGTCTTTCAAATGCTCGCACCCCCGAAATCTGCAAATATCGGCTGGTTGCATCAGACGAGGATTTTTTCATTTTTATTACGCCATCTTATTACAGGCACCAGTGCCACAGGTATATACATGACACCATTGTCAGAAAAACATTTTAGCGGTATGTTATCAGCCGGCAAACTGGCGAACCAGTTTTTCGGACCTGTGCCCGGGGAGGACATTGTTATGGTCGTAACCCTAGCTAGACATGAATCCTGAACAGCCTGAACAAAAGGGGGAAACATGGCCACATGCTTCACTCGCGGAACGGCCTCACCAGTTGACAACCAGAAGACGCCAAGACAGGCAATGGACCAAGCCGCAGTGGGTCAAGCAGCAGCGAAACCCTCGAGATAACTGAGCGACCAGATGAAGGGCGGCTTTTTCACCGCTGGTTTTCTACGCCGTGGCACCAATCTTCAGTCTTCGTCCTCTTCTCTCTTAGAAGTGCAAATAAGAATTTTGTCGCCCCATTGCTACCTTTCAACCGTGCCAGGTGACGTTGGGTAGTGCTTATTAAATTCAATTTTTTGATCAAATTAATCTAATTGGTGGACGTTAAGCAATTAATTTCAATAGTTACTTAGGATGCGGAAGTTCACTGGATGCCAGGGCGGAGTGTTTGGCTTACCTAACCTATACCGTAACAGCTCTTGCTGCAAAAGTGGATTTGCGGAACAAATAAAATTCGTTAATGCTGGCCTTTATTGTAGGGAATAGCCACCGAAAGTCCCGAGGTAATCCCAAAATACTTCGTCGACTTTTGTGGCCTCAAGGTCTGAAACATTGTGATCACAGCTTCAGGAAAGGACAGCTCGTCCGAAACAGCCGTGGTTGCTCAGTGGCTTTGGCGTTTGTCTGCTCGCCCCTGTGCCGCGAATTTCCTCCCGGCCGCCGCCTCTGTATTTTAATACCGGCGAAACGCAAACGGCTTCCGTGTGCTGTGAGATGCCAGTGCTCGTTAAACTATGACGGCCCTAGGGCAGGGTGACAGGTTGCGACGTGAAAGTTATTCAACTCCAATTTGTGCTTGGACGAATCAACACTATCATCGAGACTTTAAGCAAAAGGGAGCTGCGGCTGCCCGCAGTAAGAGTGATCGAAATACTCATTATCTTGGGTCGGTCGCGGCTGTCTCTTCACTGCAGGTTGTCACTCAGGACCTTTACGCTAGGAGGAGACAAGCATTAAGATTAAGAGATGCGGCCTCTTCATCGTAGAAGCCAAGGACAATACGGCAAGCGGAAGTCCGAATACACACGGCCGGGAGTCTCGGCAAGTCCACGGCAGGTCCGGCTAAACTACATCAGTCCTGACGGTTCCCTCGATCCACTCAGCGGTGTGCCGGCTCTCTTCGGGTCATTAACAGAACTTTTTCTTTTCAACTTTTTCTTTTCTCCTCATATTCCATAGTGTGTTATATCGCCTCTCCTGCCATTCTGACACCACGTAATCGTACTGCCTGTCACTGCCTTTCCAAGTCCTTTCCACTAAAGGTCCTTTCCAGGTCGCACCTTTGGTCCTCACTTAGGACACTTGGGATTCATCCCCATTGTCCCTGGTCGAATCGCAGTGCAGAAGAATCCCTTCTACAGCTCACCGTTGGCTCTTTGTGTATTTGTTGCACAACGCACGTGTCAGCTTGCGGCCCGTCGTCCTCTTCTACGCCGCCCAATACCTGCACCCGGTCAACAATGTTGGATTATGAGCCATTTCGGCTAAACTTCTGAAACAGAACCTTGACTTGACCGACCAACTTAATGCCCAAATGAGCCAGCCATGCATCTACGTGGTATCTCCCACCGCTACTAAAAGAGGTGGACGCTAGACAAGAGGCTGAGCGGCGGAGGCGACAAAATTTCTTACAACGCACGCCATTGGTAATTGAAAGGAAGTTGAAGTTGTCACGGACAGCGTCCGAGCTGCGTGCTTAAGCCAAGGACACCCGGTGTGTTGTCCCACGCCCCTGGGCAGTCTAGGTTTCTGGTGACAGCGACACTATTTGTGTAGACAGTGTCGAGCGTTTGTTCGAAATGTACCGTCTTTGCCAAAAGTAACCAGGCTGCATGTTTTGCTTCTTGCTTGTATTCTACAGCCCAACGTGGCTTTCCAGAGGATCACAACTTGTTAAGAAGTGAGGAGAGGAGCTCGCCTTTACTTTGCACAGCTTTACAGCTTCCGAAGTGGTACCAGGAGCCGAATTACGGACTCCGCTCACAAGTTTGTGAGTGTGACGTCAAAATTACTGAGCCGTGACGCAGCCTTGAGACGTCAATCGTGGCGAAGTACGAAATCGTCCAATTACCAGTGACATTTAGCGTGGCTCCGCCCCGGTAGTTCCGAATTCTCGGCAAACGCTGATGCCAGTGTGGCACAAAACCGACAAGAGACCATTTCCTAACCTTCTGTAGCACGACGCTATTAATACAAAATAAATAAAACAAGCAAAGGTTTATTTTGACCAGGTACTATTTTTTATACTGAATAACATTAAGCTCAAGTAGAAGCATTCTTAGTTTTGTAGGTATACTTGCTATTAGGTAACTTTGGTTGCCGCGAGGGTGCGCCGGCAGCGTCATGGCGTACACATGGCGGCCTGCAAGCAAACAGCTGATTCCCCGAGAAGGTGCTGTTTTTTTTAGCGTCGTCTGAAATCGAAGTACTTGCGGGTACCGTAAGCATGCAGAAAATCTAATAGAATTCAGTCGAAGTTCAGGGCCTGCAGCGATAAAATTTCATGGAGCGCTTGACACGGAATTAGACAAAGACAACTTGTGGAGGAGTTTTTGGTCGGCGCCTACTAGTATCGATGAGAAAAGTGCTTAAAGTGCAACGTGCAGGCTCCGTGGTTCTATTTGTTTCTCTTTAGGAAATTAAAGATGACTGTGAAGCATGTAGTGTAGGCTAAAATGAAGCTCTGTGGTTGCATGATCATCTGTTTGTATGTAGCTGGATAGTTAGGAAAGAACATGACCATGGGAATGCTTGCACCACTGCTGAGACTGAGCCCAAAGCCTTCATTCGCTGCAGTGCCACCGTGACAGGGCTTTCCATGTAGCATCCATTGTAGTGTGCGCTGTATTTTTTTTTTCAGCGTTCTCCATGACTGGGTTGCTTTGCTTTTGAGCAATACCTTCTGCACACACACACCATTTGCTTGATGCATATGTGACGTTTTTGCACCAGTTTGTATACCTATGGGATTTTCTACTTAGGCTACAATCACTGTGAGCACTAAAACTCGCAATATTATGTATTCAATTTGCCAGCTTTATCCTTGATATGCTACACTGTTTAGCATTACGCAAATGCATTCTGTGCATCCTAACAGCATATGCAGACCTGTAGTCCTGAAAGGCTCACTTATGGAGATGGCCCTATGCAAAAATTGTACATAGCACTACTTGTGTCATGTTTCTGCACTGTCAAGTGCCATACTTTGTTTCCTGCTTCTGAAATGTTCCAAACCTATGACAACTACTGTGCAAGCCTGTAATCATTAAGCAACTATTATTTTGTGTCTTGCATCTGTGTCGAACAGTTTTATGCACAATACTTTCATTTTTTGCTTCTGAAGTGTGCCAGACCTGCGATGTTGCCCCGCCCGGGTGGCGCAGTGGTAAGACGCCCGACTACTGTGCCGGAGTTCCCGGGTTCGAACTCGACCTCGGCGGCTGCGTTTCGATGGAGGCGAAACGAAGTGGCGTCCGTGTGCTGTGCGATGTCAGCGCACGTTAAAGATCCCCAGGTGGTCGAAATTACTCCGTAGCCCTCCACTACGGCTCGCCTTTCTCTCTTTCTACTTTCACTCCCACCTACTCCCTTCCCTTACGGCGCGGTTCAGGTGTCCACAGAGCAAGTGTGACAGATACTGCGCCTTTCCCTTCCTGTGAACCAACCAACCAACCTGCGATGAGTACTGTGCCAGCTTACAGTCTATAAAAAATTATTCTTGTGTGTCCCCTCTGTGTAGTACAATTGTGCAGCACGTGTAAATAACTGCCGATGCTATTGCAGGCCGTTGGTTTCACTGCTGTATATTCAAGCGTGTGGAATGCTGCAGGAAAATAAAGATGCACAGTGGACACTGTTGTTAAAGAGTTGTTAAAGGTGGGACTCGGGTACCGCTGGACGGATCCTCGGCCGCATCGACACCCGCTCCACCAGGAAGAAGTGCCGCTGAGCGAAGGAGTTAAGAGTTGAAGGACGAAAACTTGGTTTATTTACATTGTTAGTAGTAGGAAAGAACTCCGGAGAAGAACTGATGATGCCCGCACACACACATAGTTTTAAAGGGTCCGTGTTCGCCAGATCCCCTAGGTGAAGGGTGGGCTCGTCGTCGAGGGAGTGTGCTTATCCCTCTAATGTCACTCAAATTGACACACTCACTCTCACAGACACGCCCCCTCGAAACTTTTGACTTGGCGGGGAAGGAAGAAGCCGCTGTGGCGGTGTAGAGGGCAGCACACGAGGATATCGCTGTCTGCCGGCGTCGCATAGTCTGGGACACACCTGTGTCGAACGAGCCACCGCGTGCCGTCTGCAAGACGAATCGGAGAAGCGTTGACTGCCGGCGCCTCATGGTCTGGGCACAAACGTCTGCGTCGCAAGGGGCGCCGCGCGCTGTTGGCCAGACGAAGGGGATGACCGCGTGGCCGCCTTGAGGGTACTAACCCACGCGGGAGACGCCGGGATCCACTTGAACCTTTTTGTTTCCCGATGGCCCGACTTGGATTGCTGTCGCCGTCCGGCAGAACACCCCGCGTTCCTTTCCGGATCTATTTTGTGATGGCCCTTCACAGTCGAGTCTCGCTGTCGCCGTTCTTGACCCCTCCACCTCTTTCGATCGGGAATTCTTGTCTCGATGGTTGAAAGCGGCAGCTCTCGCGCCCATCTCGTTGTCGCCATCCTTAACGTGCTTCTAAAGAAACTTGAGACTTTCCTATTGCGATAGGCATCGCAACGTGCCTCGTTGTGAAACACTTTAAGATAGGCATCGCAGTTGCTGCCTTGTTGTGAAACACTTTAATTATGTGCTCAAACATATGCACACAAACACCAACATGCATGGTTGTAAGCAACAGTGAAGGGGCGTGTACGAAGACTAATTTGACTTGACAGATGAGGCGTTTAAACGCATGATTCGAGAAGATGCATCTTTACCACAACAGGTTTCTTGGCACAGCTATGAAACGAGAAGCTGCACTTGGCTTCCTGTGATGAGCTGGTCAGCTACGTGTGGTATATCTCGGCCGACTACTGTGCTGGGATTGACGCCGCAGCTGTGCCAGCCTCTAGTGGCAGGTTCTACGGAACAGGCTCACAACATGATTCTGTATGGCTTTTACCTAGAGTTATGCACAACACCAGTGATCCCACTTCCAAGTAGCCGGTGCACAGATGTGACCCTTTCTTGTCCAAGCCAGCAGCAGCCTCCTCTTCTGCAGGCAGGAGGACATCCAAAGAAGTTATCCAGCACGGCACATGCTATATGCTCTGGCTGGTAGAGGAGCGTCTAGTATTTTTTGCAAGCACCGGAAGCGGCTCTTCAGCACGCCGATGCAGTTCTCCACCAGTAACCTTGTGGAGATGTACGCCTTGTTCTAATAACCCTTCTGGAGAGTCCGGACTGGGATTCCATGGCACTGGCAGCCATATCTCCATCAGGTGCCCCTCTCACCAGCATAACCGAAAATGGCACGCTGTTAAGCACATTCTTCGTCGTTGTCAACCTCAAGAGTATCTAACTTTAACAGCCTTACTGACACAATGGAGGGTCACATCAAGTAGCTCATTGCCAGGCTTTGCTGACAATGACATTCATAGGCATGCAGACAATGCACGATTGAACGTTTCAGCAGCACTGCTGTAAGGACGGCCTTGCACTTCATATCGGTATAAATGATGCCCCATTCCTACTCAATACAGGCATCAAACACACGCATTCCCATTTTCATTTCTTACGTAGGCGTTTCAACGTAGGCATTTCAACAGGCATGTTTCAGCTTTTATAAAAGCCCAAGAATGGATAAACACGTGAGGCATGTGGAGCCTACCGTAACTTATCTTACAAAGAGCAGCGCGGCTCATTGTCGTGAATCCGACGTCTCGCAGCAGGCCTGCCTCGACCTGTGTCATGCCTGTGTGCAGCCGAGAATGCCGCCAGAAAAAAGCATCATGCCAAGATCCCAGGCAAGGAGGTTCATGGCCCAAATCATGTAGGCATCTCATATCTGAAAACTGGGACATCACAAGGCTACTCGTGGACGCCCGATGTGCCGTCGACAAACCCGACGACGCCGGGTATCCTGCCGTTACGAAGGAAGCCTTTTTTCGTCGCCGCCCTAGCTACATGCCGCACACGCTTTCGAACTGTCGGCTGCGCGAGGCTGATGTAGGCCTTGTTGCCAATAGCGGCTTGGAAGCCACTAGCAGTTCGGAAAAAACGCAGTGTACACATTATCTGCAGCCGCACAGACAGCGCACTCGGCCGCACACACCTAGCTCAGTTCATCGCGTCGCACAATTACTGTAATATATCCTTCTCGAGTAGCAACATGCGTCGAAACATCTTGCCCGGCACGTCAAACAGTCTTCGTACACCGTGCTGTGCCGATGATTACGTCGGGGCGCCGCTGCTACCGTCTCACGAGAACGCCGGCCGCCGCATAGATCGCCGCCATTTTCCCTTTGTGAGCGCTCACAAACGAGTTGTGAGCGGCTGGCATCGCTCACAATCCCCGCTCACAATTAGCCCGCAGCCAACGTCATCACTTCCAGCGTGTTCATGACGTAAACAGCAGACGTCGATGACATAAAGAAAGGCCACTCTCGCCGTGTTGCCGCTGGCCAATAGGAAGATTGGGAGTGTCAGTGTGAGCTGTCTGTAATTCGGCCCCGGTTCTCTGCTACCCGACTCGGTAGCGGAGCACGAAACCTAGTTACTTTTGGAAAAGACGGTACGTTTTCAAGTAGCCGTCATAAGGGCGATCGGTGATAAAGGGGAGAGGTGTGAGCAGGCAAGGGTGGCAGCCATCCTGGGCGTTTATCAAAATCGTTTCTCACAAAAACGTTCCCGTCCAAAATCATCCGGAGCTATTCATTACGGTGTCCCTAATTCAATATATTTCTCAGCTGAACATTCTTCGTCAAAATCATGCTACCTGTCTTCGTCTTATGCTTTCGCGAAGCTAAGCCCATTATTGGCAGCGTGTATACCCTCTGCCCTTAGAAATTATATTGTTTAGAAAATTAAGTGTGCCTGCTATGCCTGTAACCGTATTCTGCTTTTTTTTTTCACGGCTACAAAGTGCGTTGAACTGTTAAAATAATTTTAATTACATCGAAAGACAAGTAACGCGCCGGAGGTACTTGATGTTTTCCATCCCATTGTCCAGTCTGCAAGGAAGATGCACGATGACTCTATTGTGGATTTCCTAGTGAGAAGCATATGATATCTACCTGGCTACATTTCCCAATATTAAACAGGCAAAGTAGATGCAGCGGAGGACAAATACAGCATATGGGAAGGGGCTTTCCCATCACGTAACTATCAAATTTCTTAATCTCACGGGAAATTACGATGCATTGTCAGCCGTTTGTGGCTACATTATGTTTGGTTATATTCCGCCCACTAGCAGGATACATTGATACCAGTTGGTTACCAGCTCCTCGGAACATTTTTTTTTTTCAGCAAATTAGTTCAAAATAGCGCCTAGCGTTAGATGGCGGCTTAAGCATTATTTCCCTTCAGTGCAGTGCAAAATATCGTATCACGTCACGCTCTAATCACACGATTTGAAAAACGTAATTTAGGATCCAACACGCATCACAGTAAAATAAGAAACGCAAATAGATATGGCAGTTGCATAGAAGATACAAAGGCTGGTCTTCTTTCGGCTAGCACAAGTTATGACTTACCAATATAGATGGTTTAGAATGTTAACAGTAGACAGGAGAGATACTAAAACAGAAGCTTGGCCGGGTTGATATTCCATCCCGTAGAAACAGCGCGAAAAGCTTCCAAGGAATTTTGCCGTTTTCATTTGGGTGGCGGAATGGGAGCGCTGCAGCAGGCCGAATCTGTTTCTGCGGATTAAAGATGGGTTTTGGGGCTCGGGAATCTCTTTTTACGCCAGGTGATCAATCGATTTTTGTTTTTTTCGCGATGTTTCCGACCCATTCTTGCGCACCCTCTGCAAAGTTAGGCTGCGGCGCCTGCTGCCTGAGTTTGTTGTCTCCGCCAAAAAAGTAGCGTGTGGGATTTATGGATATTACAGGGAGGTCATCGAGAATGTAAGATTTCTTTCAGCGCGTTTCTCTATTGAATACTTGTTTGGTTTAAAGACGAAAAAGGTTAACCGCGATCTTTGTGATATTATCTTCCCAGAACCCTTTTACAGGGCTATACAGTGGAGGCCATCGCACAGATGTATTAAAGAGAGTAAAAAACATGTAAGTTCCGCCTGGAGCTAAGACCTTTTTTTTTAATTACATACCGGAACATTACCAGTAAAGAAGTTTTTTGGAGGGAAGGGGCTTTTTTTATCGTGGCGAGCACACGTTTAATCTGTAAGCAGCCGGAAACAATTGATCATGCTTTTTTACATTGTTGGGAAGGGATGTATTCCTGGGATGTATTACAACAGATCATAAAAAAAGATTTTCCACTAGACTCGCACGGTATTCAATATTTAAGCCTAGAGAATGAGGATGGGGTACCATTGGACGTAATTATGCTTATGAACCTCCACTGCATATGGTGCTCCTAAAGGGCAGGCTATCACTGTGACAGGGATGCTAGACCTGCTCGAAATTTTTTTTTTTCGAGAGAGTATGGAGTGGTTTATTGCCGTCCAAAAAGTGGCTGCAGAACCTCCCGAATGGCTCTCAAGGGTAGAGCCTTTGTTGTCGCTGTGGGAGTTTTAATGTGACGAGGTCAGTCTAACGCTGGCTGATCATGACATTTATTCATGTATATTGCCTTGCGTGCCTTTTTTCATGTTTTGACTGGAGTTTCGTGTTATGTCGTATGCCAAAGCCAGGCAATTAAGAAAAAAAAAGACAACCACGACAGAGCGAGGACACAGGACAAGCGCCCTCCTGGTTGTCTCAGCGTTCTTTCTACGGAGTAGAGATGCCGTCTCCGTAACATTAGCGGTCGAGGATATAGCTCTTGGAACGCCTAATAATCTTATTAACTAATAAAACCAAGCAAATGAGGGATGTGGTATTTTGCCTGACATATTCTAGCATATTTAAAATTCTAAAAGAATTTGCAAGATTCGAGTCACAGGTGAATGTCATCCTATGAGATGCGGGAAGACTAATATCTATGCTTAATTAATCAAGCATAGGAACCGAAGGTCAAGCGAATTTTAAAATGTACATAACATTTGTGACGCTCTTCTTTCGGAATGGCAAGAACAGTTAATTTGGCAGTCCGCTTGGCGGCGCAAATTAGAATATTACCGATGAGCTGTAAAAGGCTGCAAATGCATTTGAACCGCAAAAGTGAGAAAAATTACCATTTTGAATTTACATAAAGTGAATATTTTCAAAGACCCAGAATTCGCTGATCCATACAGCTCATATTTTGTTAACCTGGTAAATCGTGGTCATGGTGAACGAGATAATTGACCATTCCTAACATAGAGAGTGCGTTTCTTTCCTTCTTTGTTTTTTGCCAATACTCGAGAATGAAAGCAAGGTGTCAAAGGACCGCCAAAGGGACAGATGGCGCAAGGTGACAGTGGTGCTTCGTTACACTCGACGCCTCAAGGCGAGGGGGGGAGTGAATTAAAAGACAGGCGGAAAGGCCTATGACGAGAACATTTAACCGGCTGCGGTGGCTTTAAACGGTGGGAACAGTTCTGGGCGAGCTTTAACTAGTAACTAGAACTTTAACTAGAATAGTAACTAGGTTCAAGGCAAGTTTAACCCTGCACTATTTGTTTTTTTATTATGTTCGTCTCTGAGGCTGTTGCTATGAGTACGGATCTAATGAAGCTTTCCTCGGTGCATTGTTTTCTGTCCTCGCTTCCAGCATTTTTACGTTTATACATAAGGAAAATTACATAATATTTACTTACTTGTCCCGCCGGGGTGGCGGAGTGGTTACGGCGCTCTACTACTGTTCCCAAGGGCGCGGATCGAATCCCGGTCTCAGCAGCCGCTTTTCGGTGGAGGCGAAAAGCAAGACGCCCGTGTGCTGTGCGATATCAGTGCACGTTAAAGAACCCCAGGTGGACGAAATTTCCGGAGTCCTCCACTATGGCGTCTCTCATAGCCTGAGTCGCTTCGCCTGAGTTACCTGAGTCAAACACCACAAACCAACCAACTAATAATATTTACTTATTTTTCCAGATGCCAAGCTGACAATTGGATAGTGTAATGTGCTTTAAGAGCATATTTTTTCTGCAAATTCTTTTCCTTAGACCTTTTTGAGGGTAAAGACATTAGAAAGTGGTCTCTAGTTGTGTCAGATACCGTGCAACATACGTTTGAGGGAAAAGGGATTTTGTGCCAGACACTGCCCAAAAGGGCCACTTCTCACAGTCACGTCTCATGAGAGGCTTGCTATATGACCAGCAATTCCACTATTCTCCGACATTGCCTTAACATACTAAAAGAGTCTATACTCAGTATATCAAGACGCGCGGCGCTTGGGCATGCACGTACGCATGGACACAGTGTCTGAGCAGCAGAATAATTTCCCGACTTCTCACGAGTGTGGCGTGGAAGCCTTGTCCCGTCACTGGTAATCCTTGAATTGTTTTCGTTTCCTTTGCCATTTATCTTGTCGCTGTTTGCAATGACATCACTTCCCCGGCCGCTTTTAATCCTGGTGGTTTTGTTCCCGTCGCTGCGTCTGCGTTGACAGTAGCGTGTTCTGGTCCTCTTATTTTTTACCATGTCATTGTTGCCATCGTTTTTGGTGTTGTGGCTGCTGTAGTTGATGCTTTTGTTTTCGCAGTCATCAATATATGTTTGCTTGTTGTATTTTTTTTCTATTTCTCTGCTGCCACTGCCACTTGAAGAAAGTTGTCCTTCCCTCCGCAAAAGACACCGTTAAACATCGTGCCCGTTCTGCTCAACAGGATACGCCACACCGCCCGGTGAACTGCAATACTAGTGGTCAAAGTATGCGGCAGATCGGTGGATGCATAGTAACCTCCAATGTGCATGTATAGGCAGAAAGGCAATTGCATTGCGGTACAAAAGGCCGTGTCGTGACGCTGGGACTAAGTTGACCCGGCCTTCACTTGGTAGCGTGCAGAGACTCCGGGTTGATTTAGGATTTAATCTACGAAGTTGGTAAAATTTATACAAGCAGGTTTATTGGCACTTTGAGAAAACTTATTTACATGAAAAAAGGGTATATCAGCAAAATGGCAAGCGTTAAGAGTTCATAGTGAGAAGCGTCTGGATGAGCCGTTTACCCAGGGCTCAGAGCCCTATTTCGTGCTCTGCAACGTCCTTAAATCCCCTATGTCCAGCCCCTCTCTGAAGATGCTGACCAATCAGTTCCAGGGCACACCCCTCAGATATCGGCAACCAATCGAACACATCACTGCACTGATGGTCTGATGCACTGACTGGTCCAGTATTGTTTCGTCGGGCGGGGTCACCTGTTGTCGGGTAGAGCTTGGGAACGGCGAGGAGGTAAATTTCGATTCTTCTGCAAAGATCCGCTATGTTGGTTCCGGCAAGTGGATTTCCTTCTCAGAAACCGAAGTGTACGTGCGCGCCACGAATACTGCTCCCAGCATTGTCCCTTTCCGGCAATTGCAACTCTTTCCTGCATTCACGGGAAATCCTCTAATGGCCGTAATCCTCATGCTCCTTTCTTCTCCTGTACGTCAGCGGACGTGTCACTCCGATCGTCTCCTTTGGACAATAGGCATTCCTCACTTGACAATAGCGCCTCTCGACGGGAAGGGTGAACAGTTGAATAAAAGCACTTCCGGCTATTTCTCACAGGGCAACGTTTCTCTGTATTTTTCTTGACGTTCCCTTGACAGGGCCAACTTGGCAGTTGTAGGGTCAAGACAAAGCAAAGCATGCTCACACAAAAAGATTCATAGAAACAGGCTCACTTAGAGCCCTTGCACAAACAGCACATATCAATAACATGCCCACAGGCGCACAATAGTGCGCGCAAGCGCGGACCATGCACGGTCACAACAGCCGTTTGTCTGTAAGGTGAGCCCCAGCCTCGAATTTCGTTGGAGATGCAGAAAAACCAGAGCTTCATGACAATGCTTCAGGAGCAGCAAAATGTAAGTGAAGCGTGTTCTCTGGGAAAATATATCGTACGCCCGAGCACCATTAATCACTCCATTCTTATCTTTGCTCGCCTTTCGGAACAATGAGACACACACGAGCTGGAATACGTACTAACAATGTGGAACAACAACAAAAAAAGAAGAGTACACGTTCACTTGCTCCAATATGAGGTTTATCGCTCAATCTTAAGAGCACGGTGGGCACGAAATGCTGAGCATCCAAGGAAAATTTTCTGTCCGCTTTGCAAACTTAAGATTTCCGGAACGTATGTGGAACCAGAATAAGAGTGTATGCACAACGCTCTGAATCTTTATGTCAGAGTCAGCAGTCGAGGTGTTATTTTATTTTCCTATCCGGATGTGGCGGCCTTTTAAACCACGTAGATACATCTGCTTTCGGCTTCGTACACGAGACTGAGCATTTCGCCAAAGGTACGGCATCCCAACTGTCGGCCGTCGGTGCAAGCGGCTTCTGCAATCACCAGGCGTCGCCGAAAAGGACCTGCGGCGGGCAGAGCGCGAGAAAGAGAGCGGGGCTCTAAACGCCTTTGCGTGCTTTGTCTATGCTGTTCGTGCTGCGCTAATGAGGCTCCAATCGGCGGACGCCGACTGGCAGGACGCATGCGAAAAGTGTCGCGGGGACCGGCGCGTGATTTGCGAGTCTGAGAAGAGAAAAGCGCTTCCTGGCCGCCATTACCATTTCACATTAGCTGACCCCATTACACGGTCGCTCACGTTGTTTATCGGCTTTGTCTCTGGCTGACTCGTTAGGCGGCAGAAAACGGCTGCTCACCCGATCTGCATGGCCCCGCGGCGCTGATTTACGGCGCCATCGACCTAACCGGAACTCCAGCGTCGAGGAATGCCTTCGCGCCCAGACAATGCAGGGTCGGCGGTGCAACCTCTGTGCGACTCCACGCCTCGCACGTATTGTGTACGCATTTCGTAGACTTCTGTCTCCCGGTTGCCGGTATTGGCCACCACGTGGGTTCCTAGTTTTGAACAATTTTAGGCAGCAGATGTAAACTTTACTTTCCCCGACTTCCCTGGTATAAAGATTTCATTCTGCGTCGCATCTAATACCACAATGCTGTGTTTATATTTTTTGTCCATTTTATGCTTTTCTTTTGCTTCTGCGTGCACGTCCACACTTCGCCTTTCATTCCCTTCTTTTCTTTCTGCCACTTCCCTTTTCCCTTCTTGTATGGCGCAAAACTTATTTTAGTTTGTCTCCCCCGGGGGAGGGAAGTCTTGCAATGCATAAGGAGCGAACCTTTTCACTGGCCTAGCTCGGTGTTCCGCCTTAAGTGGCACCAATTTCGCTTTCTCTCATCTTGTTTGCGCAGAATCAGACCAGGGGCCGCACCGCCGACTGGTTAAAAAATTGCAGGGTTTTGACGTAAACCGAGTAGGAGGCGCGAAAGCTCTTGCACACGGATGAAAGTTGGTAAGTTGATATAGAACACGACGTGCAAGGTACATCGCGAGAAGCTGTTGCAGTTTAACGCGCGGGGTGTCGGCTGTGGTGATAGACGTTCCGTACTCGCTTCCAACAAGAAATCTTGGCGTTTTGCGCGCATGTGCATGTGGGCTCGGCTCTGAGCCTCCGGATTTCTGCTTTCTCAATAGAAGTAAGAGCTTCGTGCTAATTATTGATACAGGATGCGGGCAAAATGCGCATGTTAACAGTCTGCAAGACTACTTTTATTTTACAGGCTTCCCTTCAATCAGCGTTTGCTTAGCTTGCAGTGTGTAACGTGACACAGCGACAGTGAGGGAAGACTTCAGAAATTTCAACTAACCGTGGTTGCACTGGCACTGTACAAAACATGGGTGCGTTACTTGACAGCCACTACAAAAAAAAAAAAAAGGGCGCCGCGGCCAGGATGGCATGTGCGTCCACGGGATCATCCGCTGAGAATCTTAACTGCGCAGCCACTGTGGCTGGCTAACTTTTACGCGTGAAGTTCAATGTCGATCGTCGCTGCTTCGTGCCGGTCTCTAAAGAAAAGCTGGATCACTTTTTTTTTTTTAATTGAGTTCTTTGCAGCACTTTATAGTTTGTAGTCCTTTGCGATTGTGGAGTGCATGGGCAGTGAAAGGAAAGTCTCCAAACATGTGCGTGTAGGGAATCGATGCCCGAGTGAAAACTTTACGCGAACTTGACTGCTTAAAAAGTGCAATTAATAAACCGAATCACTTTAAAAAAGCAACACATAAAATAGGCATTAGCAGAGCTCAACTCTACAGCACCTTTGCATATCATTCGAGTACCGCCCAATGGCGCAGCAGCAGCACATTACTGCAGCCGCACCCAGTCTTTGCAGCATCGCTTGCCCAGAGTATTAAGTGGAACGCTGAAAACGTTCCCGTTGCCCCATTGTGTAAATAGACAAGTTGTAAACGCCTGCAACGCCAGGTGCCCGGAGCTTACCACAGCGGTGTCGCCAGAGAGCGGAGCGAACGACGACGTTCTGGCTGTGTGCTCCTTGGTCGTCTCTATAGGCCTATATATTGCTGTGAACCTTAATTTGTTGTTTTCAACAGCCATCACGCGGTCTTATCACTGTGATTGTAGCGCACGGACAGATCTTGCGTTCTTTGTTCATGTTCGGTATTGCCTTTGTCACTTTCTTTGTAGCGTGGATGCTCAGAGATTAGTCTGAAACGATCGCAGGCGAGCACAACTGATTCCGTCTTACTCCGGATGTTTCCAGTATCTGTTGTTTCGTTTATCTAGATGTTTCTGCGCCTACTTTAAATTGAGCATTGCCCGATGCAACAGACATTTTCTGTTCGACCACCAGCGAGCACGTTTGCTGCTGGCGTCACCGCCGAGTTGCTGAGTTCTTTTGCAGGCGCAAGTCAGCCCAATAAAGAGTTAATTCCTGTGTTACACCTGTCTGTTAAAATTTCGCCTACGCCATTGTCACTACCACGTGACAAGAGTGCTGGGTCGATGCCGCAGCAGATGACGCTTTGGAACTGATCGGATCCAAATGGCCTGCTGCTAATCCCATTGCCTCATAATGAAAGAAAGATAAAAATATTGCAGCGCCGCCTTAGTAGCGGAACTAGCATACAAGAACACCCTGAGTATTTCTCACGCACGGGTGGAATCTGATATACACACGTATACGGCTGTGAAGAGAAGCTCAATTGCTTGTATTGCAGTTATCACTATTGGCACCTCAGTGCGGTGCGGTATCGCCCAGAAGGGCTAATTTGTGACATTTTTTTATCGGAGGGCTTATCATCTAGGGGAACAACCAGTTTTAGCACTCTTCTATGACTCTGGCGCAAGGAATCCACGAAAGCTGGTGCGGCAGTGCTGCCTTTTTGTAGGCACAGGCTTGGTCAAACGTCCTGGGGCCCTATTCTTGACAATTCGCCATTTTGTTCAAATTGTGACGTGCGCGTGACGCGTGCAGTAGGACGGTTCCAGGTTACGTTAGCACACAATCGGGTTACGCATTCTGAAGAAAAAGAGAAATAAAGTGACAGAAAAAGCGCGCTTTCGTCGCTACTATATAATATTCGCGCCAACTATGAAAAACGACGATGCTTCGGCAGGAACCGATACACTGCGGTGCATTCCGTGATTCGGAAGCCTCGGGTTACAGTGAGGCGAGTGAAGTATGTTGTGGCGTGACGGTATCAGTGTGTCATGACATACTTGCGGTAGAGCATTCGGCACGGAAAGGCCGCGCTAGTTTCTGCTGAAGAGCAACAACGGCAACGAAATATTTGCACTGGTGCAAAATTGGAGCGGAAAGTAGCATTGCTGTTCATAAGCGCCAATGACCTCTCACGTTCACTTATCAGCGGCTTTTAAATGCAGGGACTAAAACGTTTAAGGACTTGGTCGTAAACAGGAAGAATCGAAAGATTTCCAAAGTAGCTCCAGCACTGACGAAGATGCGCCGGCGCAACCGGCATTGCCCACGACTGAGGACGACGCTCGCAGTCTCAAAGTATCAATTACTGTTAGGTACTGGCTGTGCAACCCATCTTTTTCAAAAAGCCGCTATATGACCAGCTACCGTCAGGTTACCAAGTTAGCTTAAGTTTCTAACATATTCTATCGGCATGAGTTGTTTAGAGCGCGGAAAGCAGCGCAGAGAGAGAAAGAGAGAGAGAGAGAGAGGGAAAGCGAGTCTTCCACACACACACACACACGAAGTGGAAGGCATACACTGGGCCTTACACTTAGTCGGTTAAATGTTCATGCCCTGGCGTGCGAGAAGCTCTAGCGAAATGGAAAAGATATCCGAGAAAGAGAATGAAAAAAAAAAGAGCAGAATAGCAGAAAGGTTAATTAGGCGATGCCCAGGGTACCATACACGTGCAGAAGGGGATAAACGGACAATAAGGAAAGAAAACGAAAAATGACAGAGAAAATTGTGGTATGAAGCTAGAGCGGCGCCGCGCGCTTATTCCTTACTGGCGAAACCGTAAAATGCAAATCAATAAAGGGAGAATATTTTCCGACTGAATTTACAGTGAAATTAGGAGACGACTGCTTCTGGGAAAGAGAGCCATGGCTAGCCTTGACCGCCTAGTAAAGAGCAGAGACATTACACTGCCAACCAAGATCTGTATAACTCGTGCTATGGTCTTTCCAGTTGTGTTGTATGGATGCGAGAGTTGGACTGTCAAGAAGGCTGACCGTCGAAGAATTGACGCGTTTGAATTGTGGTGCTGACGAAGCCTCTTGAGAGTTCCTTGGACTGCCAGAAGATCAAATCAGTCGATATTGTCGACCATAAACCCTGACTGCTCATTGGAGGGTCAAATTCTAAAGTTAAAGCTCAGCTACTTTGGTCATCTGATGAGAAGAGAGGAGTCGCTGGAAAAAGATTTGATGTTGGGAAAGGTTGAGGGTCATCGGAAAAGGAGTAGGCAGCGAACGCGATGGTTAGATGGCATCCTCGAGGCGCTGCAGATGAAGTTATGTGATGTGAGGAAGATAGTGAGAGACTGGAAAGCATGGCGTGATATGGTCCATAGGGTCACGAAGAGTCGGACACTCCTGAACTGAACTGAGTAAAAAAAGCAGTAAACACAAAATGTCACTCAACTACATCATATGATTAGAGCGTACCGTCATAGCGTGACTCCGGAGTACTTATTAAAACAAAACTTTATATATAAAACATATCACATGTGGCAAGCAAATATGTGCATGTACATGGAACATACATTCCTTTATTAAAATAGAAGATATGAATATTTTTGCTTGCTTTTCCCATCGTGGAAAGGCTGTTCAATTCATTAACATTGCAGTAAGTGCGTAGTGCAAGGCAAAAAAGGCAGTGTCTAGGCCGACGTTTAAGACAGTCTTTGGTGATCCCTCGCTGCCTGTCGCGCGAAGTTCCTGTAAAGCCATCGAATGGCATATTACCCCTCAGGTTGTACTAACGAACCGACCAGACAGATATTTAGAAAGCATCGTTGTGCTCTCTGAAATTCATGATGGTTTGCGGGCGCTGTTTAACGCAGAGACAAAGAGAAGAAAACACGGGACTGGTACCTTGATTTCTCTTCTTTTCGTTGTCTCTGTGTTAAAGAGCGCCCAAGAAACCATCATGAGCAACCTACAACTCGCCCAACTTTCCCTTCTGTTGTTCTCTAAAATGCCTCGTCTCGCGCTGATCAACCACTTGAGTTAGCCGGCCGCGTTGCTGCGCTTAGCAACGACGGCATGGATCGATGGTTTCTCTATGAGAGCAAAGCATTTGCAACGGGGGCTGAGGTACGACCCTCGTACGGCTGTAAATCAGCGTCTCTTTATTAATCCTGTAAAAGATGACGCAGCTGAAAAGTTCTCTTATAACGTCGTGTCAGTGCTTTATGCAATCACAACAAGATGTGTCAGCTTACTTCACCGCCCACCAAACTGTCTACCAAACTGCGTAGGGCTAACAACCGCCTGCACTGCACGTCGAATTCGTCATGTGTTTTTCGCGGCCACCTGTTCAAAATGCGGCGCCCAATTTTGGTCATTTCCAGCAATGGCAGAACATCTTTGCGTAATGAAGCGTCATTTTGACGTCGTCAATAAATGTTTATGCATGACGTATTTCCCGCCACACAACGTCAGCTAATCAGGTTTCAGGAGTCGGCTCTTGACAGTGGGCGGTTCATTTCAGCCCATTCGTAATACAAGCGTAATTGCTTCCCTTTCTATCATATATACCTCTGTTTTCCCTCCACAGTTACTTTTATATACCCTCCATGCATCATGAATACCGCTGCTAAATATCCGCTTTCACGCTGACGTCATTTTTACGTCCCCGCAAAAAGCCATTTCGACACACTGAAATTTTGCGCCACAAATTTGAAACACGTGACTGTTCTGAGAACCAATCAGAGAAACAAAATGGTGCCGAACGGCGGCCATGTGCGGCGAGATAGGGCCCCTTAAGGAAAAGAATTTTTGTCTCAACTGCAAAATCGTGACGTCACGACATCTTTAAAGACCACATGGCATTTAAAATGCTAGGAAATGGTTTCTTATCCAAGCAAAAAACTGCCTTATAGCATTTATGGCGCTTTATTCTTTAATAGCGCTGTGACAGCTTCATTTTGCAGCTGAGATCAAACTTCTTTGGCTTCAAGACTTTCGACCAAGACTGCACATACGATAACGCACGATACATAAGCGCGATTGCCTCGGAAACTAGACGGCATTCCATATACTGCGTTATAAATAACTATTGCAGGTGCGTTTTCGCTCTACGATTACAAATGGTAATGGTTACTGCATACCCGAAAACGACGGCGATGAGTAACGAGGAACAGCGGTTGTGCTGGCCGCGGATGAGTGCAGTAACCATGGCTAAGCGTTACCACGGTTAAGCCGACAGTACATCTAGGGTTCTAGCCTAATTAGGTGCGGGAACAATGACTTAACGACAACGAGCTGCAGTAGAGTAGATTTATTTGTATTTCAAAGTGCCCGAAGTGTCCCCAAACTTTGGTGGTAGTCATTGTTCCGAAAATGATAGGAGCACAGCATCCAAACTAAAACTGGACAACGGCCAATTGCCAGTAAACGACTGGGCAGAGCTCGACAGCCGGCATTCTCGGCAAGCAAATACAGGCCCAGAGTTGGGCCCTCGGTGGCTTCCAATTACGCTGATTATTAGTTGGCCGAAGACTTGCCGCCAACTATCGGCAGATTTTAAGAAATTAGTCGCCACCAAATGCTCGACAACAAAATATGGCTCAAATTAGTTTAGTTCCTCGGCCTTTACCGTCCCAAAGCAACTCAGGCTATGGATAGACGCCGTAGTGGAATATTCCGGAAATTTCGACCACCTGGGGTTATAACGTGCACTGACAACGCACGGCGTCTTGCTTCTAACCTCCATCGAAAAGCGACCGAAGCAGCTGGGATTCGATAGCGCGTCCTTGGGCAGAGTACTCGAGCTCCGTAACCACTGCACCATCAGGGCGGGGCCGCTCAAATTAGGGCCGTGGTTGGCTGCCCACGAGGTTGGCCAAGTAACATGTATGTTAAGCAGGCACCGCCTTCTAGAGGACAAGTTCGCGAGCCGTGGCCTCGCTCGACAACTTAGCTTTAGTTAAGCCCGGTAGGCTGCGAAAGCAATAATAGCATAGCTACGCTATAGTTCCATTGCCGTTCTTTAGTTGCATTCCTACGTTCTTGACTGCTAAGGGAACACGTCGACAAAGAGTCTTCACTGTTAAAAGCGTCCATTACATTTTATTCGGAGTCGTCACCGGTTGAGGACGATTCAAGAGAAGCGCGACGCGCTCGTCTAGCTGCATCTTCTTGAGCGCGCCGTCGAGCGAGACGCTGTTCCCGTTCTTCATCTGTCTCTGTAGCCCGCTGTCGTTTCCTGGCTTCAATGAGACGGCGTTACTTTCTGTTTATCAGGATGCATATCGAGTGCCTCAGCTGAGCAAGCGCGAGCATTTATAAGCCCATCGTTTTGTTCCTCCTCCTCTCAACTGCGAGAGAAGAGGTGACAGCAGGGCGGCTCCAGCTGCAGCGCGCCATGCCTACCGACCCCCGACACCCAATGACTCGACTTGGTAGCCCATCTCTCGCAGCTGGTATGACGTCGCAGTGACGTCATCATCTCATCCACGGTGCGCCGTGCCTACCGACCGCCGCCACACGACGGCTCGACTTGGTGCCCATCTCTCGCAGCTGGTATGACGTCACATCCATCTCGGGTCATTAAAGGTTAAACGTGCCTACCGACCGTGGCTACGCGAAGGGCTGAAAATGGGAGTAGTACTGCTTTCGCAATAAAAAGCACATTGCAAAGGCACAGCATTGGACGCTGTTGCAAAGCATGCGGTGGACACTCGCGACAGCGCTATGCCAAGATTAAAACAGAAGGGGGTCGGGCTTTATTGCGGTAAGACAAAACACAGGGGGGGGGGGGGGGCGAATAGCGTAATGTCACGTGGCCAAAGGGTTCCGAGCGCTACAAGGAACATTGCTTCTTGCGTGGCAACAACTCACCAAAGAACGCCTAACCCATCTACGGGGGCACTGCTTCATTCTGTTTCCGTGCAAGTTGCGGCTTCATCGTCCGTACCAAATCCCCGTGACTCGCATCCACAGTTCATATCAACTCCCGCTGACGTGCCGATAACATGCCGCCTCCACGACTGACAGCTCGCTCACGGGCAATCGCACGGCTCGCGCATGCACGGTGACAAATGGTAGAGAACGAACGTAGTTTGAACGCTAATAAGAGCCATGGAGGCCAACAGTTTTTTATCGAATGCTTTTGCATTATGATGTTCGTTCAAAGCGACAGAGCGAAGTTTTCAAATAAACATTATGAGCAGCATGACCATGTCTTCTTTTATTTTCCGTTTCTGCAATTGCAAGCTTCAAATACGATTGAAATGCCTTCTCTAGACTTGCGAGGTCGACGGCTCTAAAATACGCGCCTCATGTGTTTGATATAAAAGCTCAAAGTTACTGTTAGATGTCTGCGCGCGATGCGGTGACGCCTCGTTTCGTAGTGTTTGATGAATTATTTCTTCTACGACTGACGCGGTGGACCTGCTTGTAGTATTAAGGCGAAAGCTGTCCGCGCGAGCGGCGCACCTGACTGCTCGATAGAGTAGTGACGTCACCAGCCGCTAATTCGAAGCGACCACCAGAGGTCTCATCTTGTCTATCGTTCCTGCCATCTGCAATTCCACACTTGAACGCGCGCCAAGGAACGCCACGCGACAGGAGCGATGGTGTACCGTCCAAACGCACACTTGTCGGAGAAAGTGTGACAGATACTGCGCCTTTCCTTTCCTGTAAACCAATTATAATTATATGTAGCACTGCAGCGAACGCCGATATAGGGCAAATAATGAGAGGCAAATGATAGGAGAGGGAGGGTAGGCTTTCGTCATTCTCCTCTTAAGAAACATCTAAGTGACCATCTAACTTTTTGTGTCCCCTACCAAACATCAGCTCCTTGCAAATGTTGTTTAATATGTCGCTGTATCTGTTTCAGCTTTGTGGAAAATTGTGACATTTTTAATGAAGGACATGCGTCTTTTAAGTAGAAAGCATTTAATGGCTTGTAATGTCGGCGTTCAGTCACCCTACAGACCAACACCGATCTGTGACGTAAGCATGATGCGATGGCGCTTCTGTCACCAGGCTGGGCCGACTGGGGGTGAAAAGTAGGGTTAGCGCCCATAGGAATACATGGAACCGAAATATTTCAAAGCAGTTTTCTCATTTCACGAGGTACTAATGATGTCGGTAGTTGGCACAGAGCTATCATGAACATCCTAGAACAGATCCCGAAAGTATGAAATCTCATTACCGATGCGAAATATTTTTGAAACACCGCATAGCGTATGGAGGTGCGAGTTAGCAGGGCGACTCATCGGAACACATGTAAACACAACTTACCGCAAAATGTTTCTCCTTTCGCAAAGCCCCGGAAGCAGTGGCCAGTAGTTAAACGTTGGCCAGCGCTTTGAAGAAGTGCGTGACAGAGTATGCTGCGTCACTGCGGAGGCTATCGACTTTTAAAACCCCTCGTTGGCTAGAATCTGAGTTAGAAATTGATTACAGTAAGGCGGCCCATACAAAATATATGTAAAGAATGGTTCGCAAAGAAACTGACGTTGCGCCTACGAAAGCAGTCGTTTTTTAAGAGCTGGTGCATTATTTTAGGACCATGATTATATGTATGCCACAATATTTCGCGTCTGACATCTCTGAAAAGTATATTTATCAATAAATATGTGCGACACGTTTCCAGACGAACCCCCCGTGTAGGAGGCGCGTCGCCCAAGCGGTTCTTTTCTTGTTTTTTGGGGGAACGTCCTGCAACACGCTACGAAATCATGTTGCATGGCGGAAGTAAAAAAAAATTGATTAAAGTATTAAATTGGGCGTGTTGCTACATCTTGTCGTCTCGCTTCGTCCTTGTCTCTTTGCGCTGTTATATATTTGTTAAAAAAAAAAAAAACATTCCAAGTGCTGACGACTCGCATGAGCCGCGTAAGAAAGTAATGATGCCGTCGAGACATGGTTCATTTCGTAAATTGATAGGAATAAACGCAAAATAACCAGCATTAGTCATTCCATTCTGAAAACATTGATCGTGGCTAAGTTGAGGCGGTAAGTAATAAATTGAATGCATATGTAGTTGCGTCTCGATGCATGCATTGGGTGAGTAAGTCGTAAGCAAACATTTTGAGAGGCTTTATATTCCATACGCGCTGCGTGGTCCGCGCCGTAGAAGAAACAAAAAGACGAGGAAGCTGTACGGATAGCGAAGAACGATATATGAGAGCCATACCACAGGGGAAAAGAAAATAAACGAAAAAATAGTTAACTAGCATATGTGCCCGTTGATGACCTTGCGCACACTCACCTGATTCAAAATAATTGTATGCCTCCAGGGACACTTACAACGCCTCCTCGATTACACGTATGTCTGGACGGTTTCTGCAGTGAAGCGACTCGTAGAAAAAAATCAAATACACTACAATGTTTGCCATGCCCAATGATGGCTGAGCATCCGCGTCAGTCTGGAGGGCTTTCCAATGTGTTTCAGGCAGAGCAAATGGGTCCGGGTGTACAAAGCCGTCAATGTACAGCTTTTCACTGTAGCGCTGTTTATCCGATTCCGACAAACTTTTCACGTAGTCTGACATTGCTGCAATGCACACTACATTCTTTTGCAAGTACTGCAATTCTGACGATTTGTGGGACTGTTCACAGCACGATAAACTGATTGCCCACAGTTGCAGACGGCCATGCACAACCAGCGCCGTCGCTAGCAGACGCTCCGGAGCTGGAGGCGGCCGCGGTGGGTATCGGCAGCTGTGGTGTCGTATGCTGCAATGCGCGATTCTCGTTTGGTCCATATTGTCGTATGGCTTTTGACAACTGATTTTTAAATGTAATTCTGTCTACGATGTATCGCTTGAGCGACAGTATTATCAAGCTGATTTACCCCATGCGGCAGCCTATCAGACTGTAAACAAAACTGCGTGATTCGATACATGAGCATTTTGGGGTGTCTGCTTCTCACAACATAGATTATTCGGGGAGTTTGAGAAGTAGACCGCCTCCGCAACGACGCTGCATACTTCGTCACACTCTTCTTCAAAGCGCTGGCCAACGTTTAACGACCAGCCACTACTTCTGGTGTTCTGCAAAATGAGAAAAATGTATCGGTAAGTTGTGTTTACCAGTGTTTCTATGGGTCAACCTCCCAACTCGCGCCCCAATACGTTTCGCGGTGTTTTCAAAATACTTCGCATCGCTAACGAGATTTCATACTTTTACAATCGGTTTTAGGGTGTCCACGGCTACTCTGTACCGAATGACGACATCATAGGTGCCCCTTGAAATGAGATAACTGCTTTGAAATCTTTCGGTTCCATGTATTTCTATGGTCGCTACCCCTACTTTTCACTCCCAGTCCGCTGCGGCTGTAAACATGGTGTTGGCCTTGAATCTCCTGGTGACGTCATGGAGTCATGACTGGATGTGACGTCATTATCACTTCCGATTATTAGACATTACCGGATGTGACTTCATGATGACGTCACATTCGGTCTCGATGTCCAGGCCGACGTTACCATGTGACAGCACTGGACGTCTCGAAACTTCTAACCATTACTATTGGTTACTGATAGTTAACCATGACTTGCACTTTCTGAGTACTAGTTAATGTCTGGTTAGTGTTAGTGAAACACCCCTTAACTAGTACGTGATGGTTAGTGATAGTTACGATGAACTCCAATCCATGGGTTCCTATAGGCATCTGCTTAACCATTTTATTATTAGTCGTAAATTATCATGAAATTATCTTGAAATGCCTTAAATCTTGTTCCGATATCACCCGATTGCTATTAAGTATCGATTCAATGGTGATTGGAAAATGTCCATATAAGGCATGCACCCGCAACGCGGACACTTTTGCGGACGACAGTATGAGCGGCTTTCGCCTTAAAAGTGGTTCACCGGAAAGGAAAGGGCGCAGTATCTGTCACACTTGTTCTGTGGACACCTGAGCCGCATCGTTGAGGGAGAGAGGAAGGTGGGAGTGAATGTGGAAAGATCTGTGCTCGAGATGTGTCGTATTCCGTGAGATATGTGTTCTTGCCTAGCGTTCCTGCAGTCTGCAATCCCACACTTGAACGCGAACCGAAGAACGCCACGAGACAGGCGCGATGGTGCACCGTCCAAACACACTTGCTGGAGAAAGTGTGGCAGATACTCGGCCTTTCATTTACTGTAAACCAATTACAATAATATGTAGCCCTCCAATGAACGCCGGTAATAGAGAAATGATGAGAGGCAAGTCATAAGACAGAAAGATAGGCTTTCGCCATTCTCCTTTTAAGAGAGCCCCGTCGGGGTGGTGCAGTGGTAAGACGCCCTACTGCTGTGCCGGAGTTAATTCCCGGGTTCCATCCCGACCACGGCGGCTGCGTTTCGATGGAGGCGAAACAAAGTGGCGTCCGTGTGCTGTGCGATGTCAGCGCACGGTAAGGATCCCCAGGTGGTCGAAATTACTCCGTAGCCCTTCACTACGGCTCCCCTTTCTCTCTTTCCATTTTACTCCCGCCTTCATCTCTTCCTTCACGGCGCGGTTCAGGTGTCCACAGATAATGCGCCTTTCCCTTCCTGTGAACCAATGATTATTAATTATTTTGAGACATCTAAAAGACCCTGTAATTTGTAATATACACAGGTCGTTACGCTAAAATTTCAACCCAACTGAGGGTGGTAGAAAGACCGCAGTGTTGTCTAACGATTAGTTGGGTCCGAACGTGTAAAATTGCAATTCTAAATCTACTCTAATTTTGATGGGGGAGTCGCACCACCGACCTTTGGTGGTCAAAAATGGGGAAAATTAGCGTTTGCAGGAGGTTGCGCATCTGAGGAACCACTGGTCGTAGACAAATGCGGGTTGTTTCCCTCGGCGAGATCTATGTGAAATGAGGTTGCGATGGATACAAGCTTACCCTCTTGCATTTAAACGCTTATCGACCTGGCTGCATATACTTTGGAGGTGCAAGTCGGCTCCAAGCAGCCTTGAATTCTACGCCTCGACGCGTCCAATGTTCACGGTGATGTCAGCTCTGCGAGCCAAGATACCCCTCGCCCCCTCCCCCCCCCCCAAAAAAAAAAAAAAAAAAAGATACTATGATTCAGTGCAACAGAAGAAGTCCATGCTGTGTTTGAGTGCACGCACATTGACTGTAGAAAGTCACCTGATTCTACCCTGCGCCTCGAAGTAGCTAAGAACTAGAAATTTAATGTCGACAGTACTCTTGTTACTCAGTACTGTTGACAGTACTGAGTTGACAGTACTCAGACAGAGACACTATCTTAAGACCTTAACAAAGCATTTTCCACACAAGGGTGATGTTTTTCACTTTCTAAATTCTTTTTCCTTTAAAAATAATATGTACTAATACTTAATATCAGTAAATATTGGCTTTGCGTTCTGAGCCGTTGGAAGCTTTTGAGAGCAGTTTTCAAGTTAGTTGATCAATTACATAGTCTAAATTTTCTTAATCATCATAGTCAAACAGGCCTTTCACTCTTCGCATTCTGACGCTTTTAAAGCCGCCTTTTCCAATTTTTATTTCCTTAATATAATGTAATAATTACAACGATTTCTTTGATTAGTCATTGCCTATTACACACTAATCATCAATCGCTAAAACCGCAAATTACAATGATACAATTGTTTTTGCTCAGCCCCCTAGTTAGGATGAAAGTCTTTCTGGGCTCATGCGCGTCGATGAAATTTGTCCGCAAGATGTGTCAGTGAGATTTCGTGACAAATACTTCCCCTTTCCTGTAAACCAAATATATAACGCCACTGAAGCCGGTTCGATAAGGAGCGCGCGATGTGTGCAGCAGCAAAGCTCCACTGCAGATTCCGCTCTCGGAACGCTTTTCCGGCCCCGCCGGGGTGGTGCAGTGGTAAGACTCCCGACTACTGTGCCGGAGTTCCCGCGATCGAATCCCGGCCTCGGCGGCTGCGTTTCGATGGAGGCGAAACGAAGTGGCGTCCGTGTGCTGTGCGATGTCAGCGCACGTTAAAGATCCCCAGGTGGTCGAAATTACTCCGTAGCCCTCCACTACGGCTCCCCTTTCTCTCTTTCCACTTTAATTCCCACCTTCCTCCCTTCCCTTACGGCGCGTTTCGGGTGTCCACAGAGCAAGTGTGACAGTTACTGCGCCTTTCCCTTCCTGTGAACCAATTTAACTTTATTTAACTTTAACGCTTTTCCGACACGCAGGGCCGACTGCTTCTACTACTACGACGAGGGCTTTTGAACCGAACGAGTTGTATAAGCTGTGATTTAATGTATCAGCGAGATTTCCCGACTGACAGATGCCGCGCCTTACCTCTGCGCCTTTCCTTGACGATTTCAACGGAACGCTGGTTGTGTTCGATAAGGAGCGCACGATGTGTGCAGCAGCAAGTCTCAGGCTTTCGTATTTCTTCACTGAAGATTCTGCAGTGCACGTGGAACTTTTTTCCCAGAGGCCGTGCCGACTGTTATACTAATACACCGGGGGCTTTTCGATCGAACTAGCTGTATAAGCTATAGCTTAAAAAATAAATTGCAGGTCTAAGAGCCCATACATCGTTTTAACCAGGAGGTCCATTAAATACACATCCTTGCTTCCGAACGTTGCAATTTGCGTTTGCAGCATTATTGTTCAGCGCCAACCATTTCGACCCATATTGACTCTTATCAGGGCATTGTGGGACGAACGTGTAATTGGCACATTTTCAAAAGCAGCTCTCAGCCACCTGTTCCTGGCTTAAGAGGCGCCGGCGTAGTGCTCAAGTCATTTAGATTACATGCAGGTGAAATCAAAGCGATTATTCAGGACATTTTGTAACGAAAAGAACATTACACGTAAAGTCCCATTTTCGCTGTGGCGGTGGACAAGCCGTGGTCGCACCGCTCCTACACCCCATGGGGCGAGCTACATCGGTGGTGTAGTACTAATGACTGATCGTTAACTAGTCACTAACCAGTACTAAGTAGTCATAACTAGTCATGAGTAATGCCAATGACTGGCTATGACGTCATCACATGTTGACATCGTCGCTGTGACGTCATGAAGATGTGATGTAATGATGATGACACAGCAGGTCATGACGTCAGGACTGGTGCTACGTCACCAGGATATTCACGCATATACGAAGTTGACCCCGCCGGGCTTTCGGTCCATGCGGCAGTATTCATTTGGCGCATACTCAAACGCCGCACAACACAGCATATAGAAGAAGACTCAGTGCAGCACGCATCAGCGGCCTTTCAAATTGGTTGACAGCAAAGAAAAGGCGCAGTATCTGTCTGAATTCTCCGCGAAAAAAAAACAGATTCATTTATAGGAAGGGAAAGGCGCGGTAACTGCCTCACTTGTTTTATGTGGACACCTCAACCGCGCGCGCCGTAAGGGAAGGGAGAAAGGTGGGAGTGAAAGTGGAAAGAGATAAAGAGGAGTCGTAGTGGAGGGCTACGAAGTAATTTCGACCACCTGGGGATCTTTAACGTGCGCTGACTTCGTACAGCACACGGACGCCTCTTCGAATTCTCCGCGACGACCTTAACAGAGCCATAAGGAAAAGGAGGAAGGTGGGAGTGAAAAGAGAGAGAAAGAGGTGCCGTATTGGAGGGCTTCAGACCACCGAGCAACAGACGCTTTCGCCTTATTTAACATTAGTGGTCCAAAGTGTCCCGGTATTGCATAAATAAAGCTGTCTTTTATTGCTAAGCATGAATGACAACAACAAGCTTAGCCAGGGAAGCGTACCTCTCACTACGTATATTTTGGCATAGCTGAACTAAGCCACTCCCAATTTTTAAATGTACGAAGTGTGCCGAACGCTCCATCTGCACTGCCGAGGAAGATGTGTCTACCTAAGCAACGAACACTACTGTTTGCAAGCCGGTCAGCAAATGGTGGAGCCTTCAGGTTAAACAAAAGGACAGATTACAGTGCATCGGCTATATTCCAACACTAATATCGTAATTGCAAGAAATGGTAAAGATATATCTGCCACGTGTAAAAGGAAACGTAGCGCAATTCTGGCTGCACGTGGTTTTATACGAAAAATAAATTAAAAGCGTATGAAGCCCTAATAATAAAGATTCCTTGATGAGACGTTTATATTAATAATTGATTCACAGGAAAGGAAAGGCGCAGTATCTGTAACACTTGTTTCTGTGACACCTGAACCGCGCCGTAAGGGAAGGGAGGAAGGTGGGAGAGAAAGTGGAGAGAAAGAGAGATATGTATATTTTAATGGTAGCAGGAAATGTCTGCATGGTAACTGTTCCTATCATGGTACTCCTGGTGAAGATGACAAAGAAGAGAGGGAAAAAAGAAAAAATGAATGAAAGAAAATAAAAAATTTGTGAGAGGAGCCGTAGTGGAGAGCTGCGGAATACTTTCGAACACCTGGGGATCTTTAAAGCGCACTGACATCGCACAGCACACGGACGGCTTTTATTTTGAGAGCCTTCAATGCCTCATGCGGTGTCCGGCGTCCGTTCTGTCCCACTTAGCTGTCACTCATCCTGACAGCCACGCTGAGTGCATCAGAAACGTATCTGTTCTCCTTGTCTAAAGTCATGCCAGCGCGGTTGCCATTTAGACCGCCACCGCTAGTTAGTGGTAGATAGTGATCGATAATGATAGTTAGTGGTAGTTAGTCATAGTGACAGTGATGATAATGACAGAGATGACTGACTAGGACGTCATGACAAGTCCTGATGTCATGACCGGTTGTGGCATCCGACAATTTCTAATAACCGGAGTGACGTCATGATGACGTCACGACTAGTCATTACATGACCAGGCGATTCACGCATATAGATCAACACCGATCTTTGACGTAAGGACGTTGCGGTGGCACTTCTGCTGAGGGTGAAAAGTAGGGTTAGCACCCTAAGGAATATATGGAACCGAAAGATTTCAAAGCAGTTTTCTCATTTCACAGGGCACCTAGCTCTGACGTCGTTATTCTGTACAGAGCAACCATGAACATCCCGGAACAGATCGTGAATGTATGAAATTTCATTAACGAGGCGAAGTATTTTAAAACAGCGCGAAACATGTGGGTGTGAGTTTTATAATAATAAGAATAATAATAATATTACTTTATTTTTCCTTTACTACAAGGAAAGGAAAGGAGCAGCCGCTAAAAAGCTGCTTCGAAGAGCAGCTTGACGGGGCGGCTGCCCCTGCATATGACGGCATTTCACAGCAGAGAAAGTCACGCCCACACAGTGAATAAACAGTCAATGGAGAAATAATTAGACCCCAAAAAAGCACTGTAGGTAAATCAGGAAAAATACATGAAGATAAAACAGAAATGCCGCAAGACAGAACACCTAACTTAAATATAGGTATTTATAGAAACATTTCGCGGATTAATTTAATGGGAGGAAGAGAGAAATCTTGACCACTATTAGCAAACTATTGATTTAATATGGTAGGAAGCCTGAAGCGAAGCATCTGCCTGCCATAGTTCGTCCGGCACGCTGTAACGTGCCAATGCTCCGGGTTACGGGTGTCGTATGTGTTTATGTTGTCTTGAAGCGCTGCTATGAGTGTTAGTGTGTTGTCCTTTTTACTGATGCCTTGTTTATATAATCGCAAAAGCCTGTAGTTATACAAAGATGTTACTTTAACTATTTTTAGCTGCTTAAATATTGGTCCTGTATGTTCGAGGTAAGAAGCTTTAGTAATATTTCTTATTGCACGTTTTTGGAGGAGTAGTAACTTTGTAATGTTTTCTGCTGTTGTTGTTGCCCATACTAGCAAGGCGTAGTTCAGAATAGACGAAAACAGTGAATTATAAAGCATAATGTTAATAGTAAGTGGAAATACACGAAAATGTCGGCGTAGAGAACCTATTGTGCGTGATAATTTGTTGACTAAATATTCTATGTGAATGTCCCATGTCAAGTGTTCTGAGAAGTACACGCCCAACGTTTTCACAGAGTGAGCAATTTCTATTTTCGTGCCACTGAGTACAAGAGAAGGCAGCTCGAATGCTTTATTTCTGGGATGGAAGAGAACGGCTTTTGTTTACTGACATTGAGTTTTAAACTGTTTTGACACGCCCAGTTTTCAATTTTTTCCAAGGTTATGTTAGCCCGACTGGATAGCTATCCCTGAGTGGCCAGAGAAAAACAGACTTGTATCATCAGCGTATATAATGTGTTTTGCAGATGAATCTATAGAAACGAGATCATTGATGTAGAGAATAAAAAGAAGGGGGCCTAAAAGACTGCCTTGTGGAACTCCCGAGATGACTGGCTTGATTGTAGAGGAGAAACCGTTTATTTCAACATATTGTGTCCTATTGGCTATGTAGGAAGATATTAAAGAGTAGGCTGTGCCACGTATGCCATACCTGTCTAGTTTATTGAGTAAAGTTTTGTGGTTGATGCTGTCGAAAGCTTTCGAGAAATCTAAAAATATGCCCAAGACGAGTTTTTTTTCTTCAAAATTAGTTAATATATACTCTTTTTGAGCGAGAAGAGCAAGCTCAGTAGATCTGTTTTTCCGAAACCCGAATTGAGCGGAGTTTAAAATATTATGATGATAATAAAGGACGTAAGACGAGCAAGAATTACCTTTTCAAATCCTTTTGAGAAGGTAGGCAGGATAGATATTGGGCGATAGTTGGAAAGGTCGTTTTTATTGTCTTTTTTTGTATAATACTGTGACCCTCGCCGACTGCATGTTACGTGGGAACACGCCTTTTGATAAACATAAGTTGAAAATATGTGTCAGGCAGTTTTATATATCAAGAATAATATATTTTACTGGCATTATCTGAACACCCGCGCTATCCTCAGATTTGCTATTGTTAAGACTGTTGAAAGCCGCCACCACCTCTCCCTCTGAAACTGGATTCAAAAATATTGTTGAGTTATTACGAGAATAGTTGAGCGGTACCTCTTCGCAAGATGACGAAGTTTGGGCAACAGAAGTGAAAAAATCACTAAAAGCGTTAGCGAGTTCATGTCGCTCAACCTCTATGCCATCAAGAATAAGTTTGGTAATTGGTTCTGTTATATGCCCTATGATAGAGTTCAATTTCTTCCAAGTCACCTCCGGGTTATTCCTCGAAAAAACAAACAAATTCTCATAATACAGTTTTTTTGCAGCTCGAAGCTCTTTTGTCACTACGTTTCTGAAAGATTTGAAAGCTTTCAACGCATCAGGACATTTTGTTTTTAGAAACTGGCTGTACAATTTGTCACGTTCTTTTATTCGGTTAAGTAGCGTACTGCTGATCCAAGGCTTACGAGCTCGCCGTGGACGACTATGTATTTTGCGGGGAAAACAAGTAGAATATATGTGGTTGAATAATGTGATAAATTTATCGTACTCTGCTTCAGGATTGGTTTCGTTGAAAAATTTGCTCCAGTCTGCACCAACTATCTGCTCACGAAAGTTATAAAGCGTAAACGAATTGATGTCCCTATAAGCGTATTGTTTCAAGCTCCTTTTGAGATTAGGTACGTGGTTGACACACAGAAATATAGGGAGGTGATCGCTAATCGGCATACTGATTACTGCGGATGTTAAGTGATTTTGGTTATTTGTAATGAAAACATCTAACAATGTTTCTTCCGTTACTCAGGTTGGGGCATTTATTGTATTCATACAGCAGTGAACATTTAACAGTGTATCCCACGTCGCAGTACTCTCTGACAAGAGATTTATATTCAGGTCGCCTCCAAGGACAATATTCAACTTGTGCTGATTCGCAAATTCAAGAACAGAATCTAAAAAAGGAAAGAAAACACTCGTATTGCCGGAAGGAGGGCGGTAACACACAGCAAGCAGGTATGAGCGGACTCTGAGCGTAAGTATCTCGTAATGGGCGCTAACTACACAACATTCGTCAAGAAGTTCACATTCTATGTCATTTTTAACCAACATGGATACGCCACCACCTCGTTTAACCTGGCGATTCAAGCAGTAGCTCTTAAACGCTGGTATGCTGAACGCATCGTCTTAGTTACAAAACCAAGTTTCCGAAAACATAAGAACATGAATTGGCAACTTCACTTCAGAAAGAAAAAATTCAATGTCATCTTGCTTGCCTCTTCCTGAGCGGAGATTAAAATGAACAATATTTAATGATTGCTGGGAATTTCCGCAGAAAGAAGCGAGGTCCGATGTACAGACTGGGCTTGACAGAAAAACAGACATTGAAAAGAAAAACAGACAATAACTAGACAAATGTCAAAACGACGATTGCATCATGCATTTTCCAGTTTGAAGATATCATCTGGGCTACGGATGACAACTGCGCTCTCCCCTTCCGCTTTTGTGACAAATACACGACCGCCAGCATGCCACGTGAAACAATAACCATTTGCTGCTGCCCAGTCTCGACTTAGCTGCAAAAGGTTTCTGTTGTACCTAGTCAGGTTTTCGGATATGGAAACGGATGCCTCCGCAGCTCTCAAAGCTTTTCGTCCTTCGAGCCATTTGTCACGAAGCGCTTGTTTAGAGAACCGCACCAGAATGGTGGGAATTTTTCCCACCTTAGCAGGAAGCCTGTGGATATCGTCGATATCGCTCGGTTGCAGATCTGGCAATTTGATTGCTTTAGCGATGCTATTGAGTTCGGTTAGCAAGTCTTCATTTGGGGAAACGGGAACACCGTGAACTTCAATGTTGTGCTTCCTACTGTATAGCTCTAGCTCAGTTAATGACATTTTCAGTTGCTCAATGGTATTTTTGTCACAGCTTGTCTGCTCCAGCTTCTGGACACGTTGTTTAAGGCTGCCTATCTCTTTGTCCTGCTGTTCCAGCTTTGCAAGGATGGCATCGTATTTAGCTGACATCATTTCGATAGATGCCTTTACCTCGTCGACTTGGGACGGCAAACCCGAAAGCGCGTCCAGCTTTTGAACGATATCTGCAAGACTTGCAGCGAGTTCCCCATCAACAGACATTTTTCGCCCGGTATTTGCCTTCGAACTGCGGCAAGACACGCATCGCCATGCTTTGCGACCGGCTTCACCTTTAGATTTGAAGGTTGCCTCCGACCACCCTGAGCAATTACCAAGATGATAGCTGCACTTACATTCGGCACACAGCAAGACTCGGTCACCAGGCGGTACAGCTTCTTCACAAGATGGGCATATCTCAGACATGTTGAGACACAGTGCACGAATAAGCACAGAAAACAAAGCACTGTGGCAGCAGCGGCGGCTGTACAGAGATTAAATTAAGCAAATAAGAAACTCCGTATAGCACCAACCTGGAAAACGAAGTAGGTGCGAATTAGGTGGGCATCCTTGCTCTGCCGCCGCTGCCGCCAAAATGCCTCGTTTGCGATAACAGCCACCAGGAGCAAAGCACGACCAGCGCGTAGGTAAGTTGGGAAGGCGACCCATAGAAACACATGTAAATGCAACTTAGCGCAACGTTTTTCTCGGTTCGCAGAGTGCCAGAAGTGGTGGCCGGTCGTTAAACGTTGGCCAGCTCTTGAAGAAGTGTGGGACACAGTATGCTGCGTGATTACGGAGGCAATCTACTTTTAAATCCTTTCGTTGTATGGAATCTGAATTAGAAATGGATTGCAGTAGCGCGGTACATACGCAACATATGTAAAGAACTGTTCACAAAGACAACTTTGCGCCTACGAAAGCATTCGTTTGTTAAGAGCTAGGGCAATATTTTAAGACCATAAATATACGTATGCAAGAACATTTTGCGTCTGACAGCTCTGTAAAGCATAATCATCAATAATTATGTGTGGCGCGTCTCCAGACGAACCCTCACGTCTAAGAGGCTAGTCGTCCAAGCGGCTTTTTTGTGTGTGTTAACGTCTTGTACCACGCCCCGAAAGCATGTTGCATGGCGGAAATAAAAAAAAAATCGAAGTGCTGGCGACGCACATGAGGCGCTTAAGGCAGTATAATAATGCCGTCGAGACATGGTTCATTTCGTAAATTGAGAGGAATAGAACGCAAAATGACCAGCACGACGTCATTCCATTCTGAAAACATTGATCGTGGCTAAGTTGAGGCGGTAAGTAATAAATTGAATGCATATGTAGTTGCGTCTCGATGCATGCATTGGGTGAGTAAGTCGTAAGCAAACATTTTGAGAGGCTTTAGAGGTTCATTTCACCTGACGTCATCGCACGGTATGAAGACTGTTGGCAACCATGGCAGCGAAGAGGGGCAGCATCACCAGCCATATTTTTGGTCATGGTGGCCGGGCGATACTGTCCACTGATTGCATATGTCTTTACGTCTGATGAATTCACGACAGACCAAATCACAAAGCGTTCTCGCGATTCGGCATGACTTCACTGTAGAGTACTAGAACATTCTAGCACACAGTTGGCGTGTCGCCTACGTCAGTGATTTCCACTGCTTTGCTTCAGTTCCGTGAGCTAGGCTTTCACTGTTCAGATCCTTTATGTACGACAGTTTATTTGTTTGTATTTGCCTAGCGAAAGCTTTCCACCCGTCGCTCTCTGCCCAGACACGCACAACGTAACATGTATTGTACTGAAACGCCGGAATAAAACGAGAAACAGCTTTGAGGGACTAGCTTGTACTGCCGCGAAGAAGGCATGAACTGGCGTCACACTTTTCTGTACCCCAATCATCTTAGCCCGATGTTTCTTCTGCGTGTTACCCACAGTCTCATATAAATGATAGCAAGAGCTCACTAGTACCATTCGACAGCTAGAAGGTATTCGTCGCTTTCCTCTAGTGCTTTAACGCGCTTACAGTTACGCTCCATAAGCTTTGGCTTTTAAACCTACCGCGAGCACAAGGCACCAATCCGAATGGTTCTTCTCCACTGGTAGAAAGTAGCCTGTTTATGAAGCTGTCATTGAGTAAGTGCGATCGCCTGCACGGCACGACACCGTCTGCATATTATATCAAATCAAGGGGGACAGCAACATTTCAGGCATGGAGGGGAAAAAAAATTAGGTGACACCGCACAAAACTGACAGCTAATCTGTACAACTGCGCGCCCACGCAGCATATTGCCAAACCATATCCCGTAGGAGCACTCGAGCAGACGACGCACTGGCGTGTGGGTGGATGGATGAATGGAGTATAGCAGCGTCCCCTTTGAAACGGGGTGGTAGCAGTAGCTATCATGCTCATTTTTTCCCTATATCTTAATTATTGTTTTAAATTTGTTAATTATATCACCATTCTATTTATTGAATTTTTGTTTCCACATTAAATCACGTTATGTCACTCTTCTGCTTTCAAGCCACCAATCTTCCAATCGCGTTTTGCTATCTTCCACCGCAGGTTCATTCACCCGGCTACTGGTATCTCTAAACTCCAGAGCTTCAGGAAGAGTGACTGCGCCTGCATCGACTTCCGGATGGATACCATTACATACGAGTATAATATGGTAAATTGTTTCTGTGGATTTACCACATACTGCACATGTGTCATCATCATGGCTAAATTTCTTTTTCTAGCTGCGTGTTCTAAGGCACCCTGATCTAGCTTCAAAAAGTAGGGCACTGCCTCTTGAGTTATCAAAGAAAGCTTCCTTCCCGATCTGTCTTTTCCACTTTCAGTATAGTTGCACACTCTATTTCTTTTCCATAGAATGTATTCAATTTTTACCTTCTGTGTTTTTTACCTGTTGCTTAACGCTCTTTATTTCTTCGTCCTTGTGACCAGCATACTTATTGGTTAGTTTCCTAGTTCTTTTACTCCAGTGCTGGTCAACGCTTTTTAGGTATAGGTATTCAAATACTTTAGCTGCCCATCTGTTACGGTCCAATTTCCTCAGACGTTCCTCATATAATATTTTACTGTGAGATTCCCGTACTTCCCAGCCCATATCTCCTTGTACAGCCTCATTTGTGGTATTGCCGTGGGCACCCAGTGCTAATCGTCCGACGGCTCTCTGATTTATTTGTAATGCCGACTGTTCCTTCGATTTTAGGCACAAAAGCGCATCTCCGAAAGCAAGCCCGGGCACCATAAATCCTTTCCAAATACCCCTCAAAACCTGATACCTATTGTATCCCCACAATGCCTCATGCTTCATTATCCCGGCATTCCTTCGCCCTTTGGCCTTAAGTGATTGCTCATGCTTTTCAATGTATGCCAATCCTTCGTTTACCCATACCCCCAGATATTTATATGCTGCTACTCTAGATATTTCATGGCCTTGTATTTTAAGACCCTGATCTGTTGAGCCGTTGAAATTCATCAGACCCGACTTAACTGCACTACAACTGAAGCCTAGAGCGTCCCCTTCGTCTCCGCAATACTTAGCTAGAGTTTGCAATTCTTCCTGACTATCTGCTAGCAGCATATCATCTGCATACATTAAACCAGGGAGGCGCTGCTCTACCGCCTTTCCGGCTAATCTATATGACAGGTTAAAACCTAGGTTACTGTCTTGTATCCTCCGTTCCATATTTATCCTATAAAGCATGAACAGCAGCGGTGATAGAGGACAACCTTGCCTTAATCCTTTGTATACCTTGACAGATTCTGTACTTCTTATCTCTTCCCATGTAATTTCTACTTTGTTATCCCGGTATATTTTCTGTAGGAAATCTGTTACTTCATGACCGATACCTTCTTTTAATATGTTCCACTAGAGATCCCTGTTTACGTTGTCGGACGCCCCGTTTATGTCCAGAAAGGTCAAATACAAAGGTCTATTTTCCACTCTAGATATTTCGATACATTGGGTAAGTACGAACAGTCTATCATCTAAGGGCCTACCATTTCTAAAGTCGTTATGAAGTTCTCTGAGTATCTTCTTACTTTCTACCCATGCTTGTATCTTTAATTTCACCTCCTGCATGGCCAACCTGTACATAATAGATGTTATGGAAATCAGCCTGTAGGATTTTATATGCATCCTATATCCTTTCCTTTTATAAATCAAATTCATTTTACTCAGTCGCCAGCTGTCCGGAATTTGCTTATTCGTTATGACTGTTTCCAAAGCTTTTAACAACGTCTCCTTACTCCTTGGACCAAGTTCATTAATCAGCTTGATAGAAGTTCATCCATTCCTGTAGATGTGCTTTTAGGAATATTTTTTTCGGCCTTTTTTCAGTTTAGATTGGTCAGTTCTAAGCTGCTTTGTATTCTGCTATCTTGTGTTGCTTCCTCATTTGCGAAGATTACCCTATCGTCGCTCTTGAATGACTCGGCTATAACTGATGTAATGTAGTTTACTGCGTTCTCTCCCTTTAAAGAATTTCCTTCGTTATCTTGAATCCGGTACTTTGTTTGATTCTTTTTACCTAGCCAGCTTATATGGTTCCAGAATTTTCTTGACCCGCCTCTAGTGGTATCGTGTATATCAGCCATCCAGCAATCGGCGGACTGCTTTATTTTACTTTGGACGAGGGCCTGTACATCAAGTTTCTTTTGTCGATATGATTCCCCTTTTTCGTCTATTTCCTCCTGAGATGCCCGTGCTTTCTTTGCCTCTCGGTGTTCCCTTGATGCTGCCCGTCGTTATTCAACGGCTTCTCTGATTTCCTTATTCCACCAGATCCGTTAGGACATCGTTCACCCCCGCGGCTACTATCACCATATTGCGCTGTGCGGAATATTTCAACACCCTATTTTTGCTCTCTTTCAGCACTGCGCTCATTGTCATCCCTGGCAAGGTTCCAACTAGCACTCACTTATCACCCTATACCCGTTCCATGATATCTAGACTGCACCTGCTCATGTTGGAATCCCCTGCCATAAGTACCTATGCATTCTCTCTATACCTGCCAACTGATGGCTCCTGTTTTAAGTTATCCGTGTCCTTCTCTCTTGGATTGTCATTCTTCCCTACTTCTTTTTTTCCCGACTTCTTAGTAGCTATTTCTAAATACCTCTGTCGGTTTGCCTCCGCTTGACCTACTTTGATTATGCCATCCATGTGAGGATGGTCTCCGCCACGTGGCCCGCCCTGGAATGTCCATCCTCATTGCTTCCATGGAAAATGTCGGCCTGTTTTATTTCATTTGAGGAAGCTATCCCAGCAGTTTCTGATTTTCTGCCCACAATAAACCTAATTCATTTTCAAAGGCTTCGACACGATACACTAAACCACACCTTTCTAGTTCAAATATATCTGGGCGCGCACTCAGTACTCAACACCAGCGCAAAAAGTCAGTGCCTTCCGCTTCATCCACCGAGTCGAGAAACGCGTTTCCTTGAGATTAACCTGCGCCTCACACTGACTACACTTAACCTTCTTTTGATTGCACATCTCAAGCCTATATCAACTGTACTATTTTTACTACGAATTCTCTGAATATACAGACTGCAAAGGAAAGACACAAAAAATGACTAGCAAACACGCGTTAAAATAAATTCTGCGAATACCAATGGCCTAGAAAAAGCAGAATCATTATCTAAAAAGCTAACAAAATAGTTAAAGAATGAACGCCGAAAAAACCCAGCTGCCGGCACGAAAACCAGGCCGCTAGGACAAAGAGCTAAAAATCTATTCTTCAGGCTGCACCCAACCTAACTAGCTGAAAACGAAATAAAGCTAAAAAAAAGAACTCATCTATTTGACACTTTCGGATGCTCTCGCTGTTGCCAGTCCGTCCGTTTCCGGTAGCCACGTGCAATCGGAAGAGCGATGGAACATGGATGGATGGATGGATGGATGGATGGATGGATGGATGGATGGATGGATGGATGGATGGATGGATGGATGGATGGATGGATGGATGGACGGATGGATGGACGGACGGACGGACAGATGGATGGATGGATGGATGGATGGATGGATGGATGGATGGATGGATGGATGGATGGACGGACGGACGGACGGACGGACGGACGGATGGATGGATGGATGGATGGATGGATGGATGGATGGACGGACGGACGAGCGGGCGGGCGGGCGGATGGATGGACGGACGGACGGACGGATGGATGGATGGATGGATAGATGGATGGGTGGATGGATGGATGGATGGATGGATGGATGGATGGATGGATGGATGGATGGATGGATGGATGGATGGATGGATGGATGGATGGATGGATGGATGGATGGATGGATGGAGGGAGGGAGGGATGGATGGAATATAGGAGCGCCCCCTTTGAAACGGGGTGGTAGAAGTTGCTATCATGCTCATTTCCCCCCCCCCCATATTTTACTTATTGTTTTAGATTGGTTATCTATACCATCATTCTATTTATTGAATTTTGTTTCTACGTTACTAACATTATGTAACTTTTCTGCTTTTAAGCCACCAATCTTTTAAACGTATTTTGCTAGCTTCCACCGCAGGTTCATTCAACCGGCCACCGGTATCTCTAAACCCCAGAGCTTCACGAAGAGTGATTGCGCCTGCATCGACTTCCGAATGGATACCATCACACGTGATTTTTCTCAGCAGCATCACCTGGCGACAAATAGTGAAAATATTGTCAGAACAAATAAGAGCGCATTTAAATGGCACTGGCCCTTTCGTATTTGTGACTGCGACTGAACAACATTTATGAAGAAAATGACTTTCAACCTGAATGGTTTCCGCTGGTGATACGGGGTTTATCTTTGTCTGCCTCTTAGTTGTGTTTTCTGTTGTGCGACTCAGCAACGGCTGAGTGATTTGTAGATAGTCTGTGTACATAATCCTTTTTGTACATAACCACGTGTAATAAATATCACGTTAGAAACAAAGTTTTGCGGCGCATTGGATTAACATTACTCACCTCAGTACTGATGCCACTTAAGCATGTGGTCGATTCCTGTTTTGCACTTTTTTCCTAAATATTTTGTAAAAATAAGTAAAAAACTTTCCTGGGGTGTGTTCACGTTTAGGTTGCATTATGTGACGTTTTTTGTTTATTAATATCACAGAAACCAGCAGTGAACAAAGCCACGAGGTGACGGTATGACAACGGTTACACTAAGCAACTACCTTCACCGTAATCATTTCCTACCTTCATAGAGTGTATGTCACCTTTAGGTTGCGTTCACAGACACCTTTCAGCAAAAATCGGTATTACAACGGTTACACTCAGCAATTACTTTCAGCATAATCATTTCCTGCCTTCAGTAAGTGTATGTTACCTTTAGGTGGCGTTTAGACACACCTTTCAGCAACAATGGACGTTTACCTCGCTGAGAGCGTCGTCTGCATGAGTGTTTTATGGGATATGATTCGGCAATACGCGACCCGGCTAATTAGACAAACATCCCCAAAGTTCGATGGTGAGCTATAGGTGCGAGGGGGAAAGAATTCTTTTTCTTTTTTTCCGCCTGATTTGTATATACCTTGTGAATTTTTGGCTGTACCAACCATCGCACCGCGCATCGTTGGCGTCGTTTGAATGGTGTGTGCGTGCTTTGTAAGACTCTTGCCTGATTTGCCAGGGGCGCAGACTTTCCGTCTCCGGTCACTTTGTCGTGTTGTTCTTTCACGTGCTCGTAATTTCATCATGTCAGTGGAACGACAGCTGAAGCAGTGCTTGGTTTCGTGCTCGTGAACTTCGAAATTTGTCCTTATTTGTACTGCCGCCTCAATTTGGATTCGTTCATTGCATTGGCATTGGCTACAAGCCGCGTGAATCTTTTGTATGTCTGTTTACTACTGACGCGGTAGTGGCTACCTTTTAGGGCAGGAATGCATTTACGGGATACATTTTGAACTTCCTTTGTCCGTCACGGTTCTATCCACAAAACTCCACAGGACAACCGCAGGTACCCTCATGAGGCTCAGCGAAATTTCTAAAATCCTTCGTTGTTGTTTTTCTGAGTATCACTTCAAACATATCACGAAGGGCAATAACTGCGAACGGATATTTTAATTGCGACCTACAATAACGACGGTAAAAAGGCAGAGCATAGTTTGAGAGAATTTCTAGCGCGTGTTCCCGGAACCGTAAATGTAAATTGTTTAAAGAAAGGAAAAGCGCAGTATCTGTCACACACCTTTGTGGACACCTGAACCAAGATCTAAAAGAAGGCAGGAATGCGGGATTCAAAGAAGAGAGAGAACCGCCGTATTGGAGCGCTCAGTAATAATTTAGACTGCCACGGTGGCGGAGTGTTTAACTTCTGCAACTACTGTTCCGGAGTACCTGGGTTTGATCCCGACTGCCGGCGACATGTGTTTCGATGGAGGCGAAACGTAGCGTGCCCGTGTATTGCGCGATGTCAGGGCACGTTAATGATCTCCAGATGGTCGAAATCAGGCTTCCCGTCTCTTGGCGGTCAATCGCCGTGTCTTAGCATGAATTTCTTCTTAAATGTGCAGAACCAACTAGCCCCGACAACACGCACTCCTGAATTCCCTCAAGTTCAACCCGCAGCCGGTCTCGCCGCGCAGCAATCCCTGAGCACTCGTTGGCCTGATGAACTTTACGTTCGTAAATTAAAGATAAAACAGCGATGTTATCAGAAGGATTGGCTACTATCCTCGTGCAACAGCAGCATGCCTGCACACGTACGGTGATTTTGGCGCGGACGCCCCGGGTAGCGAACTGGTGCACTTCTCCGTGTCTTTCATATATCGATATAGGCCTAGCCGGTTTCGAATCGAAGAGGCAGCGGACCGAGCTTCGGAAGGGACCCGCGGTGTAATAATAGATCGAATTTCGTCGTCGATATTCTGGGAAGCTCATCTAATAATAATCATCATCATCATCATCAGCCTGGTTATACCCACTGCAGGGCGAAGGCCTCTCCCATATTTCTCCACTCAATCCGGTTCTGTGCTAGCTGCATCCACTTGACCCCTGCGAACTTCTTAATCTCATCCGCCCCCTGCTACGCTTTCCTTCCCTTGGAATCCAGTTTCTTACCCTCAGCGACCATCGGTTATCCTCTCTTCGCACTACATGTCCTGCCCATGTCCATTTCTTCTTCTTAATTTCCACTAGAATGTCGGTAACTTGAGTTATTTCTCTGACCCACTCTGCACGCTTTCTATCTCTTAATGTTACCCCTACCATTTTTCGTTCCATAGCCCTCTGGGTTGTCCTCAACTTAAGTAGAACTCTCTTCGTTAGCCTCCACGTTTCAGCCCCATAGGTGAGTACAGGCAAGATGCAACTGTTGTATACTTTCCTCTTGAGCGATACCGGTAAGCTGCTAGTCATAATCTGCGAGTGCTTGCCAAATGCACTCCATCCCAATCTTATTCTTCTTGTTAGTTCCTTTTCATGGTCCGGATCTGCGGTTACTACCTGTCCTAAGTAGACATATTCGCCTACTACTTCCAGTATTTCGCTACCTAATGTAAACTGCTGTTCCTTCCCGAGGCTGTTGAACATTACCTTAGTCTCCTGCATATTGATTTTCAAGCCTACCTTTCTATTTTTTTCTGTCTAGGTTATCAATCATTATTTGCAGTTCATCCCCCGAGTTGCTTAACAAGGCAATGTCATCAGCAAATCGCAGATTACTGAGGTATTCTCCATCTACCCTTATCCCTAACTGCTCCCATTCCAAGTCTCTGAATACTTCCTCTAAACAAGCTGTGAATAGTACTGGGGAGATTGTGTCTCCTTGCCTAACACCTTTCTTTATGGGAATTTTGTTACTTTCTTTATGCAGAACTATGGTTGCTGTGCAGCCACTATATATATCTTCCAGCACTTTCACGTACGGCTCGTCTACCCCCTGATTTCGCAATGCCTGCATCACCGCCGAGGTTTCAACTGAGTCAAATGCTTTTTCGTAGTCAATGAATGCTATGTATAAGGGCTGGTTATATTCCGAGCATTTTTCTATCACCTGATTGATGGTATGGATATGATGGATAGTAGAGTACCGTTTCCGAAACCCTGCTTGATCATTTGCTTGATTGCCGTCTAAGGTTGTCCTGATTCTATTAGCGATTACCTTAGTAAATACCTTATACGTAACAGATAGTAAGCTGATTGGTCTGTAATTTTTAAGGTCCTTAGAGTCCCCTTTCTTGTGAATGAGGATAATGTTTGCATTCTTCCATGCTTCCGGTACCGTCGATGACACCAGGCACTGCGTATACAGGGTGGCCAGTTTTTCTAGCACGATATCCCCCCCGTCCTTCAGTAAACCTGTAGTTATCTGATCCTCCCCAGCTGATTTCCCCCTTTTCATAGTTTCTAGTGCTTTCTTCACCTCGTCCTTCGTCACTGGTGGAATGTCTGACTGTTTTTCCCTACCGCCAATCTTATTACGGTCCTGACTGCTTTGGCTACTGTAGAGATCTGTATAGAAATCCTCGGCTACTTTGACTATCTTGTCCATATTTGTGATGACGTTGCCCGCCTTGTCCCTTATCGCATACATCTGGTTTTTGCCTATGCCCAATTTCTTCTTTACCGCTTTAAGGCTTCCCCCGTTCTTTACAGCCTGCTCAATTTTCTCCATGTTATACTTCCTTATATCGGCCACCTTGCGCTTATTGATTAGCTTTGATATCTCGGCCAATTCGATCTGGTCTATTGGATTGGAAGCCTTCATACTCCGGCGTTTCTTAATCAAATATTTCGTCTCCTTAGACAGCTTACCGGTATCCTCTCTAACTATCCTACCGCCTACTTCTACCGCGCACTCAGTAATGATATCTCTGAAATTATTGTTCCTTGCCTCTAGGGTAATGTCGCCATCCTCAATTAGAGCAGAATACCTATTCTGTAGCGAGATCCTGAACTCTTCTGCCCTCCCCCTCACCACTAATTCGTTGATGGGTTTCCTTCTTACTAATCTGTAGCGTTCTTTCTTGAGATTTAGGCTAATTCGGGACCTCACCATCCTGCGGTCACTGCATCGCACTTTCCCCATCACCTCTACATCCTGCACAATGGCGGGGGTTGAACACATTATGAGGTCGATTTCATTTTTAGTCTCTCCGTTAGGACTTTTCCATGTCCATTTCCGGTTCTTCCGTTTGCTGAAGAAGGTATTCATGATTCGTAAGTTATTGCGCTCTGCAAACTCAACTAGTAACTCCCCCCTGCTATTCCTATAACCAATGCCATAGTCACCTACTGCCTTGTCTCCTGCCTGTTTTTTCCCTACCTTGGCATTGAAGTCGCCCATTAGTACAGTATACTGCGTCTTTACTTTTCGCATTGCCGATTCTACATCTTCATAGAAGCTTTCAACTGCCTGGTCGTCATAACTACATGTAGGTGCATAGGCCTGTACAACCTTCAGTTTATACCGCTTATTAAGCCTAATTACGATGCCTGCAACCCTCTCATTAATACTATAGAATTCGTCTATATTACCCGCTATATACTTATTGACAAGGAAACCTACTCCTAGTTGTCGCCTCTCTGGTAAACCTCGATAACACAGTACATGCCCATCCTTCAGTACGGTATATGCCTCATTCGGCCTCCTAACCTCACTAAGCCCTATGACATCCCATTTCATGCCCTCTAGTTCCTCTAACAACACTTCTAAACTAGCTTCACTAGCTAGGGTTCTAGCATTAAACGTTGCCAGGGTCAGTTTCCAATGGCGGCCTGTCCAGCGGAGCCAGGCTTTCTTAGCGCCCCCTGCTGCGTCACAGGTCTGACCGCCGCCGTGGTCAGTTGTTCCGCAGCCGCTGGTGACTGAGGGCCGGGGTTTTATGGAGCTTATCATAGGAGGTTGTGGCCAATTACTGCACCAGGGTGGCCAACTCCTGTTCTGGTGAGGGAGTGCGTTGCCGGAGGTGTTCACCGGCATCAGGTCGCACCCCAAACCTGTTTATGCAATTCCATCGACACGCGGATTTTTTTTTTTCATCCGGTGGAGAATTGCGCGGCACTGGGATTTGAACCCCGGTCCTCTTGCATGCGAGGCGGATGTTCAACTGCTACGCCACCGCTGTAGCTAATAATCATCTAATAATAAAATTAACATAATCTGGATTTACGCGACGCATTCTGCTGCGGAGCTACCGGACGCCAGGCGATCGCAAGGGGCATCTGCATATAAGTGGCTGTGTAAAAATGTTCGTTTGTGTCGCGTTATCACTTGTAACAGCACTTAATTATTAGTCAACGATGATCAACTAAGAAACTATGCTAAAAATTTTCCCCATGCCGTCAGCCGGCAGCCGCCATCTTCGCTCACTTATCTCTGTCGTTTACATCTGCTTGCACGAATGCCCTGCAAGGAGAATATAATTTGAAGCACTTGAGTTCTATTAGAAGCTTTTCATCCCTTCAGTCCTCCAGTAGGTCCCAACGATGTTTGCAATCGAACAGTTAGGCACGTTAATATCAGATTTGACATTAAAAGGATGAATTTCTGTTGATTTTTCATTATCTGCTTTACCGATCATATCGTTTCGGCAAAATGTGTCAGATATACTTCCCTCGGTGTTTATCTCCTTCCTGGCATTCTGCCGTAATTGGTGACGGCGCAATTCTTATGGGGCAGCGATGCTGCTAATCTTGTTAATTGGAAGCCTAAACAGTCATCATGTTGTGTGAAATACAGTGGTTGGAAAGAATGGACTTTTCAAATCTTGCGTATAACTTTTGTTTTATATTCATTACATTAAAGAAAGCTGAAATGGCTTGTTAAATGTGCGTAGCTGACAAGATCCCACTATATCTGGAGTGCACATGTGGGGGGAAACTGGCCGAATAAGCGTCGGAGTGTCGGCCGTCCTATTTGATCCTGCATTCCACCCCTCTTTGGTGAAGGATGGAGTTAAGTTTGCGGGCTTCGCCCAGAAGCGAGATTCTGAAGGGGCGACCAGGGTCAAGGGGCAGCTTGACGCTGGCTGATTTATGAAGGTCGCGCAGGCGGCCGCTTTTCTGAAATGGTGCCAGAACACATAGCAGTGGGCGACGCTGCCGGCTCTGTCCGTCCCGTGCCGCGAGGGAGGCAGGGCAGTGCAGTTAGAAAGCACAGCGTAAGAGCAGTGGTTGCGGGTTCGGCGCTAACTGCTATGTCTCCCGGTTCGAGTGGAGAGGGCGCGGAGGCCATAAATCCCGAAGCGCGGTGTAACATGGGCCTGGGGAGAACGCGCTGCAGAGGGAGCCGCTGTTGACATGTCTTCCCGGGAAGACGCCTAAATGTCCCTTTGAATCCACCGCCCGCGCGCAACCGACCAAGGGCAGCGATCGGAATGTTTGGGCCTCAGGTTTGCGCGTGTGTGTTTTTATGTGTGTGTTTTCGGAAGCGTAACCGTCGACGCCGTTCGTCTTTGCGACTGCTTGGCGCCTCTTGCGTGGAAGGATTTTGGAGAGGGAGTATGTGTGTATGTGTGTGCGCAACCACTCGCCGCTTAGTGTGTGATTTGTGTTTGTTTTACTTAACATGCGTAGGAGAGGGGTATTGTGGCACAGCGATTCGCCAGTTATTTTGAAACACTGCATGTCATTGGCCACAGAGTGACTAGTCGTTGATTGGCCAACGGACTAGAATCGAATTTTGGTAGCGCTAAGAAAGCGAGCGTTGAGACAGTGGGGCTCGGACGAGAGTCGAGGGCAGACGGGTTGTTCGAGGAGGGAGGCAAGGCGGACGAATGTCTCAAGGGACTTCGGCCTAAAGTGTAGCATAAGGCCAAGGCCCGATTCTGCTTGCCTCTGGCCTGCGATCGTTCACCCAGTTGCAGTTAGCCCTCCATGTTTTGATGTCGCATCCGACGACATTATTGTAAATACGTTGATGTAAAAAGTGTAAATAAATGTGTACAGTCGAGAAGGGAAGTTCTCATCTCCCCACCGCAATATATCGCTGAGCCACGGACGCAGCGCAGCGGTGGTCACCAAGACCACTCTGTACGAGCGAAAGTAGAAGCAGAAACAGCAAGAAACACCTGGGCCCGCTTGCACGATAAAGTCCGCGCTAAGTCGAGACTTAAACAGTGTTTTTAGTAAGACCAGACTTCTTCAAGGCCGGAGTTATTCAGGGCTGTCTTAACATGCCAATAGAGACAGTGGATACCTAGTTTGAGGACAGCGGGTACCTACACAAGGGAAATCTTGGCCCCTGCTTAGGGAACGCGCCGTGGAACCTGACGGCGTTTTCAGTCTGTCACGGCGTGGTAAGGGTGAAAAACTTTAATGAAGAAAAAAAAAAGAAAGGGTGCAGCTCAAGGGCCCTTTGCATGAGTGGAGTGCCTAATATGGGAGGCCACTGGGCAAAGCTGTCACAGTTGCCCGTTGGCCAGGGCCAGTTGGAACTCTAGCGATCAGCAGCTAAGCAAGGCCGCCTCCAAAGTGGAATTTTCATGCATGTCTAATTTCTTGGAGGGCATGATGCGAGTGCACGTTAAAGCATGCTGCAGTCGTTGCTGCCTAAAACAGAGCTCAACTTCGCATGCATATGACGCGACGTTCACGTCTTAAGCAGCAGAAACCGTAGCCGTAGTGCGTGCTTCATTGGCAATCAGAATGTTCATTCTAGCAATGACAATGAAAATGTTTAACCGCGTAGTTTTTCTCAAACGTTTGCCTCATTTTGTTGAATTACCACGTCTTTGCTCGGGTAATTTTTTTTTCTCTCATAAAATGCCTACAGGAACGCGCCACGCCCTTCCACCACACGTTTTCGTGATGACTTCAAAAAGCCTCATAGGGCAGCGGTTATATGCATTTAGGTAAGCAGCGTAAGTACGTGCGCGTACTGGTGCTGGTGTGTGAGATGGGGGGGGGGGGGGGGGGCAGACAGACCACGTATATCAGACTTGTACGTAGCAGTGCTGTTATGGAGCTTTAATTACCTGCAGTCCTCAAAAGCAAGTATTGTGCTGACGTCAGTGCCGGTTGAATCGCTACTGAGACATATTATAGGAATCGACCAGTTACATTTAGACGCTGTCCTAACACCTGTCAAAAGCTGAGAGTTGTCCCCTACAATTTTAGAGCACTCTTCGCACTGCAGCTACAAATGAGGTTATGTGCGCCGCAAATGTGACCTAAAATCACGTTGAGACAAAAGATGCCGTATTGGAAGGTTCACAAAATTTCGACCTCTTCTCTAAAGGTAGCTCATTCACGGATCGTGCGTTTTATCTCGACGCAAGATTCACCAATCATGCATTTTATCTTGACGCGAGACTCTCGGGTCGCTCATTCACCAATATCATTCCAATATTCAATATCATTCCGTTTTTAGAAAACACCTCACTAGCTGCCCCGCTCGCACATTTCCATTTTTGGAGCCGTCACCACATCCTTTCTTCGACACGGTTTCCTTACCCACTGCTGGCACAGGCCCGTCGCTGGGAACGTTGCCTATAAACCTATTTACCAGCTGCATATTTACGGACGTATTGCATACAATATTTCCGGAGTCCTCCACTACGGCGTCTCTCATAGCCTGAGTTGCTTTGGGACGTAAACCCCGCAAATCAAACCAAACCAAACCGGACCGCAATAGCACTAAAAGAAAAACTTGCACTTAGCGGCGGCACAAGTTATAACGCATGCCTGCAACACCCCTGAATAGAAAGCGGGGACGTATTGACGTACTACAAGATATGCGGTTTTCGTTTTAGACTTCGCGAAAAAATATATACGATTAAAATATGCTTGTTAATCTATCCGTCTTCTGAAAAGTTGATTTGAATTTGCGACTAGTGTAAAAATACCAAATATACCGTTAATTTCTCAATCACCTTACTTTGAATGCTTGTACGCTTCACCGTGATCGCGTGGACCGTGCAGTAAAGTATTCTCAAAACGCGACGGGGCCGTTTTGTAAAGAGGGCCTTTGCGATGGTGTGCCCAGTAAAGCGCTTTACGAAACCCGGTAATAACGTCGTTCTCAATACGCTTTCATTTAAAAAGCAGACAAAATCGCGCAAGTGCACGTCAGGCGCAAATGGTTTCTGTCAATTTATTCAGGCCCCTTGAATAAACAATGCTTTCTTATATACCGCAGATTTTTTCTGGATCCTTAAAGGCTGATATAGGTATATGAAAGTTTACTGAATTCTGCCGCGATATGACAGCTCCCACTAGTTTCATGCAGGGCTTTACTGAAAAAAAAAAATGTATGTCCAAAGCTGTGTAACATTTGTAATGTACTTTTAGTTCTGGAGTATGCCTATGCACAATATCAGTCATGTGCAAATGTTAGGCAGAAATGACGTACAAAATTTAATTTTTATTCATTTTTATTATTTTTGCACCAGTTGTAGAATATATTCTTCCCCACAAATGTACTCGATTTGTATAACAAAATATCAGTACTCCACACCCCAATTTCTGAAACAAAAATGAACACAAATATGTTACAGTATTGTAGACAAATACAGCTGTTCATATGACTACAGCAGTTGTCACCATGACAGTAATGTGGTATACTTGTGCAACCACAGCATTTGCGCTCACCGTTCTTTCCTGCAGATAAACAAAAAGGACCAGGTACTTTTCTTCCAGTCATATAATTCTGGCCTGTTCTGGGTGTTGGATGTGCACAGGTTTCGAGTGGTATTGCAACCATAATAAGATATGCAAGATCAGTAGCCCTTGAGGTGATTTAATGCAAGCATGTGACCAGCACCAGCACGACATTGAGCAAAATCATTTGCACATACTACTCTCGCAGCATACAATTGAGGAAATGGTGGCCCACATTGGCAAGAAATATTATCATACAAGAAAAACAACATATACTTGAGGAAAGTACAAAATGACAGTTGTAGATGCCTTACACACACACCAGACATGCTGATATTTGTTCTGCAGGTCACGCTACATAATGAGTAGCAGCGAATAAATAACAAACAACAGTTTGTAAGGGTTACAGTTGTTGGTCTCAAAGGGTGGAATTAATAATTTTGAAGCACTTGCAAGAGTATAATGCAGAAAAGCTTAGTTGACATAAAAACTGGACACAACGAAACATGCGCATGATTTGAATCACGGTGGGTGAGGAGTGCTACAAAAGGCTATACACATTCTAATACAAGGTTAACCAAAACGCTGTTGAATATTGTACCTGCAAATAATAAGACAGTTTTCTGTGGCCCTATGTATATTCTTCAGTTGTCCCAACTGTAATTGCAATGTAAGCACTGTCAATAATACAGGTGTGATCAGTGAAAGTTGATGGCAAAATTACTCGTTACACTTTGAGCAGGTAGCTCGCAGTTCATTTTTATGCCACATGGCTCGTCCGACCATTGCTGCCATGGATGCCATACAATGAGACAATTTATACAAAACCTGGGGCTATAAACACCTACCACAATATGGCCCGGACTCCTGCTTTTGCACACATTCACCAAGTCTCCCAGAGTTTACCATTGCACTCTGATACCACGCAAGTATTTGACATGGCAATCTTTGAGTGATGGAAAAACACATTGCATGATTAACAATTTACTGCACATACTCTTACAAAATATATACTGTAGGTATTAAAATAACAAATTCACAGCTTAAAATCATATTTGTGATCTGTTAAGTACCATACTTTACCACACTGAACCAACTCTTGATGTAACCGATGTTAAGGTTGCGCCTGGTTTCATTTACTGGGCTTAACATCCCACAGTGACTCAAGCTACGAGAGATGCAGTAGTGGAGAGGTAGCGAAATTTCGACCACCTCGGATCTTTAAACATTCACTGACATTGCACAGCAGACGGGGGCCTATGTTTTTGCCTCCATCAAAATGTGGCCACCATGGCCAGGATTCAATCCTTCATCTTCGGGTGCAGTAGTCGAGCACCCTAACCACTGTAACTCCATTGCAGGTAGACATTAAGCTTAGTGCTCAAATATAATCTCCTATTTACATGTCTCGAATCGAACGTTTCAACCAAAATGAAGTAAAAAGGAGATGTTTATGCTCCATCTGTTATTATGCTCTATAGTACTGCAATGTTAAACAGCTCAACAGCAAATATTTCAATGCACACTCTTGCGTAGGCTTCAGGATGTCAATACACGACTGACGTAGCACATAATGAAATAAGCACATTTGCATAGTTATCCCGTCATGAGAGGTCACACTGTGAAAACATTAAACTCAGTGACAGGCATACTTTATTTCACGTAACTGTACTTGAAGCAGGAGAAATCGTGCTGCACCATGCATTTGCGCAGCATAACCCCGGTGAGTATAAGCCTGTACAGACACTTCATCTTGCACTTCCGTGTGCTTGCCTATGCTGCATGCATACTCCTGGGACACGTTGTGGAGTTAGCACCTCGTCATGATGCTGGTCCACACATGGTCCAGTGACATGGAGGGAACGGAAGCAGCGTTTCAGCTGCCCTATTGTCGCACAAAAAAAAAAGCATGGTGAGGGGGCTATGCACTGCCAATATCAAGTTGGTGCGCGCGTAAATATTGATATATGTCATTCAATAAACATAACTTGACTGACACCCAACCATAATTTGTTTGTTTGCTGAAACGCTCCCCTCCCCCCATACAGGCTTGGCCAAAGTTATTTGACTGAAGTGTTATTTAATTTGTAAACAAATGCGACATCAAGTCAATTTCTTTCAGCATACACTGTCCGCTCAACAACGCTTGCAACTGTACCAAGCTGTCCGAACAACACGGGCATCCACAACCGGTCAGTGTCCGGAATGCCATGCAATCCAATATTTAGAATGTGCTGTGCACCAACCTTTCAATCACTGCTTTGGTGGTGCCGTGAGCTGCGCTGTATCGCTTTTTGCCGCACATGTCCGCATTCTGGAGCCAAAGTCTGCATGTACAGTACTGCAGCAGGATTCCGGTGTAAGTGCCCGATTTGAAGGACTGAGTGAGGCCGCTGTGTGTAAGCACTCATGCGTCGTATGTGCCACCGGGCCACTTTGCGACTACATCGAGGATCTGGCACTTGCTGTCCGCCAGAAGCTGCACGAAGATGGAGTGGTAAAAATGCCTATCCATATGTACGCTTCCTCATACAGCTCATGGGCCTAGATCTTGACATGAGTGGAATCGATGGCGCCCGCGATGCCGGGGAAACCTCCAGCAGCACATAAGTCGCTCATGCAGCCCGGCAGCTCATCCTGTGATGGCCAGCTTTAAAGCAGGAAGCCTATATCACTTCTGGTGCGCATATTCATCGCTCACAGTTGCAGACAATCATGTGGCGGCACAAAACCGAGAATGAATTCCCCGCTGATGCTATAGCGCAGCACGACTTTTCGTCCCTTACTCCGTCGGTGACGTGCCGATGAGGCTCTGAAGAGGATGCAGTGCAGAGCACATGCCCTAAGTGTCCACGGCCAGCGCCGAAGTGGATCTTTGCCACATTTTATGGACATGCCCAGGAATGCAGCCGTCAAAAATGAGACGACTACAAGAAATTGGATCGACTGTCGGCTACAAAGGAGGAACATTGACACTTGTGGCTAATGGACAAATTAAGAGCCGGAGCTTGCTCCGATTCCTTGAAGAAAATAGAATGTATGATTCCCTTTAAGTTAAAAGACAGCCTCATTCTATGCCACATGGCAAGCCTTCCAAAAAAAGAAAAAAAAAACTTGTCGTAGACCCTGTATGATGCAAACCCCATCTAGGTGCGCAATTTGTACTATAAACCTGACTTAATAAACCGTTGTGCTCGATCAAGGCAATAAACGCTTATGACCGTAATAAGTGAAAAAAATAAACGTTCCTGAAAATGTTGCTTCGCTGTCGCTAACGTCCGCTATGGGCCCTGTATATCACAACAACCGCTAAATAAAGCTATACGATTAAAAGCACTTTCTTCTATTTCTTCCTGCCTTGACTCTACTGGTCAAGAAACATCACAATAGGCAAAATGGGTGAAATGACAACGGCGGCTCTTACCGTGTTCAGGGTACGGCGTTCCGTTTCAGTGCGACAACGACTCTTCTTACTGCCCGGCTTGCCGTCTACTCGTCCACGCCGACGGGTTCACCAGCCTATATGAGAAATCCGCCGGTAGCAAGAACTTCAACGCCAGAAGCACAAGGCAGTATGAAGTTAACGCATGACTGCAATGAGTCGGGTGAAGCAGATCGGACGGATTCCGGCCCGGCCGAAGCGAGATCGCAGCCGCAGCCCCTACTCGCAGGGATATTTTCTATCCCTGAAAGCACGTTAACGACACAAGTGGAGATCTGCAACGGGCAGCACGCGATACTGACGCTCCGCAGGCATTCGGCGAAAGAGAAAACGTGAACGAATGCACACCACGCCGATCAACAAACACACAACGAGTGACCATCTGTTTAGTTTTACGGCCTCCCAAAACATGACGACGGGATTTAGTGCAGCTTCAGTTATTTTGTAAAGCTGCCGAGGAGCGGCGCGCACATCCTTATCTGAGAAAACAACGGAAGAAAGGCACGGGGTTAAAACAAAAACAAAAACGCGTATATGAGCGTCAAGCCAAGCCGCTACTTCTATGGCGTTGCCACCTCTCGGTGAAATATTGCGGCAAACGTCGTGACTGCCCAGCTCGTTCATAGGCTTTGTGCAGGCATCAAGTCTTATCTCAGTTGGCTCTGGATGTCCCTATGGCCAGCGTGCTTAGCTTAGATTTCCCTACGGCTTAAGTTGCTTGCACAAAACGTTCAGTGCGCGTTTAAGACTGCGGTTAAGACGGAGCTTAAAGACAGCGTTCAGGCAGTCTTAACTGCAAACTTTATTAAAATTCAAAATGGCTGCAGTGCGGCTGCTACGGCTGGATGCACATGATAGACCCCTCGAACGTGGAAAACGTGCAACTAAGTTTTTCTGTACCCCTTCGTGTTGATGCAGAGGTGAAACGCGTCCTCTCGGAGCGTTTTAGTGACTGGGAACTTGTGTCGACGTTCTTCCTTTGCTCTTTGGACTGCCATGCGAGTCGCGTTGGCTTTGTCGGCTTGAGGTGAGCTTGAACATTTTCGCCATTCTTTTGCGCGGGTGCTTTGCTATGATACGTCTCTCGTGTATTAAATGGTGAATGCAGTAAAAAAAAATTATAGTACAAGGAACGTAGGGACGCTTTTCATCACCGTTTTGTTTGTGCTATGATGCCGGGCGATGCAGAATAATTGATGGTGTGTTTTCGAAGCCATTTCTTGGTTGCCGTATTTGTCGTCGTAGTTGTTGCGACGCACATAATTTTTTCCGTTTTCCCTGTTGTGTGTACTGGCACCATACATCCCACGGGGGCCTTTAGTGGTGTGACTACGTGTAAACGCGGCACGAGCTTCCAGTTTCAAACCTCGCATGAGTCTCGCTTTCTAATCGCCTGTTTCTTTCCGCTCAGTGTCCAAAATGGGGCGTGCAGCTCAAACATGCGTTCGTACCGCTACATGTATGTTCCAAATCAAGAGCAATTGAAACGTGCGTCACAAGTGAAACACATATGTCTCGTTTCCAGCCGTCATTCTCCGGAGGATGGGCCTGGCGTGAATGCATCAAAGCTTTTGGAGGCTTCCAACGCGTCGTCGTCGCCATCCATTGCACTCTCTTCAAGATCCTAGTGCTGGGCTGCATCTGAGAGCGTGCACAAACCAACTGATCGTCTTCGCATTAGTGGTTCAGTGATTTTGCGCTGTTCAAACAGCGCTTGTTCTGCCATCTCAGGTAGTAGCTCGCAAGCAGCGCGTTGATAGTTGGATGTTATACGTTCCCGCTGCTTTTGGTGCCAACGCTGTGTGCTTATTGTGTGGAGCCGGGACGTTCACAGCGTCACCAGAAGTGAGACTAGCTGCAGATAGTTTTGAGTGCTCATGTGTGCTTGGTGTCAGCACTATGTGTTCAGTGTGTGCAACTTGGATGTTCACAGTGCCGCTAGAGAAGTGAGACCCGTTGCACCTGTGCTGTTGGTGTCAGCCTTTTCAGCTTTGTGTGGTGCCGAAACGTTCAGTGTCAACACATGTGAAGCTACAGCTGCCAATGTTGGACGTTTAACATATCTAGCAAACCTTAAAGGTTACTCTATCAGGCTCCAGCATATTTAAGCACTCACTTTTGTGGAGACAATTGGTGCAGTCCTGACCGGCCTGCTTTTAAAGTGTCATCTACAAGAATGCCGATGTTTGCAAAGTGTTTATGCAAATAAAAAGGCAATTGCATTAATTTATAGCAAATTATCAATACACTGTTTAAAATGTATTACTGCAGTTGCAATTTTTGGAACCCTTTCATTATCCCGCAGAGTTCACTGACTCATATTCCTGTATCCCTCACTGTGTGAGCAATGTGTTTTGAGTACTAATACTACCTGTTGCTGCAAGCAGGTACGTTATCTGTTTGCCAAGAATGTGAGAGATGTTTCCAACTCCCTTGAATGTTCTGTCCGCTGTCTTGAAGAATTTTTTCTCAGGCTGCATGACCACGATAAAAATGTGCTGTAGCAAAATCCAGCTCTGAACAATGGCTTGTCCTTTATGTATTATGTATTTATATATTATGTTACTGTGAAAGCTACTGTGGCAATCAGCAAAAGACGATAAAGACGCAGGCGCAAAAGTTAAACTTATCCGTGACAAACTGACAATGGTGTAGCCTGCACCTAGAACATGGAAACTAACAGTCGTGTTGAGCTGAGCAGCACTCGCGGGAGCTCATCAGATAAAGACCATTGACAAATATTCGATACGGAATTCAGACTGCTAAATGTTAATGGCTGCAGTATTGTTAATAAGCCTGAACGTCTCGAATTTTTGTCAGTGTTTCACGAACCGCACTTAATTGCTGGCACCGAAACCTGGTTGCACGACGACGTACAGGACGATGAAGTTTTTCCACCCTACTATAATGCCGTCAGGAAAGACCGAAAAACAAGAGGTGGTGGTGTCGCCTTGTTAATTCAGAAAAATCTCCATCCCATAGATGACTATGAAAGTGTATGGTGCAAGTTATCTCTTAAGGATACTGCATTGATAATTAGCGTTTTGTACAGGCCTCCTGGTAGCTTTGTCGAATTTTTTCAGAAGATGACTATATTGTGAATATTGCCAATAAACGTAGCAGAATTGTACTGTTGGGCGACTTCAACCTACCAGGTGTAGACTAGAAATTTCGAATCCCAGGAACAGTAGAAAAATTTTATGCCATTACATGTTAGAAATAATGGCTAAGCATGGTCTAATCCAGGTGGTTAATCAAGCAACTCGAGTGCAAGGGCAGAGCAGCGGAATACTAGACTTACTTTTTCTACCAGACAGTATTTTCCAGTAGGACATAACTATAGAGGACGGAATTTCTGATCACAAAGCTGTTGTGGCAAACATGTGGTTGGATAACAACATTACGCGCAACAAAAGGGTAACTAGTTATAACTTTCATCAGGCTGACGATACAGCAATACTTGACAAATTAGATTTTGCACTCGACCGAATCCCCAATACTAGAGATGTAGTCGCTTTATGGACATATTTTAAAGCGGTTGTTCATGACTGTATGTTTCAGTTTACACCTGCTAAAATCGGACGAGTAGGAAGGCCCATTCCATGGATAACACGTAACATATAATTCACTTACAATGAAAACTACGGCGCACAAGGCAAAAAAATTCCAAAAAGCCCGGTTCTTATTGCTACGCTTACGCCAGTGCGAGAAGAGCTACAGAAAGCTAGAAGATTTGATTTTTCTACCACATTACAAGCATATTTGCAAAGTTCTCCTCATAAGTTCTGGAGTTACCTACCCGGCTCTAAACCTGATTTGAACGGTGTCGAGGTGAATAAAAATATCTGCATTACTCCATCTATTACTGCTAACGTGTTTAACAGTTTCTTCAGCTCTGTCTTTGTCCCACGGCCTGACGATAGTACAACGGCAGCAATGTATAAGGCCAACACTGATTGTAATCAGGATCAAAACATTGTTATCTCGAAAGCCCGCTAACTCCTCTACAGTTCGTGTTGCTGATGGCAATACTGCTATCGTTATCGGAATGTGCACTGCGTGCGTTAGCATCGCCGGCCACTACGTCCCTGTGCTCTTCGCCGTGCTTACTACTTGTCCTCAAGACGTGATTTTAGGCCTAGACTTTTTAACAGGCCTTTCCTGCAGGCCCCAGCCGACACTGCTCGAACGTGGTCGTCGCCTTTGCCAAAACTCCCGAGATTCTTCTTTTTCCTTCTTATGCACATCACCCCCTGCACCGAAGCCAATATCAGTGGTTGCTGCTGCTGCCACAAGACCGCCCTACACACCGCGCTACCCTACCCGCAATCCTGTGGAGTGGCGCACATCTGAATTTGCTTCGTCTGCTGTCGGGCTGGCCATACGTCCCGCTATTGCCGCAGCCACCCAGCTCCCCCCTCTCTTCCCTATTAAGCCCTATCCGCCATGACTACTATGCAGCACGGCGCGTTTCTGTCACCCCAGCACAGCTTCGTACCGAGAACATTGAGCAAGCCCGTCGTCCTAGCCGTTCGTCATCGTCTCAAGCCCATCGTTCCCGATCACCTATACTCCTCGCTGCAGCTTGTCCCTAACGTACCAAGGCCCCAAGGAAACTAGGCAACGCAGCGCCTGGACGTGACGCTGCATTACCAACCCGGACAACGAACTGTATTTCGACCATCGCACTACGCCGCAACCTGATCAATGTCCTCGTAGATAGAGTCCCTGTGCCCGCTCTCATTGACACTCGTTCGTCGTTCCGCCAGCGCCTCAAAAACGTTCTTACACCCGCTAACTCCTCTACAGTTCGTGTTGCTGATGGCAATACTGCTATCGTTATCGGAATGTGCACTGCATGCGTTAGCATCGCCGGCCACCACGTCCCTGTGCTCTTCGCCGTGCTTACTACATGTCCTCAAGACGTGATTTTAGGCCTAGACTTTTTAACAGCCCTTTCCTGCAGGCCCGAGCCGACACTGCTCGAACGTGGTCGTCGCCTTTGCCAAAACTCCCGAGATTCTTCTTTTTCCTTCTTATGTACATATCAGTGCATACACCGCCTATTGTTGCTGCTGCATAAAAGGCTGTTGCTGGAGTACTTGATCGCTTAATACATTCAGCAATGCTTTGAAACAAATAATTCCTGCGCAGGCTGCATCATCGACTCCTACTCTAGTACCTACTCTAACCCCGTCTACCTGCTCTATTTCCTGTGCGCAAACGATACGGACACAATCTCGATTTCTAACGCATGTCAGTCAGACGTTGAGATGGCCTGCCCACCTCAGAAGCGTGGTGCTTCGTCATCTCCTAATAACTGGGATCATCCGCATGTGAAATCCAAGAAAGGTTCACAAGGAATGAAAAAGAAATAAGATGTGTTGAAAGAGGCTGTCGCTGCCTATTTTTAAAGCAATAATCATGGCGGGAATCTGTACCTCAGTAGAATTGTCGCTTTATCTTATCATCTTTCCAAGACCTACAGCAGCTTATATTATTAAACGTACCTCTGAAATTATTTTACTGCAAAATTTTGGCTCTCTCCTAATCGCCCTTTCACAGTTAAAAATTACCGTGTTTTTAGAGCTGATCGCCCACACGGCAGGGGTGGAGGCTTGTTAACATTGATTTTAACGAATCTGGTTCATCGCGCCTAAATCGTTGCATGAATTTATTGGGCCTGATTGTGAGATACTTGCCGTTAAGTTGATTGTTCCGCTGTGTGTTCCTGTCATAATTGTAAATATCTCCGGTCCTACAGGTGTCCGTAGGACAGTCGTTTTAGAATCTTTACTGCGTAATAATTCATGTGTAGTTTTGGCTGAGGACTTCAATTCCCATCAGGTTATATGGGGCTTCAGAACAGACTATAGTGGGCAGTTACTTTGGTCTTCGATGTCAAGAAATGATGTACATTGATCTAATAGTCGCGTCTTTATTATGTGAGAGCAAATTCTCATTCAATTATTAATTTAAAGTTAGCTACAAATGGTATTGGAGTATCATCGTGGTTTACCATAGACTACGGTACGTCAAGTGACCACTACCCAATCACCTTCATCACTGCATGTAGTCCGCTTAGGCCAACTGGTACATCGCGATAATTTGTCAACACAACACTATTTAAAAACTTTCTAGGACATGTCTTCGGGTACAATGCTCCCTCTGATAAATCGAATCGAGGTCCTTAAGTATTGTCCTCAGTTTTAAACTCAACTAGGCTATCAGAGGTTATTGTTCAGTCTGGGATTAAAAACAAGACTCCTTCAAGCTGGTAGAATGAAGAATGCAAAAAGCGTATCGTCAGACGAAAGCCGCATGGAAGCGCCTAGCCCATAACCTGTGCTGAAACAACTGGATTATTTACAAATTCTTGACAGCTTCGTGTAAAAGAACGATGTCTAACGCAAATGATGAATATAATGCGAATCTGAACACCTATTTCTCTAACCCAGTCAACCGGAAGTCTCTCTATAGATACGTGGAACGTACAAAAGTATTGCCCTCCTTTCATACCACCCAGTCCACGGTTTTGTCCACACAAGAAGAATTAGGTCAATTGGATTGCCCAAGGCTTTGCAGCGCGCTTTCATGTTCGCACTACCTCTCCTTTAACCCAATTTCAGTTTGGTACAAACTTCTCTAAGGTATCTATATCTTTAGTGTGTGTAGTTAATTTCCTGCAGTCGGCTGCCCCTGGTGTTGACAGAGTATCAGTTGCCATGCTGAAAATGCAATTAAAATACTTTAACTCGTACCTATTGCAGATTGTTAATTGGTGTTTGGAAAAAGCCTGAATTCCACAAGCTTGAAAAAGAGCGAAAATAATTTTACTAATGGAAGACCAGGGGAAGAGTTTTGATCTCGACAATATTGGGCCGATTGCTATCATTTCAAATTTAGTTAAGCTAATAGAACGGTTAGTCTACTGCCGCCTCAAGGATCATGTTCAATCCTTTCATTGGTTTAGCGAGGCTCAGATTGGATTCCGACGGGGATGCTCGATTTGGAGCGCACAAGTAGACTTGGAGAGCCGAATTAGGGTTGCCATGAGGGAAAAAGAGGTTTCAGCTCTAGAGACAGGCGTACCAAGGCGTACGCCAGAGTAGAATACAGCATTTTAATTTATAAACTAGCTGGTCAACAACCTTCATTGTACATTTTTCGTAGATAAGGAAACTTTTGAAGGATAGCTCATTCTTTTGTACAAAGGCTGCGTTAAATTTCAACACTTACCCCAGTCAAGAGGTGTACCACAAAGCTCAGTCCTCTCGCCGTTATTGTTTAATACACTAATGCGTGATAGTCCTATTCACTCGGCCGTCAAAGTTTATGTGTGTGCAGACGATATGGCTTTTTTTTGCTTCTGCCACATATACTCACAACCTATATCGTTTGTTGCAAGATTATCTAAATGCTCTGGAAGTCTGGCTGCACATCCTAAGGTTAGCTTTAAATGTCAACAAATGTTCCGTCCTCGTATTCTCACAGACATCACCTGTTATACATTTCTTTGTCATATCATTCTGTCCTAATCCCGCAGGTTGGTTCTATTAAATATTTGGGTATATTATACGACCCAAAGCTAGACTGGAGACCCAAAATTAGGAGTCTTGTGCTTAAAGGTGAACGTGCCCTTGGCCGGTTGGGAAGAATCAGCAACAAAAAATATGGTATGCGTCGGGACACTCTGTTCTTGCTTTATAAGACCTATGTGCGGCCAATAGTTGAATTCGGCTCCATTCTGGGTGCCCGAGGTACAAGCTTGAACCATTGTTTGTTTTGCAGCGACGAGCTCTGCGCCTTTGCTTAGGACTGCCCAAATGAGTGGCAATTGATGTGCTGTACTCGGAAGCTGGGATACTTAATCTAAATTCGCGGTTTCACTTCTCACTGTGCGAACGTGTTTAAGGCCTGTGGAGCCTCTCCCTATATTGGTTAATCCCATGTTTACTTCGATCCCATTATACTTCTTTGATAAGAGTTGGTCTAGGTATAAGCTCCCTTAGGTTGTGTTTAGTAATTCCCTGCTGTCGAAACTTTCCGTACCAATAAAGTTTTTAGTACAAGTTAACCACCGGCGGTCTGATACTATAATCTAGCCACTTGAGTTCTAAAATATTGTCTACTCCTGGTTAAAGAGTGAGAGAGTGTCAAAAACAGAAGTACTTGGGAACCCTTTCGCTTTTAAGGTTATGCATTGCAAGCTTCAATGACTGCCGTCAACGAATCCTCGTTCTCGTACTTTCGCTCCTAAACTTAATGCACTTCGCTACTCTTATTCACTACTCCCTTAGTTAGTGCCTCGTTAATCTAACACGGACTTACTAGAACAGAGCCGTAGCTGCGACATTATATGAAAGGACACACATGATAATGTAAAGTGTAGCTTTATCCTCGGTATTTCATCCTATTTGCAATATGTTTGTTTTTCAAAACTGTAAAAGATACTTCAGTAGAGCCCCCGCAGGCGCACTGAATATCCCAGCCGGTACCTATGAGCACGGCCTCTTCTCCTTGTTTTTGCGCTGGTTAGTTTACTAAAATGATCCCAGCAGCAAATCAATCTTAACAACTTCTACAATATTCCCACAGCGGTGTCTAGTGCTGTTTCAGGGGGAGAGCGTTACGCCTCGTGGGTTGTTGGTGGGCTCAGCCAGGAGATCACCGAAGCTGGGTAAAGAAATCTTGTGGGTATCTTGATCGTGAAACTTGTTTCCCGCGATGCCTGAAGGACACCAGGAATCAACTTTAGAGTGACAGTGGCTGGGCTTAAGACAAGAAGTGCACCACTGAGATCATCTCATATAAGTCAACTAGTATGATGGTGCGGTTTTGCATATATCGAAGAGCGACCGGGGAGTCAGCGTATATAATGTAGTTTATGGAGGGGATTTGAAGGTATGTTTGAGTGTCGTGTGCTATGGGCGAGATTTCAAGTGTGGTTGAGCTGGGAGGGTCGCCCATATGTGCAGAGGTCTGGAAAACGTGAACATAGTCGTCCACTCTGTGACTGAACGCGACAGGAGGTGGTCGCTCCCTACGAAGTGCCGTTGCACCCGACACGGCCGCACATCGAAGCAAAGTGACGGAGGGACCTGAAGGTGGTGCTTAGCAAGAACTGTCATTTTGATTCGTTGCGCACCAACGTTGGATGCACTGGCGTTCCGAAGATAGCGGCCACGCGCCATAGCGTGTTCACTCTAGAAGTGGGCGACAAGTACTACGTTGCGCGCAGACGCGTCGCGTTCTCCGCACAACATTCTCGTGCTTGTTCGCGCGTGCACGGTGCGTGTTACTCCCGCTTTTTCTCCCGAATTCTTGACGCAGTCGGATTCCAAGTTTAAAAGATAAGAGACTAAACTACGTGGCGCTTTCAAAGGAATATCAAACTGTAAATGTTCTCCCCCCTAGCGCACTCTTTAAACAGACGGATGGATAATATCAAACTTTCCAAATGTTGGTCAGGGAGTGAACGCTGATAACGTGCACCAATGAAGCGCTGCGAATGAGACGAAAATGCGCTTGTTCTCCTTGACTTTAGGGATGGCAGTTTTTCACTCATGGCCTCGGTCTTCCTCGTACCAGTTCTGCGGGAGATGGTTGACTAACATTTGTCGGTGCCTGGGGTTACTCGACTGTTACGAAAACAAACCAAGTGGCTTCTCTTTATGGCCATTCAACTGGATGGGTTCCACTTCCTCGCTTTGTCGACAGACGTTCTCGGCAACAATCTACGCAAGGTCAACGAAACTCACTGTTGCCACTCACGACAAACCAGTAGCTTTAGTGAAGGTAACGGTTACAAATCATGCCATCGACGCCACAGTGTATGGCTTTGGTGCTGTTTATAAGACGTCGTCCCGAGAATCTCACAACACGTACCACCTTCTCCTATGATTCATGCTGACAACGGTCAAGGGAAGTTAGTTCGCTACTGCGGTGCTGCTACAGGAGGTCAATGGGCGATTTGGCGTTAACGATGAATGGTTCTAACGACATGGGTCCTTTACAAAAAACCGAGGCATATCAATCTTTTGCGGGTAGCTTTCTCTCTCTCCATGAGATGAACAGTGAAGACACGCCTGGCAGCGTTTCACGAAAGCGGGGACAGTCCTCCACGGAAAACTTCCCCTTGCTAGTTTCGCAGCTATCCTGCGAAATCCCTAGTTCCGTATCTGCTCGAGCGAGTGCGCAGTTTTCGACCTCTGGAAGCAGGACCAGGTAAAAGGATGAAACAACCGTAACAGCAAAAAATTCTGCCCGTGGAAATAGTTCAAACCTCAATACTTTTTGAAAGCCCGCTGTTATTTTATTTTGGTCACAATTTCGTTGTTTTTTATCTTTTTTTTTTGGAACACGACGGGGGCGAGAACGAGGTAAGAAGAGAAGAGTACGTACCGCACGCATATAAACACGCCATAAAATCCTGCGCGGAGCAGACGACGCCGCCGCGTGAAACGAGCGCGTGTAGTGAGAACGCGTTTTCTCGTTCTCTCCACGGAGACCGCTGGCGTGGGCGACGCAGCGTGCTCTGGTCGAGGTTTTCTCTCTCCCATGTACAAGAGGACTACATTGCTTTCCGAAACTGCAAAGGCGAAAGTCTTTCTAGGCTCATGAAACGAAATCCCGTGTTCGACAGTTGTGCGCGAGATATATGTGCGTGAGATCTGTCATATACCGCGAGATGTGTTCTTTTGTATCTTCCTTGCCATCTGCAATCCCACTGTTGAGCGCGCGCCAAGGAACGGCACGCGACAGGAGCGATGGTGTACCGTCCAAACTCATACTTGCCGGAGAAAGTGTGACCGATATTGCGCCTTTCCTTTCCTGTAAAACAGTTATAATTAGGTATGTAGCACTGTAACGAACGCCGATAAAAGGCAAACGATGAGAAGCAAATGACAGGAGAGGAGGGGTAATATTTCGCCATACTTCTCTTAAGAGACATCTAAGAGACCCTCTATATACATTGTTATGGCGCGTAGCGGCGAATGAGAAGCAGCAGAAAGAGAAGAAGAAGAAGCAGGGGAAGCGAGCCGCGCGCAGACTGATCTGGGTTTTCTGAGCCGTGTGCGTCCGTCCTTCATATGACGTTCCTCTGTATTAAAGCCATTTTATCCGTTACATTTGGTGCGAGGTGCTGGGTAAAAACGTTCTGGATCCGCCAGTACCTCGTCGCAGCCGTCGTGTAGCAGGTTTGCCACCTTTACCTCCTCAACAGTACCTTTCAATGGCTACCACCCGCACGACGCAGACTCATGAACAGCGACCTGAAGAGACGACGACCTTTCCCCACCAGCGAGAGCCGCGTACGTTCCACGGTGAGCCCGAAGATGACGTTGAGGAATGGCTCCGACATTATGAAAGATGCAGCAAGTACAACCGCTGCAATTCGATCGCACGTCTGTACAATGTTGTTTTCTTCCTCGCTGGCACGGCTCTGACGTGGTTTGATAAGCACAAAGAAATCCTGACGACCTGGGACCGATTTGTTGAAGAAATTACGAAGTCCTTTGGGGATACCCTTGCGAAGAAGGAACGCGCTGAGCATCAACTTTCCCAGAGAGCCCAGCTGCCCGGTGAGACATCACACGTTAAATCGAGGAAATATTGAAACTTTGTCGCATTGTAAACCGGCAGATGTCAGAAGAAGACAAGGTAGGGCACCTTCTGAAGGGGATTGCTGAGGATGTGTACAACTTCCTTATTTCGCGGGACACCCTTGCCACAGTAGCAGATGTCATCAAGCAGTGCCGGGCATTTGAGGCGTTAAAGGCACGTCGGATAGCACCCAAATTTGGCCGTCTTTCTAATGTCACAACTGTTGCCGGTATCGACAGTCCGGAGACTGAAGACATCGCTTCTATGGTCAGGAGGATTATACGCGAGGAGCTGGATATTCAGTGGCAACAAAGCGATGACGTGGGGATTGTCGCTGAGGGGTTGTCGCTGCGGTGGGGGAGTGATGCTGCGATCGGACACAGGGGAGTCATTCCGTGCATGGCGTTGAGGCGAAGAGGGCCGATAGAAGGTAGCGGGTGGCTGCTGCTCCCACTGGGCACCATTCGTGAAGCGTGGTGCTCGTTGGACAGGGGGTCGGGTAATTGGACGACGCGGGCAAAAGCGGTAGATATGTCCGCTTTTGCCCACATCTCCACCGCTGGGAAACTAGGTGGTGCGACCGATGGAGGTAAGGTCGCCGGACAATCAATTTCACGCATACCTTTGCCTATCGTCATGCTAAAGAACAAATTGTCAGTGTTTGTAGACAATGTTAAAGCGGATGCTTTGGTTGACACTGGTGCCGCTGTGTAGGTTATGAGTCTTTCATTTGAGAACCGCCTTCGACAGAAAGTTATGTTTGTGTGGGACAAAAACACTACGTTTTGTGGAGTTGGGGGTGAAACGTTAGTTCCGGTTGGCCGGTGCACTGTTTCAGTTGTCATTGGCGACGAGTGCTATAGGACAGAATTCGTTGTATTGAGACGTGCCATGCATGACGTTATCTTGGGTGCTGACTTTTTGCGCGAATGTGGTGCGACTTTAGACTTTAGTGCCGGTGAAATTTATTTGCAGCCGAACATTATTCCCGCATTAGTAGATAACATGTTCATGTCTCAGAGTCATCAAGGAGTTCTCGCCCTGAATGAAGATGTGCTGCTGCCTGCGATGACGGTGACGTTTCTCCCCGTGAAGTCATCTGAATCATCTCAATCTTTCATGGGTAAACATTGAATAGGTAGTCGTCGAGCCAGATGTCTCGAATGGAGCGAAAAAAAATATTTTGCTGCCCCGCTCCGTCGTGGAGGCGGGGGATGGTCGCGTATACCTCTGGGCTGTGAACGTGTCAGAAGAGCCTGTCCGTCTTCCTTCTGGTTTGACACTCGCGAGATTTGAGAATTATATGACTCATACCGTTGGAATTATTTCCGATTGCACAGGAACCGCGAAAGATAAGGCTGAATATTGTGCTGAGTTTGAGGGCATGGTCAGAAAATCGCTCCCATCTAGTGAACGTCGTATTCTGCAAGACATTTTGACAACGCATACCCAAGTGTTCGACTTTGCCTCAAACGGATCGGGTAGCCATTTCCCAGCTTTTCGGCTGCAGCACAAAATTAACACAGGAAACGCACCCCCTATTCGCCAAAAACCTTACAGAGTCTTCCCGGCAGAGCGCAAGATAATTCAAAAACAGGTGGACGAAATGCTGCAGAAAGAAATCATTCGAGAATCTTCCAGTCCATGGGCCGCACCTGTGATACCAATGCGAAAAAAGTCAATTCTTGGCGATTTTGTGTAGACTATCGTCGGTTGAATGCGGTAACAAAGAAAGACGTATACCCATTACCACGCATTGATGACGCTGTCGATTGTCTGCATTCGGCGTCATATTTCTCCTCTGTTGATTTGCGATCTGGCTATTGGCAAATTCCTCTACATCCATCCGACCGTGAGAAGACTCCTTTTGTAACACCAGATGGTTTATACGAATTTAATGTAATGCCCTTTGGATTATGCAACGCTCCCGCGACGTTCGAGTGATTTATGGACACTATCCTTCGTGGCCTCAAATGGGAAATATTGTGAGCCTTCCGTGGATGTTCTTTAATTTGTTCATTCCATGATCTTCCTCTTTCATTTGTACATACCATCATCATCGTCCCGTGGCGCCGGCTCCGGCACGCGCCTGGGTTTTTGTCATCGGATTAAAACGCTAGACAAGGCATCGCTGGCCTTGCCGTCACGACCTTGCCGTCTCAACCTAGCCTTCTTTCACAAGTGGTGGAGGTCAAATTCGATCCCCTTGATGCCTTGGACCCTGCCTCTCGCTGGAGCTACGTTCCGGTTGCCGTTTGGCAACTCCCACCATAATCATGTCCACCGAGAGCAATCCCGACCATGCCGGACCCTCTACCTCGGCTGCACCGGCGCCTCCGACTCTGGCCCCACGTCAACGTGACCCGCCGCTATTCGCTGGTCGTCGCGACGAAGACGTCGATGACTGGCTCGACACATATGAACGCTGCAGTGCCTATAACCGGTGGGACGATGCTTTAAAATTCCTCAACGTTTCGTTCTATCTCATTGAGGTCGCCAGAAACTGGTTCATTTGTCGCGAACCCCACACTACTAACGGGACCACTTTCAAAGAGCAGTTCCGACAATACTTCGACGACCCGGCAGTTCGGACTGAGATCGCGAGAAACAAACTCGCTTCCCGCCTTCAAGGTCCTGATGAATCATATGCGTCTTACATAGAGGCGGTTCTTGCACTTTGTCGGCGCATTAGTCCCACCATGACAGAACCTGAACGTGTGCACCACGTCTTAAAAGGGATCAATTCTATGGCTTATCACCTTAGTTGGCCAGAATCCTTCAAGTGTTGATTCAATTATAACGACCTGTCAACGCCTCGACCAGCTGCAGTCCTCTCGATTACAGCCCAGCTTCGCAACTGGTCCGACCTCTGCTGATCTTGATCTGCGGGCAATGATTCGAGCAATCATCCGCGAGGAGCTCCAAGCACTCAATCCTTTTTGTCGACATGGGTGCGATCATTCTTCCGCACCTTCTAATGACGCCGTTCTCCGCAACATGATTAAAGAAGAGTTATCAACTATCAGCCACCCCATGACATCGGAACCTTCTGCAAACCGTCCAGCGCCGACCTACGCGCACGTCGCTGCATCCCCCCCTTCTTTGGCTCCCCCGCCCCGACCGGCACCAAATTACAACCACGTTAATGCAATGGCGATGGCTCAACCTACACCACCCTATTACGCACCTTGGCGTCCCTCCCGACCAGTCTGCTATTACTGTGGTATCAGAGGACATATATCCCGCTTCTGTCGTCGCCGCCTTCAGAACGAGCGCCGTGGTTACGACACCTTCGAAACTGACATGCCTTCAGCCTCATATTATCAACGCCGGTCTATTCCAAGCCCACCTCGACGATCCTCCCCACCTCCAGTATCTTCCTCAGAGCCTCGTGGGAACCATGTACCCCGACGCCGGTCCACATCCCCATACCACCGCTCAGTTTCCCCTCTCCGCCCCGCAACCATTCTCCCTGTCCGCCATCCGGAAAACTAAGTGTTGCAGTTTCCGGAGGTCAAACTGCACTCTGCAAACTTACTAAAAGTCCTCCTGATCGCCCGTATAATGTGATTGCTGTTATCGCTGAAGGTTTACCGGTCGAAGCTTTGATTGATAAAGTGGCTGCAATTTCTGTCATTCACGCTGATTTGTGCTACCGTTTGCGAAAGTGACAACACCATATGATGGGCCAGAACTCCGTGGAGCCAATGACGTTCCTTTGCGCCCTTCAGCGAAGTGCACCGTACGAGTTGTTATCGACGGCATCCGCCATCATGTGCAGTTTGCTGTGCTCTCACCTTGTGCGCACCTGATGATTTTTGGATGGGATTTTTTGTCAACCGCTTCAGCGTTAATTTCTTGTGGTGACCGTGTTATCCATATGACAGATAGCGATTTTTCATCTGACTTTTCTGAACGACATCATCCCCTCGTTGCCGCCGCTGATACTGTTTTGCCTCCTCAGTGCGAAAAACTGCTTACTGTTGTTTCTGACCACATCACTGACGGGGACGTACTCATAGCACTATCATATAGTCATCTTGCACGCGGCATCGCTTTCCCGTCAAGTCTTGTCCGGTTCCACAACGGCTCAGCGACAGTACTGGCCACTAACACTTCACGTGAATCCCTCGTGCTCCCAAAAGGAACTTCTCTGCATTGCATGGTGGATGTTCAACTTTTTTCCCTGATGGTGCTCACTGCCCCTCCGCCTCAGCAAAGTGTTTCATCAGACGTCTCTCTTTCTGTTCTCGCAAAGACTATTAATCCTAAACTCACGCCGAACCAACGCCAAGAACTGCTGGCATTTCTTCGACACCACCAAGCCATTTTTGATGCCACTTTCACACCACTGGGACGGACTAGTGTTGCGCACCATCGCATCATTACTGAAGGTAACTCTATCGTTCGCCGACGGCCTTATCGGGTTTCCCTCTCTGAACGAAAAGTAATTGAAGAAAATGTAAATGACATGCTCCATCGCAATATAATTCGTCCATCAACAAGCCCATTATCCTCCCCAGTAGTGCTAGGTAAAAAAAAAGGACGGCTCGGTACGCTTTTGTGTTGATTACCGCGTACTCAACAAAATTACCCGCAAAGATGTATATCCGATGCCACGAATTGATGACGCCCTTGACTCTCTCCAAGGCTCCGAATATTTCTCGACCTTGGACCTCCGCTCAGGTTATTGGCAAATACCTATGCACGCGGACGACAAAGAAAAAACCGCTTTCGCAACACCCGATGGCCTTTACGAATTTAATGTTATGCCTTTCGGACTTTGTAACGCACCAGCGACATTTGAAAGAATGACCGATACTGTGCTTCGTGGCCTAAAATGGAGAACCTGTTTGTGTTACTTGGACGATATTGTCATCTTTTCGTCAACATTTAACGACCATCTCACGCGCCTGAATGAGGTCCTCACGTGTCTCGCTTCAGCGGGCCTTCAGCTCAACACCAAGAAGTGCCACTTTGCACAGAAGGAAATTAAAATATTGGGCCATCTGGTCAGCCATGACGGCATTCGCCCAGATCCTGAAAAAATAATCGTGGTCTTGAACTTTGCTCGTCCACAACGGACTACAGATTTGCGCAGTTTCCTCTGCCTCGCCTCTTATTTCCGGCGTTTTATAAAGCATTTTGCAGCTATTGCTGCACCACTTCATGAGCTACTTAAAGCACGCAGCCCTTTCGTGTGGACGGAACAGTGCGAAACTGCTTTTAATGACCTAAAGCACGCCCTCATATCAGATCCTGTTCTTGGCCACTTCAGTGACAGCGCTCCAACTATCGTGCACACCGATGCCAGTGGTCACGGTCTTGGCGCTGTACTTCTGCAGCGTGATGCAACATCGCGTGAGAAAGTGATTGCCTTTGCCAGTCGGACTCTGACTCCAGCTGAGAAAAACTACACCATTACCGAGCAGGAGTGTCTTGCCGTCGTCTGGGCTGTCCAAAAATTTCGCCCTTACCTATACGGTCGGCACTTCACAGTTGTGACCGACCACCATGCTCTTTGCTGGTTGTCGTCACTCAAACATTTGACAGGCCGACTTGGCCGCTGGATTCTACACCTGCAAGAATACCATTTCGACGTCACTTATAAATCTGGTCGCCAACACCAAGACGCCGACGCTCTCTCTCGCTGTCCCCTTTTGGAACCAACTTGCTGATTTTCTTCCCAATGCATTTCCACCTCTGACCAGAGCCGACCATCTCATTGCCCGACGTATATCACAACCGCTTGTTTTGACGACTCTGAGAACAAGCACGCTCTCCGCTCACAGCAATTAGCCGATGCCTACTGCCGTCCTATCATCGACTGCCTTATGCGCGCTTCGGACCCGCCCAATGGTAGGCTTCGCCGACAGCTTCGCAATTTCAAGCTCGAAGATGGCATCCTACTCCGTTACGTGTATTGCCCTGATGGAACTCGCTGGATCCCAGTCGTGCCGCGAGTGCTTCGCCCACGTATACTGGCGGCTCTCCACGATGACGCTACTGCAGGTCACCTTGGTTTTGACAAAACCTACGACCGCGTGAGATAAAGATTCTTTTGGCCTGGCTTATCTTCCACCGTTGCCAAATACGTCGCATCCTGCCCTCTGTGCCAACGTCGCAAACGGCTGACTTCTTCGCCCGCTGGCCTTCTACGACCTCTTCCTTGTCCCGCCACGCCATTCGACGTAGTCGGCATCGACTTATATGGTCCCCTACCTCTCTCCGATGGGGGTAACCATTGGATTATAACAGCTGTCGACCACCTCACACGCTACGCTGAGACAGCACCTGTACCGACTGGTTCCGCTGAAGAAGTAGCAAATTTCTTTTTGCGATCAATTGTATTGCGTCATGGCGCTCCTCGGGTACTCCTAAGTGACCGCGGTACAGCCTTCTTATCGAAAGTCGTTGCCGAAGTTCTTCACGCGTCATCCACCCTTCATAAGACAACCTCAAGCTATCATCCCCAGACTAACGGTCTGACTGAGTGATTTCATCGCACCTTGTCAGACATGATATCCATGTACATCACACCAGATCATCGAAATTGGGACACTTTTCTACCATTCGTCACATTCGCCTATAACACAGCAGTACAACGGACTACCGGTTATTCTCCATTTTTCCTCGTTTATGGCCGTCCTCCCACTACAATTCTCGACGCTTCCTTCTTTTCTACGCTCGACTACTCCACATCAGTACCTACACATTTTTTATCTCGTGTAGCCAGATGTCGTCATCTTGCCCGCCTCAACACGGCAGCGTGCCAGGAAGACCGCAAGACTCGCTATGATTCTACACAACGAGTGGTCTCTTTTCGTCCTGGCGACGAAGTACTGCTTTATACACCATTGCGCACCCCTGGCCTTAGTGACAAATTCCACCACCGCTACATAGGTCCCTATGAGGTGATAAGCCAAACTTCCCCAGTAAACTACAAAGTGACGCCTGTTGATCCCCCAGCTGATCGACGCCACCGTGGAACTGAAATTGTTCATGTGTCTCGCTTGAAACCGTTTGTGCGCCGCGATGCATCGCTTAGTTAGGAGCGGCCAGGCTGGCCGCTTTCGACCCCCCGGGCAGATTGTGTGAGCCTTCCGTGGATGTTCTTTAATTTGTTCATTCCATGATCTTCCTCTTTCATTTGTACATACCATCATCATCATCCCGAGGCGCCGGCTCCGGCACGCGCCTAGGTTTTTGTCATCGGATTAAAACGCTGGACAAGACATCGCTGGCCTTGCCGTCACGACCTTGCCGTCTCAACCTAGCCTTCTTTCACAATACGCATGTGTTACCTTGATAATGATTTTGGAAAGACCTTCCAAAAGCACAATGAGAGGCTCCATAATGTTCTTGAATGCATTGGCAAAGCGGGCCTCATTTTGAATTCGAAGAAGTGCCATTTTGGAGAGCGACAAACTTTAGTTCTTGGGTTCCTCGTCAACGAGGATGGTATCACACCGGATCCACAGAAGATTGCTGCAGTACGCGACTTCGAAACTCCACGCACCCTGAAAAGTCTTCGGAGCTTTCTTGGCCTCTCTTCTTATTTTCGTCGCTTCATTGCTGCTTTTGCGCAATTTGCCCACCCCCTTACTTCTCTACTGCACAAGGATTCGCAATTTGTGTGGACCCCAGAGTGCGAATCCTCTTTCAATCTTCTCAAGTCTTCCCTAACTTCAGCACCACTGCTGCGCCACTTCGACCCTTCTGCTGTGACGGAGGTTCACACTGACGCCAGTGGCATCGGTCTTGGGGCGGTGCTTGTGCAGCTGCATAGTGGGGCTGAGCCCGTTGTTGCATATGCCAGCCGCACGTTGACAAAATGAGAACGGAACTACACAGTTACCGAATTGGAGTGCCTCGCAGTTGTGTTCGCTGTGCACAAGTTCCGACCATACCTATATGGACGCTACTTCACCATAGTTACTGACCACCATTCGCTATGCTGGCTCATAGGACTTCGCGATCCATCTGGTCGTCTGGCGAGCTGGGCATTGCGCCTACAAGAATACAACTTAGGTGTCGTGTACAGGAGTGGACGACATCACAGTGATGCAGACTGCTTGTCACGGCACCCATTGCCGACTTCCGTTAATGATGAAGACGGCTTCGACGGGTGTTTAGCCTCAATCGCGTCGACGTTTCCTAGTATGGCGCCGTAACAATATATATATATATATATATATATATATATATATATATATATATATATATATATATATATATATATATATATATATATTTTACGGCTTTAAGTTTGTTCAGCTTCCCCTGCTTCTTTTTTTTTCTTACAGAGTGGATATTCTTTCACTCTCTCTTGGTCTCTTGACAGCTTGAATTTTTTTCAGTAGGCGCGAGAAGGCGATCGAGGCAGCACCAGGAACATGGAAATGTATACCGTTTGTTCGCGCTAGCTGCGAGGTGGTGCTCACGCGTTGTGGCGAGAGACAGACGGAAAGCAAACTGTCGACAGATGGATGGATTATAGTTTAAGGTTAGAAACGGGGGCAGGGCAGAGGGGGCAGGGCAGAGGGGGCATTTTCGACCATTCTCGCTTTTTTTTTTGTTATATCTAGAATGTTATAACTGCGTCAACTTTTTCACCACTTCAGATAATTTGTTTTTACTTTGCACCCTTTTAACCTTATGCTGGCGGCCCTCCAGCATGCGCTGGATGTATTGACATTTCGCCTCCCTCCTTTGGGCCTAACTCTTTCGCATACAAAATTTTGTTTCATTCGAATTGGAAATAAAGCTGGCTTACGGAAAGCTCCCACTATAAATTTTATGATAGATAATACCCCAATTCCTGAGGTACAAACCGTTCGCATTCTTGGTCTTCATTCCTCTGGGCAGCCCGTGGCTGACAGCCATCCGTAAGACCACTCACGCTACTTTAGGTCTCATCCGTCGCATAGCTATGCGCTCTGGCGGCGCTCACACGGCCCGCCAGCTTGTTCGCTCTGTCCTCCAGCCGCGCATAATCTACCAGGCACAATTTCAACGTCTCACCCGCAGACAATGGGACTCCCTTGAGGCCATCAATCGTGAGGCTATGCGTGCAATTACATATCTTCCCCGCCTAACACCCATACCAGTACTTCAGGAGTATGCCCAGCTAAATACGCTCACTGAACTCGTTGATCAGCGGACGGCAAACAGAGCTCGCAAACAGTCTTTACAACTACATCATTTAAAGACACTACCTCCATGGTCGTACTGCCAGCTCAAGGACAATCGCCCCACTGCTTCCCCGTCGGTATCATCCGCACATCTGCCTGAAGGGCAGGAGTTACTGAAGGGCAGAGCGAGGAGTTACTTCTGTGTATAGTCCCTCTCATCCGCATCTCAACACTCACGTGACATATACCGCGGATACGTGCACCCCTCTGGCACTGGAACTTCAAGCAATTTACAATGCCATACATTCCCTTCCACCAGTTCCTACATTCAATGCAGTTCATCTTTACACAGACTCTCTCACTGCCCTTAAACAGCTTAAGGCCGTTCGACGCACATTTCAAATAACACAGTCCATACATTTGCTATGTTCAAAGTACCCATGTCCTATTCGCATACACTGGATTCGCGGCCATGCTCGCGATCCACATAACATACAAGCTGATGCTATGACGCATATAAACACATCACACGATCCACCACCTTCCCCTCTTCCCTCAGATCCGTTCCTGTCCCACGTTTCCGATTCGCAAGTTCTGCGCCAGCGAACACGCGCTCTCATTCCTCCGTGTTCGCACCCTCTCCCCCGTAGTCTTACTCGGCAGGAGGAGGGGACAGTGCGCCGGATCCGGGCAGGGGCGGCTCTGACCCCATCTGTTCGACATCGATGGCGGGAAAAAGATATACCAGTGACTGACAGGTGCCCTCACTGTGAGGCTCCACCTGACGTCTGCGATGTGCGTCACTTGTTGTGGACGTGTCCCTCAACGAAGCACATTACGCAACGAACAATCATGAAGGTGGGCCTGCAGTGGAATCGCGATAGTGATTATGAGAAATGGACAATGGACAATCGCTATACTGCCAACCTTCTCGAATACATAAGCACAACAGGACTTCACTCCTTCTTTTAACTTTCTATCTCCTGCATCCCATTCCCCCTTTCTCAACTTATGCCTTGTGGCAAACTCTTCGAATAAAAAAAAAAAAAAAACCTTATGTCACCTTTCTGATTTTTAGGCACCAACCTTCCAGTCGCTTTTTGCTAAATGCCAGCGAAAATTCATTCACCTGACTACTGGTGGCTCTAAACTCTAAAGACTCAGGCGCGCGACTGCGCCTGCTTCGACATCTGGATGTATACCATCAGGTTCGAGTACAAGATGTTCAATCATTTCTACGGATTTACCACACACTGCTCACGTGTCATCTTCTTGGTTGAATTTCTTTTTGTAGCTGCGTATTTTAAGGCAGCTAGATCTAGCTTCAAGGAGGAAGGCACTACTTATTGAGTTACCAAAGAAAGATTTCTTACTGAGCTGGTTTTTCCACTTTAGATACATTTCTACACTCTGGTTCTTTTCCACAGAAGGTCTTCGTCCCGGGTAAAATCAAGGAGTCTGTGGGTAGCTCGATGGCTGGAGGACGTTCGCGATGTAACTAAAGGGGGACCAAGAAAATTCCTGAACCTTATAGGCTGGGGTGGAATAATATAGCGATTCTATTCCATCAAAAAAACGATTCCATGCCGTCACACTCCCTGCGATTGGTCGGCCGAATTTTCAATATTTGCATAACAAGGTTGTGTTGCGCTATGTCCCGTAAATGTAAAAGAGGACGTCAAAATGATGTTTTGCGGACTGATTACGATTATGAGATGCTCTTTTTCGTTGGAATCGTTTGAAGTAGCCTCTTCCGTATTGAATAAAAAATGGCGGTGTTATTCGCGGTAGCTCTTGCGAGACGGCAACGGTCCTGATACCGAGACGCGATCGACATGCGGACGAACAATTCAGACGCTGCTTTCGATTGCGGAAGGAAACTGTGCATTGACTGTATATGGCGAACTAGCTGAACAACTCAGCTGCGTTCGCGAAACCGCTCTTCGGAGGAGCGGTAAGTGTGCGCGTTGAATTTTTTCGCGAGGAAGCTCGTCGCTTTGCAGCCAGGGAGCAATTGGACAGACGCAACCGTGAGGGCGTGCGTTCGAAGCATCGCGTAGTCAATGGTCCGTGTTGATGCCCAGAAATGGATCCCCTTCCCAACGACGCCGGAAGGGGGAAAACAAGACCCTTGAAGGAAGGTAATCTCCGGCATGGGGCATAATTCTTGGTATCGTGGGGCTCAAAGAACGCAGTTGTTTTGTGTCGAAACTATGCTATTAACGCCACGCATGATTTAAACGATACCTATTTGTGTCGTACCTAGACGCCGTGCACAACATTGCTTAACGGTTGACGTTTCTCGGCAGAGCCTAACTGCAGGTATGCGACGTTTAAATGCTAATTTTTGCCATCGATGCTCGACGGTCGGGTTTCGCGGATGACGCCTTCTTCTGGCGATGTTGAACTCACTGACCAATCGCAGTTTGCAAGATATTCCCAGACGAGGGAACTTTAAAGCCATAAGCTGATACCGGAAAGAACAGATTCAATCCAGAACGCGATGCTGTGGGCTGTAAGTGAGGCTAAGACTGTTAAAAATCGATATTGTTACGAGCTCTTTCACTTTTCCGTTATTACATGAAACTCAACTTTTATTATTATACATCCTACTACTACTAACTTAGAAAATGAATTTTCTTCAACAATACGTTCGTTGTATGGCCATTTCTTAAGAAAACAAAAACAAGGCAAAGCGTTTGGGGTGCCTGTTACTATGTTATTGGCGCTGTTGATAAAAAGTCACGCCTTAACGTCATGGTGACGTTCTTGCTGTCACCTCGTACGCAATTGTGAAGTCATCACCGGTGGAATGAAATCGAATTTGGCATCGTTTTATTATTCCACCCCTGGTTAGCTAAAAACAATCAAAGAAATCAGGAGCGAATTCAAGGCGCCGAGGAAAAAACTTGAGAGCAAGACGACGCCGTGTCATTTATAGTTCAGTCATTTAAGAGCAATGACAGGTTCCCGCGTGAAGGAGAATTACAGGACAACATAAAAATGCGGAAGGCAAAATTTGGAAACTGATTAGTAAACTTGGCCCAAGAAGCATTGGTGAAAGCGTTGGGAAAAGACGTAACAAATAGGCAAACCTTGGTCTCAAGTGAATTTGATCTATAAAAAGAAAGGAGATAGGATACGCATTAAATCCTCCAGACTATCTGTTGTGTACAGGCTGGCAATACAAGGCATTGAAATTAAAAATGCAATCATGAGTAGAGAGAAAAATTTGGCTTTAGTTTAGCTCTGGTTAGCCCTAGTTGAATAGCGAAAGCAACGGCGGAAGCTTCTTTTGCCTGCTATGTTATTCCCCTATTGCACCCTATTAGTGTAAGGGCTACATTATTGGGGAGACGTAAGCTCATCCTTTAAGGGTGTGACGAGCCATCGTAATCTACTAACCCATGTATAAAGTCACGCTTCAACCAAGCGGTATGGACGTGCCTGCGTGTATATAGGTAACGAGAATGCAAACGCTTCTGACAGGCTGATATCACCCTTCCATATGCAAGGAGCGACCAGAGTTGGCAGCTCCTGCCCGTGGCATAGGGGTAACGTGAATTCAAACGTCATGGCAGGCTGATTCTAATGTCCCCCTCTCACATGAAAGGAGAAGCCCGAGTGAGCGGTCTTGCTGAGTACACGCTCGCCCGAAATACGCCGCTGACTAGCCTATCATATCATCACTATTATTACCCTCACTCTAGAGAAAGAGAATTAAGATGCGCTATTCTCACTCCCAGGCGTGGGCGTTCCACTGCATGCAATTAGGTCAAGTGCAAATTACTGGAAAGAGCGAGTTCCAGTCGTCCAGCGTTATGCTATATATAATACATTTGTCTCCTATAGGCTTTCAATCTTCGGTCGGGCTCAGGCCTGCAACATGTTTCTGGCGACAAAAATTTATTACGTCCTTCAGGTCCTCCACTGTGCTAGACATTACATCCAGCGTTTTCACCGAATATTTGCGACGTCTATTTGGTTATCAAATTTTGTACCGATTCGACGTGATAACCTACTCAGACCTGTTTGTGCAGTGGGACTCGGCTTAGTGCACCTGTATGGGAGGCAGTTAATTGCCCGTTTCTTCTCGTTTCGTGATTGTTCCCATCCGATTATTACAGCATTCCTGCAAGTTAATTTCATGAATTTGCTGCCCAACTTAATGGTTTCTTCAGATTTTAATGAGCGCCCACAATTACTAGGATTTATGCAGGAAGTTTAGGCTTCGGTGTGGTTTTTGACAGTACGGTTCTTGAATGAGTACCTATATTCTGTTTCGCGCAAGAGTCAATACAAGGAATTGATAGCAATGCATTTTCCGCCATAACTGTATCGTTCTTTATACTTTAATCTTAAGGGTCATGATGTGCTTTTTTAAAAAGGATGCGTAAAATGCAGATTTCTCCTTGCACGAAAACATTTTTCTTTAAATTACACACCAAAGCTCTACCTGTTAACACATGGCTCCATAGAAAAATATTTTTCTATCTTCTGCAAACTGCCGTCTGCGTGATGTGCCTGAAACAATTGAGCACTGTTTCATTAATTGCAAAGACGCAATTTTCTTTTGTGACGTGCTGCAAAACACTTTAAACAAAGACTTTGTTCTAAATTTGTAGTGTGCGGTATCTTTCTGTTATACAATCTGATTACGAACCATATGACATGTTTTTCCTTACAGAACTTCATAGCTTGTGGAAGACACGCATTTTGGATCGCAACACTGAACCTGTTGTTTCACCTAGACTCCATTTTAGCAGAAAGATGCTGCAACTAAAGGACATTTATGAAGAAAATTAAATGACTTTCAATCTGACTGGTTTCTGCTGGTGACACGCGCTTTATATTTGCCTGCCTTTTAGGTGTGTTTTCTGTTATGCAGCTCAGCGACGGCTGAGTGCTTTGTAAATAGCCCGTGTGCATAACCCTTTCTGTACATAACCACGTGTAATAAATACCATGTTAGAAAAGAAAGAAACTCCCAGGCGTGGCTCAGTTGGTTAAACCGCTCGGCTGGAGATCCGAGGACTAGAGGTTCAATTCCCCATGAACACAAATAAATATATATATATATATATATATATATATATATATATATATATATATATATATATATCGACGGCTGAGTGCTTTGTAAATAGCCCGTGTGCATAACCCTTTCTGTACCTTACCACGTGTAATAAATACCATGTTAGAAAAGAAAGAAACTCCCAGGCGTGGCTCAGTTGGTTAAACCGCTCGGCTGGAGATCCGAGGACTGGAGGTTCAATTCCCCGTGAACACAAATATATATATATATATATATATATATATATATATATATATATATATATATATATATATATATATAGCATAAGTAAATAGACGTACTTGGTTGCAAGAGGTTACATACAAGTGAAAAATTGCTTCATACTGTTTCCAAGTTTATTCGTAGTCGACGTTTCGGCAGGAGCCCTGCCTTGCCTTTCTCAAAGCTCTCTCTCTCTCTCTCTCTATATATATATATATATATATATATATATATATATATATATATATATATATGTTTTTATGAGAAGACCGTAGCTACGCCTCTTCACGTGCACGGCGTAGCTGCGGCCAGCCGAGGTCTCGCTTTGGCTGTCGGCAGACATGGCAGTAATTGAATTACAGTAATAAAATTACTGTAATTTAATTACCTTTCCCGGTAATTTGTGATGTAATGAATTACGTTCTCGGTTTCGTAGTTTAGTAATGTAATGAATTACTTTTTGGTAGTGATTTCGCAGCAGAAGTAATTAATTCTTTGCGAAATTACTTTTACTGAAATGCGCCACTACTCCTTCAATAGACAATGAAGTAGAGAGCCGTGAAAAAAGGAACGACGTGGGGTAAGCCAAAGCCAGCATAACGGATCAGCAAAAGGAGACAGAATTGAGCAGAACAGTGCGTCTGAGACCTCGTGTGTAGCAGGGACACTTAGTGCAGCTATCCCATGGCAACTATTCTCCAAGCAGCAGGATATAAGGCGTGCAAGAGATGGTGCAAGAAGGCTGGTTGAAAACTAGTTGGAAGCGCGTCGCAGTGGCACTCCTTTTTGCGTCGGCTAGGGCAGAGTGGTGCCTGGTTACATTCGTCACCACGGGGCGAGGGAGGAATAGGTTTGGGGGAGATACGCGGCAGGGTCCATGGCGTGAGCCACCGTGACTTGAGCACAAGGTGCCGACGTCGATTCTTGGGACTGCTCAAGCAATAAACCTAGCTTCTTCGGGCCCTTCAAATACGCTGGGTTCGCCGGTCATTTCACGATCGTTCGACCATGCTTCTGCTTTTGTTGCTTTTGATGTCTTTTTCTTTGCTGTTTTGTTTCTGTAATGGCAAGAGCTATAGGAAAGAGGGAAGGAATAGCTCTCTGGGATAGAATTTGGCAGGAAGACGAAAGAATGTGTGTGCTTCGCGTCTGGAAAACAAGTTGTTTTGTTTACTACTTAGTTTTTGCATGGATGGAAACTAGAAATTAATTTAACAGTAATTGAATTGCTCAGCAGAAGTAACTGTAATGTAATTTCATTAATTTTTGGGAGCACTAATGAGTGATCTAATTTAACTACTTTTATGCGATTTTAAGCAAAGTAATTAGTAATGTAATTTAATTACTTTTCAAAAGTAATTTTGCCATGTATGGCTGTCAAAGTGTTGCTTTCGCAACAAAACAAGGCAAAACATCTGGCGGGAGCGAGCAGCAGCGGCGCCGACTGCGGCGCCATCTAGAGGAGTTCGGCTGAAACGGTTGCTAGGCAACGGCTGTTCAAGGCCATTCATGCCCACCGGCTAAGTGACGAGGTGAAACCTGACATAATGTTGCTTGCGCAACAAAAAAAGATGCGCGGAGAACTTCACAACGACTTTGGAAGTGGTAAACGCTTAGATGATAGCCTGTTCATGCTTATCTAATTCATAGAATTAGCTTGAACGGAAATGTGGCCTTGTATTTAGCCTTCCTTGATATAAGCGGTGTGAACGATGACATGGAAGAGAACAGCTGTAGAATATACTAATAGGTAAAAAAATGACTATAACATAATTCATTTCTTACAGTTATTATACGACAATAAACTTGAAGTTAAGATTGGGAAGGGAAATGAAGGGCGACAGCTGTAAAGGAACACAAGCGATTAAATAAAATTTGTTCTCAGCTCCCGTGCTGTTCATGCTTTATATTGAAACATGAAAATAAGACTACAAGGAAGGAATCTAGGTTATAATCGGCCTTCTGTTTAGAACAGGAAGAAATTTCGTAAAGCAATGGCTAAGTATTTTAATATATATTATAAAATGTACCGTCTTTGTCAAAACTAACCGAGTAGGCGCGGGGCTGGGCGACGGCGCGGCGGTGGCCATCGGTGGCCGCTGGTCACTGGCGGCGAGTGTAAAGTCGCCGACGTAAGGCTGCTCCTTCGTTATCTTTGTTGCGATGATAAAATATAAACGGGTAGCATGTGCGTTTCCAATTTCGTGCTACTTAGAGAGGGCGCTGCGCACAGCAGAACTCCAACGCTCATTTGTTACTGGTGCTGAGGCATGCGCTCTTTGTTAGAACACCTTGCGTAATTAATATAAGAATGATGTTCCTGTAGATGCGACGAGTTGGAAAACATGCGCCGTTTCCTCGTTTTCGAGCATTATCAAAGAGGGGATACCGTTCTCGAAAATCCGATGCGGTGTTTCCCATGATTCCTAGTCTTCGGCTGTGACGCTTAATTGGGCTGCAGGAGAGAGAAAAACGAGGCAATATTTCCCGCTGTTCCAAGTGCAGCTATTGCTATATATGTAATTAAGCGAATCCACCAATGGATCATTTGCAGCCGATTGCACGAAAGTCTGTAGTTGAACCCCGGTTCTCCCCATGTCGCGGCTATGCGAGGGCGGGAAGGCCCTTAACGTGTTCTTGCGTAGCACTGGAAGATCGCATGCAGATTTTCAAGCATGTTACTGATAGTACCATTCTGCCCCATAATTCGAATGGCTCGGTAATAGCGAGTTACGCAAAAAATAGTTCGCAGTCCTGAAGCCGCGATTCCGGGTTTCTGTTCGTTTCGAGAACATATTGGTGTTTGGTTCGGAACATGTCTCTGTAAAGAAACGATCACACGTATTGTCAAATTGAGTGCTGCATATTAGAATTACGAGAATGACATTGTTTTTCCATTTTTAAAATGAGCGATACATGTCAATGCAAGAATTACCGCTTGAAAGGCATTACGCACTTCTGCACGCAACCAAATGCATGGCGCGAAGTACGGGGCGCATGAAACGGCTTGATATCATAGGTGAATTTTTCACTCCTCAAGCTAAACGAAACGGCATGACAATGCTGGTCAAAAAGGAAGGCTGGGAAACATAGCATCGAATTTTGGATATCCGCCCCATGCCATATTTTTCCGATGTACGAGTTTTGCTTTGCAGCGTACTGAAAAATCATGATGGGAGAAGACAAAAATGTCATCTCATCCACGTGCCTCCTCAAGCTTGAAGCCTTGAAATATGTCAGTGATGTGTACTGGGTTGAAAGATGCACTTTAATTGCAGAAGGTGGAAACCAAATCACAGTTGTCAAATACTTGGCAAAATAAAAAAAAAACAGAAAAACTAAAAAATTAGGAGACGCCTAATCTTCTGCTCTTTACGTTATGACGAGCACACGCTAATATTTTGCTTTCGCCTACTTCCTTTGCGGATCTTTGAACGCATACATGCGCTTTGCTACTCCCTCACTGTTGTTTTAATTTGTGCCACATAATGATTAGCCTACAGTCGTAAGCTACCGTATTGCATGAAAAGCCATCCGACAAAAGTGTAAAACTACTCTTTAATCAACGGGCGTGACTGCACGGCCTACGGGCAGCATGTCTCACTCGGGACCTAAGGGTCCCACAAGGTTCTATTCGAATCTGACGCTCCCGTCTCAAAGGCGAAGCCCGATTTGCAGCGCCTATACGCACGTGGCCATGTCGCGTGGTGTCGTCACGTTACAGATCCGGACAGCCAGTCAGAGGACGGCCTCTTCAGCTGCCAACTCTCACCTGCCAGAGCCATGGCCTCAATTTTAAGGCGAAAGCCTTTAAGCGGTCATATTCGCGGCGACCGTCCTTCCGTTACATCCAAAGGCTAGAACAGTGCCAGCTGTGACCCTCCCCCGGCGCACATCCTCCTCCCCCCTCGGCGGCGCCGAAGCGCAGCTGCGCATGGCAACAGTCTGCACCGGCAGGCGGAGTGAGTATACGCGCTCTTACTCATTCGCCCTTGCAGTCGAGTGAGTGACGTCTCCCAAGCGGCCCTGTGATTCCGCACCAAACAGTTCGTATAAGCGCAGGAAGGCGGATTCTCTCAACACCAAACGGTGGAAGATCAATGATCGAATGCGTCAACGGCGGCTCCAGGCTTCTCCTGGGACTAAGATGAGAGATGCGGAACGAAAGCGTTTGCGACGGCGCAATGCTTCGCCTGGGACGAAATCAAGGCCATGTTGGCAGCCGAAGTGGTACACTTTAGGCTGCCAAAGTGCCCCCATGTTTTTTTTTTTTTTCGCTCGCAATGCCCGATGTTCTGCACAACGATGCTTTTAACGCAACGACGTTAAAAACTCTGGTCACAACTGACAGGTCAAAGCCCAGGCGATGGAAGACTGTGTTTTCAATTGACTCGCCTCCTTGAAGGCCGAAAAAAAAAAAGTCAGCACTTTGTCCTTTTTCCCTGTTCAGTTAGTGTTCCTTAGTACTTAAAATTGCATCTTCCTCTTTCGTCTCTCCCTCCGTTATCTTCCTACTTCATAATTTTACTCGAGGTGCGGATCACGTATGCAACTAGAGAGAAAGAGCGAGATAGTCGCTTCGCCTCTCATTTTCTCACCATCTAGTAATTTTGCATTAACCTCAGTATCTTAACTGCCGCGGCTGTTACTGGGCAGTGGGGAAGGGTGCAGCGCCATCCAGTAATTTGAGAATGTTTTCATAGGCAACCTGCAATGAAGTTTGCTGTGTCGATCGTCACGCCGTAGCACATATCCTAGCGAGAAACACTTCTGAAGCGGCTTTTTAGGGCGTTTACACGCCACCTGCATGAGCTTTCGGGGATCAGATTGCACGCTCTGTTGAAGCTTTGCATGACATGTGTCAGACAACTGGGCTACTTCGAGAGCGCCTGAGCAAGGACGTTATCTGTCACACGCGTATCTATATAATGCTGCTAAGTGTGCTCGGTCGTTTATCGCGAACCAAGCGGCTAACAGCAGAATGTTTGAGTAACGCTGCGGTACAATTGCAGCCCCACCTATGCACTGCAGGTCCCCTATAGGTGCGGAATTTTCCCCTGCTCACAACTGTGAACCAGAGACACTAGTGAGCACCCCGTGCGAGGACGAGCTTCGTAGCATAAGCAAAAATCCAAGGCAGTTACACAATTTGTCCCACCCTCCTGGCTCTAAAGAACAGGAAGAAAAGAGACCGCTAGGCAAGCCTGAGCCACTTTGCGCCGATGGGCGTGAGCGGGCCCGCTCGCCGGTGCATTAAAGTGTGTGCGCTCGCGACCAGTGTGTGACGATCGTAGCACGCAAAGAACACTTGCCGGACCTGACCATCGAGACATATGATGTGTGCGGAACTCTAGGATCTGGGACCTATCGTGAAAGTTTCGCATGCCGTGCAGTGACTGTACACAAGAAAAGTGCTTGTGAACTTTGTGTGTCAAGAACTGCGACCTATCGCGAATGTCACTGGTACCACCCAAGGACTGTGAGCAGAAGGTGTGCATGTAGACTGTGTTGTAGTGGACGGAAGGTTGCGGCCTTTTTTATGTGTTCGGTTTGACTGGGAAAAAAAGCCCAGCAATCCTCTTATGGTGGGGCGTGTAAGGCTGCGGTGCAATGGAGTTTACTGAGACATGTGACACCACCTAGAGGCCGACGGGAGCTAATACTGAGGCGGCGCAGAAGCAGACGCAGCGTATGTTGCGGCCACTGTGTTCTTTTTGCGTTCGCGTTTTTTTATCCCATTGAGTGTAATTTACTCATTTAGTGGCTTCAGTGGTCTCGTGCGATGTTTCGACTACTGCGGATGCAAACAAGAACAAGAATTAGCGCAGGGGAGGCGAAAAAGACTGCCACAATTGCGAAGGAAACCCAAGCGCACCGCTTGCTGGGGTGAACCTGGGAAAAATGATGAGAGAAGAGGATAGTGGCCATGAAAGAGTAATGTAACTGAAATTCATTTTGTTATGGGGTCAATGGCGTACAGGCGCCAAGGGGCTAAAATGAGATGATTGCTCGTTAGGCGGAGGAAAAGGTAGAAACTTCGGTCTCAGGGCGCGCGCCGCAGGCTGGTTGGGACACTCTCCACAGTATGCACTACGCGCTGTAAAATTTGGCGTGTACTGGTATATGCTGTGCAGGATCGAGTGGCATTGTCCTTTTAAAGGAGGTAACGTGCAGAAAAGCAACAAATTTGCGCAGCCGCAGCATCGAATTCCAGCCGCATTTCATTGGAGGCGAAATAAAAAAAAAATGCTCATGGGCCCTATGCACCGGACTTCTCATGTGGTGTCTATTCGGAGCCTTAAAGACAAAGTACGTTCAATTCTTCCAATTACAGATTTGGATAAGTAAATTAGTTCTTAAGCTGCTGAAAAAGTCGAAATGGCGGCGTGTGTGTACGCGGAGCATGGAACTTCATTCTATCGCGCCAAATATTTCTTGCACCGACTGCCCAAGCAAGAGTTTCTTGTCCCAGATGATAGACCGTTCCATCATTGGTACCAACAATCCTAACTAATTGTCTGCCAGCTTTCCCCACGCTTGAGGTGTGGAGGTACAAAGTGCATGCCAGTTTCCTTTGATGACGCACGCTACAACCGCACAGTGCTTGCAATCGCCACGGCATCCGTAGCGGGAACCGCACCTGCCTTCCTGTAACCTCCGCGGCATTGTCGAAAGTACGTGCACCACGAACAAAAGTGTCCGTCAAAGTATTAAACTGTAAAGCGAATCCGTGAGCAAATTATTATGCTACTCTAATTAAACAACAACAACAACAACAACAAAAAAAACAGGCAATGAATCTCTTCTCAGGTTCTTTTTGCACTTTCAATGCTTGGGTATGAGGTCTGAACGTAATAGGTAAATAAAAAGCTCCGTTATTCATCAGCCAATATTTTCCATTCATTTAATAGTTTCTTATTCTTGACCACATATCCGACTGATGCCCTGAAGCAATAAGTATCGTTAGAAAAAAATAAATAAAAACTCTCTTGAAACTCAACGTGCGCTGTTGTTCCGTCGCGAGCGGCGCGCACTTCGCGGTGATGTCGGCACCTTTCACGTTCTAAACATGATAATTCTCGAACAGGCGGTGTCGCTTCGCCAGTATTGGTGTTTCGAAGTAGCTCTCAAGACGTTCGATTGTCTTAAAACCGCAGACAATGAGCTGACATGCTTCGCGCTGTACAACGCGAAAGTAACCCGACTGCGCCGACCGCCTCAGATTACTAGACACCGTCATTGGCAGTGCTGAACGCTGCCTTCCACTAGCGCCGCCTGGCCCCTGCAGGTTGCCTATAAGACCCCAATAAGGTTTTTGCTGGTGTCATTTATCGACCCTACGCCTAACATAAGGACTACGAAAGGGCGGTCACATGGCCGCTATTCATGGCATTACGAGGGCTGTTTTTTCGACTTTATGTTCCCATGATGACGACGATGACTTCCGCACCTTTTTTAAAACAATTACCCACTTCGTCCAAACGCTGCGCCGCTTTTACAGTTCCCTTCAGTTCGAACGACATTGCGCATCTTGAGAACTGCGGCTTATACCCCTGTCAAGCGCGCAAAATAAAGTGCACTTACGGCGAGTGTGTTTTACGAAAAGTGCACTCTACCGCTGCTAAACAGCGTAACATAAGTGCACTTGCCAAAGTGTGCACTCAGGTCGGAGTGCGTTCACAAAACAGACTTCGAGGGCTGAGCAGGCTGAGCGCGTAGCCTCGCCGGCAGAAATTTCTTCGTCACAAATGTATTATATAATAAGAAATGTATACAAGTTGATTTTACGTGTTTTTTTACATATTTTCATTTGATGAAATGTTTTATAATAGCGACGGGCAAAATATCAAATAACAAAAACGTGATGTAACCGCGTACGCAGCTTCCACATTATGAGCGGTGCGCCACTGCGGCTACGCCATTTTCAGTTAGGGGGCGGTTGTTATTGTTCATGGTGTTCGTTGATAAGGGGCCTACGAATCATGGCCCGGTGTCAAATTTTAAGCATTTTTTGAATGTTTTACTACTTTAAAAAGCAGTTCCCTGAACGTCGCGCTTGGAGGTTTCAATTTCTTTTTTAAAACATGTTTTTCAGTTGCCACTTTCGTACCAACGAGTGCATATGCGAGTGCACTTCGCTTTCCCGTTTAGCACTGCGTAGCGTAAAGTCTCTTTCGAGCTGCGAAGTGCACTCCGCGGAAGTGCACTTTAACTTGCGCGCTTGACTGGGGTATTAGTCGAAACGGTGGAGGATACTTTGTGAGAATTTTCATTCATAATATGCCTAGAGACATTTGCATTACCAATATCCGATGAAATCAGTCAATCAATTGCCTCGAACACTGGATTCTTTATTAAAACTCCTAGCCTGGCATAGGCCTACCATGATTTTTAAGGCAAACTTTAGCTCCTCCGTGTTCCTAACCTTAATAATTGAGTACTCTTTATTTGATTCACTTCGCCTCATGCTGCACGTGATATACTCGCGATGAAGTGCGGAGATACGCTTGATCCAATGGCAGAAAGAGACATCGAAGCTACAATTCAATTTGAAGGCTGTCTGAAATATTTCTAAGGGGAAAAACAAACTTCTAGAACAGTGTGAAACTTACACTGCAGAAATGCGAAAGCCTAAGCGTTGCGGGTGCACACGGTGCATCACGTTTTCTCTCATTATCAACTAAATGCACCGTCGTTACCATTGCTAATGTCATCATTGTCATTATCAGTATTTGTAGCGTCATGGTCATTGCTCTATCATCCTAACGATAGACAAGGAGAATTATGAATGTGCGTGTCACGATGCCGGGCGTGGCGCAGTCGATTAAAGCGCTCGGCTGTGGATGGATGGAAGGGATGGTGGTTCGATCCCCGGTGAAGGCTGGATTTCTATTTTCTGATGACGTCATTTGATTGACAGCTAATAAGTTTCCGAGTGCCGTCAGTATGAGCCAATAAAAGCTTTCGCCTTAAAATCACCCTTGAAATTGTAATGAGCGAGACATTGTTCGAAGGACAAAACGACCTGCACTCTACATTTATTTTTAAACTAAGAAGCTCTATCAGCATCACTTCCTGCATTATTTTAAGTGTTTAGGTACTTCTATCGGCTATTTGACTAGCCATGCAGTTTTGCGCCTTAGATTCCTAAGTGAGAATTACTTACACTTGTCTAAATGACACTATTTTGTTGTTTCTTCCCATGTTCTGCTACGCACTGAGATGCTGATAACTCAGAAAAGGAATCACATTGTTTGCTGACTAGCGAGCAGAGAACAAGCGAGACGCTAGCACTGCCGGTTCTATCAGGTGTTTTGATGTTCCCAAAGGTGCCCACTCCAAAGCAGTTGAGAAAAAGATAGTATGAAGGGCAAAATCCTTAGAAAACAGCTTGCGAGCAAGAGTCACGCTGTCTGGTGAGCAGGTACAGCCTCCTTCAAAAACACATTCTAGTAGTGGTGCAATCTTTAGTACTGAAGAAATTGCGTTAAATTATGCAAAAAGGCATGAACGCAGACAGAGGAAGCGCGAACGCATATAGAAGCGCTTCGTCTGTTGTGTTCATGCCTTTTTGTGCTACTTAGTATAATTTATTCAGTAGGAAACACCATATAGTCCCCGCTCTTGCCTTTTTGACAATGTCCTTTCGGCCTGGCATACATTAACATTACCAAACTTCCTGCGCTACGAACGAAGCCAAATCACATGCCCATTCAATACGGCTTAACGAAAGAGCTATATGAATCAGGAAAACGTTTCGATGGATTTCAGAAACATCAGCCACGTTAGATGGATTGCCTAGATTTTATTATGGCATTGAAAAAAATAATTTCTGTGTTCCACCTGAGCCTTTCAATAAACTGTACGCTCGTCAATATGTCTAGGAGTCCATGTACCAAAGCTTTTGCGCATTTATCGCAAAGTTGACAAAAGTGTTGATGTTGCAAGAGCATCTGGTATTGCTCCGTGTAGACAGCTAAAGCTTTAAAACTAAAACAAAAATTACTCTATTTTTACTCATGTGGACTTCTGATACTGGGTGAGCTCGATGCCAGGAAGGCACGAATATTTCCGCACATTTTGTTTCTCGTAACAGTAAAAAAAAATGCTGACGATTACATTACTGCCTAATGCGATATTTGAGCGCAGCTCATCAGATGTTTCAGCTTTTCGATAGATTGAGGCAAAGAATTCGAGCAGAACATGTATGTACAATTACAGACAACTTTTAGGCTGACTGTTGAAAGTGGCGAACGGCGGCGGCTATGCGTTTCGACTCGGGCGGTACACATATCGAGATCCGCCGACACCGATCCGGCTCTCTGATTGCCGCCGCACAGGGGTGGCATTGGAGTAGAAGCAAAGAGAGCAATTAAGTTATCGGGAGGTCGCGGGAGGCAGCGTGTTGGCCCATAGGAACGTTGCGCGGCGAAGAGATAGCAGCGACGGAGGGATAGCGCTGACGCCGCTAGCGAGTGAAGAGAACGGGGCTCTGCGTTCTGGCTTGCGAAGCATGCACCGTAATCCGCGGATGCAGAGCCGGCGCTTCGGCAACCGGAGAACACCGTCGCCGCCACGCAGGAAGGGGGGGGGGGGGGGGGGGGGTAGCATGAGCGGCGAACGGTGGCGCGTCGCGCAGCAATCGGAGTACACGCGTGGTCGCCGCCATGGAAGTAGAAGGAGGGGAGAGGGTACATGCAGCGGCGAACTGTGGCGGCAAGGGCACGCGTTGCCGAAAGCCCCTCAATAAAAGTTTGAGCGGCAATAAAAGTTAGCGCTGCCCTGGATGCGGAGCTGGTTTCGAGGGGCAACGGCGACGACGACGCGAAACGCAGGAACGGGCGCCAAAGAGCTGCGCTGTAAAATGTATGATGATAATTTGAAAATTTCAGTTGTGTTTCACCCCCCTCTCCATTAGTACGGCGGCCTCTGAACAGAGCCCAGTCGCTGTTGCCTGGAAGGCTGTCAGTTACTGCTCGCAGATCGCCGAGTTTGGTTCCGGTTACCCGGAGGAGCGCCTTACCCGCAAGGCGCAGCGACGCGTCGCCCCGAAACGAAAGTGGACTTGAAAGCACGCGGGCAAATGTTTGCGGACCAATGCGGTGTTGCCCGCGGCGCAGGATCGATAAATCACTCCGTGTTCATTAGGCACCCTCTTTGCCCGGTGGCCGGAAAAAGACGTCTCTCTTCCCGCGGCGGAGGCAACTTTTACGGTGACAGACCATTTTGAGACGGCGACCGAAGCCTTCCTTATGACTGCATAATGTATATAGTGAGCCGCCGCCGCTTGTGCTCCAATGCTCGGTCCCCGCAGCGCCGTTGGCGGTCGCATTCGAGGTCTGAACGTCCTCAGTTATAACAGGGACACACAGGCCGAGTAAAGGCTGAATCCAGTTTGCATGTCTACAAGCACGCTACCAACTTACTATGCCAGAGCACTCAAGCATCATGCTGCTACAAAATAAAGCAGCTTCAAGTTCCATATATGAGCGCTGCCGCCTCAACCTTCAATGCCGTGTAGACATTCTTTGACCAGCTGCAGCAAGACCCCTCATCTCCCAACTCCAATTTTATACACCAATAACCACCAACGCATGCACGCCGGTTCACGCTAAATGTGCATTCATTGAAGTTCTCGTTTTTTATCACTGGCGTTATAAAGCGAACGGTGAAACACGCACTGCGCGAAGAATGCGACCGAGCAACATCAAGATACGGCGCCATGGTGAGCCGATGATAGCTTGCGCCTTTTGCACATCTATCGCTGCTCTCCGTGCTCTTTTTACACGTCGACTAAGCTTTTTTGACTGTAGGAAAATGTTCTTCGGAGTGCCGTTATACAAAGGAAAGGAGAGAGGATGGTCAGGATGTCGCAATTTGCATCAAAGTTGACTGCATAATGTTACATCTACTTCCTGGCTCTAGCAAAATGATTGAAGAAAACCATTACCAGAGGGCTCTTCTACAATGACTTCCTCATTATCACCCGCTGCATTTCAGACCACGTGAAATGGCCATGTTAGCAGCAGCTCTGCCAGGTGGCAGCGATCGCGCATTGATAGTTCGCCGAAGTGTGCTGCGTCATGAGACCAGTTGACATGGCGAAGTTTCCAGGTGTCATGAGCGATGATGGAAGGTTGAATCCCCTTCAGGGTGCGGCCTGGGCAACAATACTTTATCTCTTTTAATTGCCCGCACTAACTTCAAGTTTAATCCAGATGCTTCCATAACTGCTAAGTAAAAAAATAAAATGGTGACCGCGACCACGCCAGACGAAAGTGAAAGAAATCTATAGCGGCAGCATTGGTTCAAATACTATTATTTATTATTATTTATTTATTCAATACTGCAGGCCTTTACGGGCCAAGCAGGAGGGGCATACAGATAATATCAGGATACACAATGAAGATAGCAAAACAATTTCAAAAACACTTGTTCTTTGGACAATATAATATGAACAAAACAAGGACTAAACAAAACGCAAACCGAGCTCTTCATTACGGAAAGTCATGACCGCAAACAAACAGATGAAAGGCAATTAATGAAATATCCAAAAATGAATTATCAAACATGCAGCAAGAAAAAAAAGAAAGAAAAACAATCAGTTTGGACAACCAAAAAGCAGACAAGAAAAACATTTGAGATCAGCAATTCAAGGTTTCAATTGAATCAATGCTGGCTAGAAGAGGCCGAGGTAAGTTGTTCCAATCTTTTATTGTGCGAGGAAAAAAGGAATATTTAAAAACATTAGTTCTGGTGCTGTATGGCGTTAGAGAGTCGTCGTGTCGATGTCGTGTTCGGCGTGCAGTAAGTGGTGTTATGTACGGGTCAGGGGTTAGAGCAAGAAGGTTATTTTTAAGAAGGAACATGAACTTTAAGCGCTGAACTTTTCTTCTGAGTTCCAGTGTCTGTATTCCATGTTGTTTCATTAGTGCTGTCGGGGAATCAGTTCTACGGTACTTAGAAAAAATAAACCTGACTGCCTTACGCTGGATTCTTTCGAGAGCGCCAATGTTAGTTTTGGTATAATGGTCCCATACTACGCATGCGTATTCAAGCTTCGGCCTTATTAATGATGTATATGCTAAAAGTTTAGTTTCGGTGGGGGCGTGTTTCAATTTATAACGGAGAAGGCAAAGTTTCCGAAAGGCTGTGTCACATACGTTAGTTATGTGAGTGTTCCAGTTTAGGCTATTTGTTAGTGTGACGCCAAGATATTTATACTCCCTCACTTCGGTTAATGGTTCTGTCCCGAGGGCGTAGGGAAAAGAAAGGTTATTACGTTTCTTGGTTATTTTCATATACACTGTTTTGTTAGCGTTCAATTGCATATCCCAACAGTGACACCAGGAAAGAATATTTTGAAGATTATTATTAAGAATTATCTGGTCATCCTCGCTTGACACTTCCCTGAACAGCACACAATCGTCTGCAAACAGTCGTATTTTAACAGGTTCGGTAATTACGCTCACAATGTCATTAATATGTATTAAAAACAACAACGGTCCTAACATACGGCTCTGAGGGACGCCGGAAGAAACTGGAAGCTCATGGGAGTAGTAAGTATCAATATTAACGAACTGTCTACGATCAGTGACGTACGCCGCAACCCAGTTAATAATGAAAGGAGGAAGGTTAATCATTTTAAGTTTTTCTATAAGCTTAGAGTGTGAAACAAGGTCAAAGGCTTTCCTGAAGTCTAAAAAAATAACGTCCACCTTGCCGGATTTGTCTACAATTGTAGCAAGGGAATGGATTACAGTTGCTAATTGTGTCACCGTAGAAAAACCTTTACGAAAACCATGCTGCGCAGGTGAAAGTATATTGTTATCCCCCAGAAAATCTCTCATGAAGTTGGCTATGACGTGTTCAAGCGTCTTACACCAAGATGATGTTAGCGAAATTGGGCGGTAGTTTGTAATCATTGTGGGGTCTGCCTTCTTAGGCACTGGCACTACAACTGCCGTTCGCCAGTCTGGAGGAAGGGCTGCAGTGGACAGTGACGCACAGAAAATTACTACCAGAAAGTGTGAAAGCATTTCTGCATATCGACGCAGAAGAATATTCGGTATGTTATCCGGTCCGGGGGTGGATTTTGTTTTTAGATTTAGGAGCATGGAAAGCACACCTTGGACGGATACAAATTCAAGAGGTACATTTGATAAAGGTGAAAAGGGAAAAGCAAGTTCTTCTGGGTTGATAAACACACTATGGAAGAATGCATTAAAGTGTTCGGCGATACTTTGCTTTTCAACGACGAGAATGCCATCTTTTACTATTTGATCCACTGCCTTGTTCTTTTTACTCAAAACTTTCCAAAATTCTTCTGGAGCCGTGCGAATTAAGTGCGGCAAGGTGTTATTAAAATAATGTCGTTTGGCATGCCCAACTGACGAACTCAGTGCAGCTTGTAAGTTCTGCACTGTAGTTCGTGAGGCATTCCGTCGTCTTAAGCGCTTTATTTTTATTTTCAAGTGAATGACTTCACGCGTTATCCAAAGGCTTTCATTTCCCATTTTCTTTGCTTTCACTGGAACAAAATTTTCGATGCAATAAGTGCAAATGTTTTTGAACTTGTCCCAAAGTTCTACTACATTGCTTCCGTGAAAGTTGCTTAGGTGTAAATCGAGATAATCTAACACGCTTTCGTCTCTGGCACGTGTGAACTCCTTCACTTGTACGGTTTTCGCTTTCCGTTGTTCCTGGCACGCTTGACAACTTCGTACCTTTGTTTCCAAGTCTGCATCAATTGACGGCCACCATACGTAACTGCGAGCCAATTCCTTGCTCCGCACGATGCCGGGATGACCTTGGTGCAGTTCTTCGAGCACCGATTCTCGTAGGGAAGACGGGATCACAACCCTCATTCCATACATGAGGCACCCTTGATGCACACTGAGCTGCAACTGTCTGTCAAAAAATTGCTTTAGGTTCGCATCTCGTAAGTGCAGTGGCCAGCCTATACTTGTATACTGGAGCACTTTGCAAAGCAACGGATCACGTGATGTAGCTCGCGCGATCTCTTTGGCAGATACAGGCATCGACTCCAGGCGCAACGCATAGAACGATTCCTCGCCTTCGGACGTGCCGTCCTCCTGGCTGTTAAGAGGGAACCTTGAAAAAAAAATCTGCTTCTGCGTTGTCACTGGACTTTTTGTACACAAGCGAGTATTTGTAAGCAGACAAAGTGACAGCCCATCGCTGTAAACGTGCTGCCGCAATCGGTGGAATGCCTGCCTTTTGCCCCAGTATCGTTTGTAACGGCTTGTGGTCCGTAAACAACGTGAAACATCTTCCATAGATGTAGAAATGAAATTTTTTGATGGCAAAAATAATGGCAAGCGCTTCCTTTTCTAGTTGACTGTACTTTTTCTCGGCGTCAGTTAATGTGCGCGACGCATAAGCGACCGGGCGGGAGCTTCCATTTTCTGCAACATGAGAAAGTACTGCCCCCACGCCGTACTGGGAAGCGTCACATGCCACTTGCAAAGGTTTATCTGGGTCGTAATGCGCTAGCACAGAGGATGACGTCAACGCGTTCTTGATTTCCTCGAAAGCCACTTGACACGATTCATCCCAACGCCATGGCTCACCGCAACGCAGCAGTTTGTAAAGAGGGCTAGCAAGAGTGGACAATCGTGGAACAAACTTTCCGTAGTAATTCACGATGCCCAGAAACGACTGCAGCTGCTGCTTGCAAGAAGCTTTTACTAGCGCCTCTATCTTCTCTGGCGTTGTGCTGACTCCTGCTGCGCTGATAACATGACCCAGATACCGCAGCTTTTTTTGAAAGAACGAACATTTTTCTTTTTTTACTCGAACCCCGCGCTCCATCAACCGCTTTAGGACCGCTTCGAGATTGGCAAAATGCTCATCCGGCGTCCTTCCTGTGATGAGAACATCATCCAAATAGCAGCTGACACCTTTCAAGTCTTTCAACATTGTGTCCATAATTCTTTGAAAAATGGAAGGTGCCGATGAAACTCCGAACGGCAGCCTGTTAACGACAAAAAGCCCTTTATGGGTATTAAGAGTCAAGTATTTTCTTGAAGACTCGGACATTACTACCTGCTGATACGCTCGGTTGAGGTCAATCTTAGAAAACTCTTGGCCCCCTGCGAGCGCTGCAAACAACTCGTCGACTCTCGGGAGTGGGTACCGGTCAGTTTCAAGACAAGGATTTAGGGTAGACTTGTAATCTCCGCATAGCCTTATGCTACCGTCTTTCTTTACTACTGGTACCACCGGTGTGGCATAGTCACTCGTCGCGACTGGTGAAATTACTCCCATGCCTTCCAACTTCTTAAGCTCTGCCTCGACTGCAGGTTGCAATGCAAAGGGCACACTTCTTGCCTTTAGAAATTTCGGCACACTATCTTCCTTTAGTGCCAATTCCGCTCTTTCTCCTGCAATCGTCCCCAGTTCGTCCTTAAACAAACTCTGGTACCTGTCTAGAAGCGTGCGCAATCTGCCGCTTTGACTTGAACATGCAGAAACATCTGACCTTGAAATGGCGTTGAGCTCAAAAATACGGCTCCAGTCGAGTCGGATGGCTTGCAACCATTGTCGACCAAGCAGAGGGAGTCCCTTTTCTCTCGTGATGTAAAGAGGCAGCTGGGCCATCTGTTCTCCATACTGCACTGCAACGTGAGCAACTCCGACAGGCTCAACGATGGCTCCCTGGAACGTCTTTAGCTTGAGCGTCGTTGCCATGACCTTAATCGAGGGAAACATCTGACGAAACTGATGCAAAGACATGACGGACACAGTAGCCCCAGTATCCAGCTCCATTTCCAAAGGTACCCCTTGCACGTTAATCAAAACTTTTATCGGTTCCAGGCCAGGCGAAACAATTTCCTTCATGTTAACAGACGCTTGACCGGGAATTAACACCTTCACCGAGCTTCGCCGCTCTCCCTTTGGCTTTCGCTGCTTACTAGCTTGGCACACTCTTTGAATGTGTCCTTTCTTATCACATTTGAAACAGGTGTCTGCGATATGCGGGCATGAACGACTTGTATGCTTCGCAGACCCGCAGCGATAGCAATTCCGCTGCGTCAAAACACTTTCCCCAACCGTTTTGACCTTGTGAACGTCCGGTACGCTCATTTCAGAGGCGTGCGCTTCTGCCACGCTCTTTTTAGCCGCTTCCATGGCAAGCGCTCGTTCCACAGCTTTCTGGAAGGTTAGCTTGTTATCCTCCGTGAATAACACACGCTGTATGTCTTCTCTGCGCAAACCGCAGACGAAACGGTCCCGCAGAGACTGATCTAGGGCCGCCTCAAATTCGCATGTCTGCGCCAACTTGCGCAACTGAGCTACAAATTCTGAAATGGACTCAGTCTCGAGTTGCGCTCTTCTGTGAAACTTTGCGCGTTCGCTAATTACCGACGGCTTTGGGGACAAGTGGTCACCTAGGAGCTTCTTTAACACGTCGAAACTTTTAGCTGACGGCAAATCAGGTGCGGTCAACGACTTGAGGAGACTGTATGTCTTTGGGCCTACGAGACTCAAAAAAGCATGTACCTTGTCATCCTCGGGAATACGGTTGACCAGAAGAAACGACGTCAATCGTTCCTCGTACGACGGCCAGTCGCTCGTAGACTCGTCGAAAGGCTCGATATGTCCCAGTCGACCGAAGACTTGCGTCACTGAACCCGCCGCTGCCGGATCATCCGTTGCCATGTCGGCTGGTCAGGATCCCATCCTCGTCGCCAATGTCGTGTTTCGTCGGGGGAACAGCAGACGAAGGCCCGGTGGGTTGGTACCCGAACGTAGTTTATTCCATCACAGCTTGTAGTGGAATGCGGCCCGGTGCCCGAACGACGTGGCTTATCTTATAGCCAACTCTCGCGATAATCGCGCCACCGCTATCGCGCTATCGCTATAGCCGCGATTACACAACATTAGCGGTGCATGTTTTTAAGTGACACGAATAGTACACCATTTTGTGATCAGACATTCCATGTTCAATTAATACTGAAAAATCCTCGATTGTTTTGCTTACAAAGACAAGATCAAGCATTGATGATGAAGAACCATGCACACGCGTTGGTAAGTTGACAACTTGCTGCAAATTGTGGATATAAGATTATGCCACGCATGTAATTAACGTGAGTGCTAAGTTCACCACTAGAAGAACAATCTTCCCAGTTAATTCCTGGAAGATTAAAGTCTCCCACTAAAAAAAGTTTTTTGTGTACGAATGAACTGACATGCTCATGCAAATCACACAGGAATTGGGGTGGTGAGCCAGGCGCTCGATAAACGGCAAATAGCAAGAATGATTGTCTGTAGTAAGAATATTTAGGCTAATAGTCTCTACGCTATCAGCCTGACACAAAAGAGTTGCTGACAAGTTGTGTTTCACCAGCACAGCCACCCCGCCTCCCCTTGTTGACCTGCCACAACGGAAAACACTGTAAGATGGTGGAAAAACGTCATCATCTATGCCGCTGTGTAGCCAAGTTTCGGTCAAAACAAGGATGTGCGGGTTGTAACCTAAAATAATAGCCTCTGACTGATCACTTTTGTTAACAATGCTGCGTGCATTTATATTTATTATACGCATTTCTTTCTTATCAGGCCGGAGGAGGCAGTCTTGTTTAGCAATGTTATATTTACCGATTCTTTTCCTAGAGCTTATTGTGTCATCCCAAACAAGGTCGTTGTCGACTCGAAGTTTCTCGTTGATTAGTTGAACTTTTCTTTTGTGTTCCCTTTCCTCTGAAGCACTGCTCCACAAAAGTTTACGCTTCCTGAGCGTGTTTCGTGAGTAATCGTTTTGAACAGAAGTATTAGAACCTTTAAGCTTGAGAGCATTTTGCATGATACTTTTCTTCGTAATCTTGAAAATACAAAATTACTGGCCGCGTTTTATCGCTCTTGCCGATCCGATGTATTCGGGATACAGACTTGCAAGTGATTTGTAACTTCGTAGAGAATATATCAGTTGGAACTTTACGACGCAGTACAGCCTCTGTTTCTTCAGCTTCCTCTGATACACCAAAAACCAGTAAATTCGAGCGTCTAATTTTATTCTCCAAATCAGTAATTTTCGCTTCTAAGGCTTTAACCGTGCTTTCAAGCTCTTCCGCACGTTCCGCATGTCTCTCCATTTCTGCAAATCGGGTCTCCCAATTGGCTCGACTTGTTTGCATGCTAGTTTGTTGTGTACGAAGTGCTGCAACATCCTCAGTTAATTTATTCTGTCCCAAAAGCAATTTTTCAAGCAGCTCATGTGTGCAGGAACGCTACGGGTCAGGTCCGGGATTCACCTCGATATCTCCGCTCAAGAGGAGTAAACATACGCAGTACACGTCATACAGCAATAATAGAGCTTGCTGCGGGGACGGCAAGACCAAAAGACAACGGTTGTCGCTTTTAACTGAGCTGTAGTAGACAATAACCTGCACAATGCAGAAGAATGCTCTGTTAGGCCACATGGTCGCTCTCGGTCCGCCGTGCCCACTGAAGTTGAAGGCTTGAAGTTGCTCTTTTATGTCCCAAAGCGATGAGGTCACGTGTCGTGATGGTGGCGCTGTTGGTGTATGATGAAGCAGGAAAGATATCGCAAAAGGAAGAAGAGAGCTTCGGTTCGGTGATAATCTTGGCGCAGACGCAGATCGGGGATCAGCATCTGAACCTGGCAGATCTGGAAGGTGAATCTGTCCGTCAACTTGGTCGATTTGCTTTGTTGTTCCGACGAGACCAAAAGCAAGGACCTGCACAAGGCAGAAGAATGGTCTGTTAGGCCACATGGTCCCTCTCGGTCCGCCGTGCCCACTGAAGTTGAAGGCTTGAATTTGCTCTTTTATGTCCCAAAAAGCAGGAAAGATATCGCCAAAGGAAGAAAAGAGCTTCGGTTCGGTGATAATCTTGGCGCAGACGCAGATCGTGGATCAGCATCTGAACCTGGCAGATCTGGAAGGTCAATCTGTCCGTCAACTTGGTCGATTTGCTTCATTGTTCCCACGAGACCAAAAGCAAGGACCTGCACAAGGCAGAAGAATGGTCTGTTAGGCCACTTGGTCGCTCTCGGTCCGCCGTGCCCACTGAAGTTGAAGGCTTGAATTTGCTCTTTTATGTCCCAAAGCGATGAGGTCACGTGTCGTGATGGTGGCGCTGTTGGTGTATCATGAAGCAGGAAAGATATCGTCAAAGGGAGAAGAGAGCTTCGGTTCGGTGATAATCTTGGCGCAGACGCAGATCGGGGATCAGCATCTCAACCTGGCAGATCTGGAAGGTTAATCTGTCCGTCAACTTGGTCGATTTGCTTTGTTGTTCCGACGAGACCAAAAGCAAGGACCTGCACAAGGCAGAAGAATGGTCTGTTAGGCCACATGGTCGCTCTCGGTCCGCCGTGCCCACTGAAGTTGAAGGCTTGAATTTGCTCTTTTATGTCCCAAAGCGATGAGGTCACGTGTCGTGATGGTGGCGCTGTTGGTGTATCATGAAGCAGGAAAGATATCGCCAAAGGAAGAAGAGAGCTTCGGTTCGGTGATAACCTTGGCGCAGACGCAGATCGGGGATTAGCATCTGAACCTGGCAGATCTGGAAGGTCAATCTGTCCGTCAACTTGGTCGATTTGCTTTGTTGTTGCGACGAGACCAAAAACAAGGACCTGCACAATGCAGAAGAATGGTCTGTTAGGCCACATGGTCGCTCTCGGTCCGCCGTGCCCACTGAAGTTGAAGGCTTGAAGTTGCTCTTTTATATCCCGAAGCGATGAGGTCACGTGTCGTGATGGTGGCGCTGTTGGTGTATCATGAAGCAGGAAAGATATCGTCAAAGGAAGAAGAGAGCTTCGGTTCGGTGATAATCTTGGCGCAGACGCAGATCGGGGATCAGCATCTCAACCTGGCAGATCTGGAAGGTTAATCTGTCCGTCAACTTGGTCGATTTGCTTTGTTGTTCCGACGAGACCAAAAGCAAGGACCTGCACAAGGCAGAAGAATGGTCTGTTAGGCCACATGGTCGCTCTCGGTCCGCCGTGCCCACTGAAGTTGAAGGCTTGAATTTGCTCTTTTATGTCCCAAAGCGATGAGGTCACGTGTCGTGATGGTGGCGCTGTTGGTGTATCATGAAGCAGGAAAGATATCGCCAAAGGAAGAAGAGAGCTTCGGTTCGGTGATAATCTTGGCGCAGACGCAGATCGGGGATTAGCATCTGAACCTGGCAGATCTGGAAGGTCAATCTGTCCGTCAACTTGGTCGATTTGCTTTGTTGTTGCGACGAGACCAAAAACAAGGACCTGCACAATGCAGAAGAATGGTCTGTTAGGCCACATGGTCGCTCTCGGTCCGCCGTGCCCACTGAAGTTGAAGGCTTGAAGTTGCTCTTTTATATCCCGAAGCGATGAGGTCACGTGTCGTGATGGTGGCGCTGTTGGTGTATCATGAAGCAGGAAAGATATCGTCAAAGGAAGAAGAGAGCTTCGGTTCGGTGATAATCTTGGCGCAGACGCAGATCGGGGATCAGCATCTCAACCTGGCAGATCTGGAAGGTTAATCTGTCCGTCAACTTGGTCGATTTGCTTTGTTGTTCCGACGAGACCAAAAGCAAGGACCTGCACAAGGCAGAAGAATGGTCTGTTAGGCCACATGGTCGCTCTCGGTCCGCCGTGCCCACTGAAGTTGAAGGCTTGAATTTGCTCTTTTATGTCCCAAAGCGATGAGGTCACGTGTCGTGATGGTGGCGCTGTTGGTGTATCATGAAGCAGGAAAGATATCGCCAAAGGAAGAAGAGAGCTTCGGTTCGGTGATAATCTTGGCGCAGACGCAGATCGGGGATTAGCATCTGAACCTGGCAGATCTGGAAGGTCAATCTGTCCGTCAACTTGGTCGATTTGCTTTGTTGTTGCGACGAGACCAAAAACAAGGACCTGCACAATGCAGAAGAATGGTCTGGTAGGCCACATGGTCGCTCTCGGTCCGCCGTGCCCACTGAAGTTGAAGGCTTGAAGTTGCTCTTTTATATCCCGAAGCGATGAGGTCACGTGTCGTGATGGTGGCGCTGTTGGTGTATCATGAAGCAGGAAAGATATCGTCAAAGGAAGAAGAGAGCTTCGGTTCGGTGATAATCTTGGCGCAGACGCAGATCGGGGATCAGCATCTCAACCTGGCAGATCTGGAAGGTTAATCTGTCCGTCAACTTGGTCGATTTGCTTTGTTGTTCCGACGAGACCAAAAGCAAGGACCTGCACAAGGCAGAAGAATGGTCTGTTAGGCCACATTGTCGCTCTCGGTCCGCCGTGCCCACTGAAGTTGAAGGCTTGAAGTAGCTCTTTTATATCCCGAAGCGATGAGGTCACGTGTCATGATGGTGGCGCTGTTGGTGTATCATGAAGCAGGAAAGATATCGTCAAAGGAAGAAGGGAGCTTCGGTTCGGTGATAATCTTGGCGCAGACGCAGATCGGGGATCAGCATCTCAACCTGGCAGATCTGGAAGGTTAATCTGTCCGTCAACTTGGTCGATTTGCTTTGTTGTTCCGACGAGACCAAAAGCAAGGACCTGCACTATGCAGAAGAATGGTCTGTTAGGCCACATGGTCGCTCTCGGTCCGCCGTGCCCACTCATCGCATTTTCCTCATAAAGTGACCTAAGCGTCCCCTACGTTTATCTTATTTCGGTTGTTTAACCAACTCGCCAAGATTGTCATTCAAAGGAGTTGCAAAGAATACCAGTCTATCTCCCCCACAACAGGTGCGTTTGCTCGAATGCTTACTGTTATAGGAGCGCCAGAACGAGGCCTAGTTGCAGCAATTTTTACAGCGTGCTCTAAATCCTGTGGCCATGAATGCGCAACTCCAAAGTGAACCTTCTCACACACGTCTACATCTAGTACAGAAGCTTTAATGTTCACTAATTCTACGTGACCCCTTTTCTAAAACAAAAAATATTTACCTTGCAATAACTGAAAGAAAGTGGGCTAGATTAATATACTTAAAATTCGAAATATTAAATTCTCGCACTAAGCTTTCGGCAAGGTATAATTCTGTGTGCCGAAAAAAATGTATTCTATACTTAAGAGTAAGCTTGCATTAGACTCTCCTGTTTACTTTTGCGCTATCCGCCTGACGTACCCGACATCACGACCACACTCACTGACACTAAATTTTATGAAAACTGACTGCAATATGTTTTCTTGCATATTCGATTGAAACAACCTTACAGCAGGATTGACTTTTTTGTTTCTCCCACGTATGCATGGTTATTCTGTTCTATATTGTTCTTGATATTTTTTAACCGTTCCTGCCCATCGTGGAAACACTGTTGTGGTTTGCCGAAGGAAATAAAATGAAAGCAAAAAAGAAATGGCAACCCAAAGTTCGCGATTTGTTTACTAGGTGTCATTTTTTTATTTTCTTGATAAAATTCTTTTTGTGCAGAAAAATACACATGCCGCGTTCTTAGAGATCCAAGTTATGAAAACGATCACGAATGCTAGCAGTGGCTAGCGCTTCAGCTAACATTTGCGCCCCCCCCCCCCCCAGTAACTGTGGAGAAGGGAAAGGAGGCAAGCAGCTTCGGTAGATTGCCGCTAAGTCTTGAATTGTGTACGTAAAGTTGCGATATTAAAGGGGCACCGTTACGAGCATGAGGCCGCTAATTCCAGCCAAACTCTAGGTTCTTTGCACCGTGCTGATGTCAGTAAAAAAATAATTACAAAATCGATGCACGGAAACCAGAGTTATTCGGCTTATAAAATTCTAAATGCAAGAGAAAAAAAAAACAGCGCGTCTGAGCTGGTGCGAGAGGGAGTCCCTCTCCCATTTAGCTCGCCCAGGGCTCGACTCGGGCGGAACCTATCAGAAACGCAGCTTTCTGGTGACGTATCGGAAGCTATCCACAATGGTTGCCTGTCCGCTTCATTCTGTGACCGCGCTTTTTGGAAGCGTCGTTACCATGGTAACAGCAACAACGTGTGCTGCATGACTGACAGCGAGCAGATGCTTCACTCCGCATGTCCGCCGTCACGCTATGACCACGAGGGTTACGCAGAAAAATGAATTTTGCTGACTTGAGCGATATTGAACGCGAACTCCTACGGCAAAGGGAGGACCTCAGCGTTTTTCCCCTACGCTGACACGCCAAAGGACGCGACACGAACACGTTCACAAAGCTGCGCCGACGTCGCGGAAGATCCGGCATCGCCGCCTGAAGACCCATGAGCTCGATGATGGCACGGATTGGTAAATATCGAATGACAGTTCATGTCTTTATTTTTAGAAGTGTTCGACACTCATGCGGTTCTTCCCACTGCAGGTGTCGATGCGGCCGGTGCATCGCGATGCCAACGGCGGCAGAACGGCTTTGCTGCCGGGACATGCCGCAATGCACTGACCGCGATGCGGCATGCATAACCGAAGATGAACTTTTTTCAGTCTTTCCCTGGATGTCAACGTGCTACGAGTCGCGTACTGCGAGCTCATAGAGAGAAATGAAGAAACTGAAATGGACATTCACAAGTAAGTCTTTGTGAAGCTTTTTTTTTTGTGTGTGTGTGTGGCATGCGCCGTCAGCGAGCCCGAGTTCGGCGACTTTTTTTTTCAAAATGCAATTGGCATACTTCAATTTTGTTTTTTATCGTGAGGACATAATTGAGGTAAATGCTGTTAGCGGCACCAAGTCGTTCCCCGTTTCGTCGTAACGCGCAGCAAAATGTCAATACTGCATTGCGGCAAAATATGCATGTACACCTTCGCGCAAAAGTGGAGACCAACCACGCGTTTTGAAAAAACTGTACACCAGCTTTTTATGAAGATCTAGCGATGATTTCTAAGTTATGCATATGGTAGCCTAACTAATATGCTTGCCATCTTGCCCAAGCATATTTGTCAGGTGCATCTTCTTATACCGAAAAATAATAATTCTAGGAGGTAGCGTGGTCTCTTCACTTTTTTGCAGGGGTGTACATTCAGCAACTATGGAAATAAAATAGCGCAGCGAATATTAGCACTTTATGCACTGCCGATATTGCACTAAAAAAAACGCCATCTGCGTGCATAAGATTAACAATTTAATTTGTTCGCTAAAGCAGCGGAATTCCGCGTTGTAGATCAGTGCACTGAGTACGCGCTCGCAATATTTTGTGCTTGAAAGCATGCAGTGAAACAAACACAATAGCGCTGGGGATTTTCAAATGTTTTTACTCTTTATCACACGAACCTTAAGTCCATCTTACACAGCGAAAGAATGTACACAAATGGAATTTTATTTATTACAGAAAATACAGGTACGCAGCCTACCGGCAGTTCACAAGATGGATATGGGGCCGTCTCGGCCAAGGGCAGCGAAAAGTGATCCCATCCTTTGCAGTGTGCATGATAAGGAAAATATTTCCGTCAGAAAATTATCTAGGTTTTAAATGCCCGGAATTGTGAGCAAATTCTTTTTCTGCCGAGATACCCCCTTGCCCATCAGAAATTTTAGCTGCAGACTTTTTATATGGGAGCAGAAAACAGTGCTGAAAATTGAGGACAGAAAGAAGTCACAGAGACAGGCACTTGACCAACAACAGATCACTATATTAAAGTGCTCGGGCAGGTGCATGCCTGTGTCACTTCATTTAGTCTTTGTTTCTCAGCGCTGTTTTATACACATAGTTTGGTTTGGTTTATGGGGTTTAACATCCCAAAGCAACTCAGGCTATGAGAGATGCTTTTACTCATAGTTATTTACTCGCTAGCCTACCAATAAATCTATGAATAGCACCCCGAGGATTTGGTCTTGGTTTGGTTTAGAGGGCTCAACCTGTGGGTGTCTTGCTTTTTGCCTGTATCAAAAAGCAGCCTTTGTGATTTTTCTGTACAAGTAATACTCTTTTTTGGGTTTGTGGGTATGTGTTAGAAGATAGCGTAAAGAAATATTGACGCAGGGAGATGCACAAATGATAGATTGCTCTACACTGGCATGTTGACAAAGCAGTGAGATTGACACACACGATGACAGGTTCATAGAGTAAGCTTAGATGAAAAAAGGGCCCAGTGTAGAGGAAATCTGCCCAAGTAATGGTTTTGTTTGGATGAGTTGGTACGTGTTCGAGGAATTAAGTAATATTTTGTGTGTTCATCTTGCTGTCGCATCAACATGCTGGTCTCACACTATTTAAAGATGTGCTTCTAATACTTCTGAACCTCAAGGCTAAAACTTCTGGACCTGAAAATATGCCAAGCATGTTTCTGTGTAGATGTGCATAATCATTTGCCAAGTTCTTTGTCATCGTCTTCCATACGTTTTTGTTGATAGCGAAAGCACCAGGCTAGCGAAAGGTGGCCTGGGCCATTCCCATTTTTAAGCAAGGTGGTTGTTTTGTGTTAAACTATTGTCACATACCATTACTTTCATTGTAAACTTGTAGAACATATTGCCTCTTGTATTCATGGGTTCCTAGAGCACAGTTCAGTTACATCAAATTGCCGACATGGTTTCCAGAAAGGATCTTCTACAGCATCTGAACTGGAACCTGTGGGCCACTGCTTTGCCTCATTCTTCGCAATTAACTGCCACATTGATACACTCTTTCTTAGATTAAAGCAAATCATTTGATGTACTAATAACTGGCAAATATCTGAATTAACACGGGTTTATCTCCCACAGATGTTTATGTCTGGGATAAGTGATTAAGAAAGTAACTGATAGCAGTTCATCGCTCTCAGCGGGCAACAATCTGGATCTTTTCCTATCAAGTCTGGTTTGCCCCACCGAAAGATCTCCGGGCTATTACTGTATGTTTCACAGTATCCATTGTTAAGCTAGCGAAGAATACCACGGCCGCTGGGGGGTTTGCACTGAGGTACACACGCTGGAAAGTTCTGAACTCCATCTTAATTTAGGGTACACGCATTAAAGTCCCTTTCTAACTACCTTTCAAGAGTTTAGTCTCAGAGTGCCTGAACTTGAACCATCCGCAACATTTGGTGCCGAAACCGAGCAATGGTTGGCGAACCGAACCTTCTAAAGGCATCGAGTATGGCTTTCCTATTGAGAGGCTCACATAAAGGGAGGCAGCTCGAAAGGTGCACAGCACCCAATTTATCAATGAGGCAAGTGCTCTGTGATATTTAGTACCCCAACACTTATCCAACCAACGCGGCTCTATGAGCACCTGAAGGCAAATAATGATGAGTGAAGGATTAATGATGAGCTCAAACCACACATCACAAAACACATTCATCTTTTCAATATCTAGTATTAGACTTCCTGAACTCAAGCTCAGACATGAAGTGGCTCATCCTACAAGTAGCCTCAAGAATTTTTGACACCGCCTGGCTTTCTTGGCCCTTTCATTATCTCGATATGAATCTTCCAAAAACTGGTCATGTGGAGTCGCATTAGATGGCAACCTCCCTGAAAAACTTCTTTACGAATGTCATGAGTGGGTATGGCAGCTGCTGAAAATGAAAATACTTGCAATTCTGCATTAGAGTGGTGGTTAAAGCAAACTACCTAGCATAATGAAACTATATGCTTTTTGTCACTCAAGCCCAATAATATATGTTGCACCTGGCTGCATGATGATGACCACTCCCAGAGAAGCACACCTGCTTATCACAGAGTCCCATGTGGTCCCCCATAAGAGAATGAGAATGAAGATTCTCGGACCACTGATATGTGAATGGTTGCTTAAACACATATCCAGCACAGCTGCATACACTGTACACTACACATGCTACATCAAATGTAAATATGCTTGAAATAATGCAAGCTTACAACAAGTTAAGCAACAGTGTAGTCTACACTTCCATTCTGCGATACTAAATAACCAGTTAGGCTAGGCCTTGATTCATTTAAATAATAAATTTCACAGCTTGCACTTGCAACTATAATAAAAATTTAATAACCCCACATTTTGCACAAACAAGCCTGTATAAGTTTTCTCTTTCTCTCACACCATTCCTGACTGGAATTGTCAACACAAGCCTTGCTAACCTTCCCTATACTAGTGCTTCAGTTGCCGAATTGTTCCACACCTTGTAACTCACTGCGACTTTTCAATATTCTGAGTTGCAAGCTCCTTGCTTGTGTCAGGAGTGTTGTATGCTGAAAAACACTGCTGAGAAACCCGGATGGAAGGAAGGAACGTGGGGAGGGGCCGGCAGACCATATGAGGACAGGAAAGTCTGTCCATGTCACTCCGAAGCAGCGGGTTTGTACTAGTGTGGTGGTTCGCTGCCTCGGGAGTCGACGGCGAAATGAAGTCGTCCCATTCTTGCAGTTTGTTATGGGAACAGGCAATGACGACATGGAGACGCTTTCTTGAAAAAAGCGACGAAACGATATTGAAATTTTATATGATATAGGGGGATGGTCAACAAGGTACAGCACACAGGTTTTCTGTCTTTCAGATCGCGGAGCAAAGTAAATCTGATCCTCAGGCCAGCTTCTCTGTCTTGGCGGGCGAGTTCCCCTTTAAGTCTACACTCACAGGCGCCAGACCACGAGGTAGATAGCAGAGAGGTTGGTCGTGAAGCAGCATCTTACTACTGCTGGCCTCCCACGCTGCGCCGTGCACAGGAGGAGATAACACCCCCCTCACACACACAACACAAAATGAGGGGAGGAGGGATAGGGGCATATTTGTTGATCACTGCACACATACAAACTTTCATCTCCCCCCAAAAGTAAACACAACAACCTCCCGGCCCCCAGCTGTGGTAGCGGATAGCACTAAATGCACAACTTGAGCAGATATAGTATGTGAACCGGCCGTTGCACAGTGGTTCCTTTGGGCGCCTTCACAACGCAGGCTCTAATGTTACCGTATCTTTCTGCGATCACTTCCACTACCCTGGCAGTCTTCCGCATTTTTTCGAGGTGTCTTTTTGTGGTGAATTAGAACCAGGTCACCGACGGAGGTCTTTGTAGTGTGCTGGCTCTGACGGGTTAGCCAACCTAAGAGATAAGAGGTATTCTTAATGCTAACGCCTCCAAAACTGATCAAGCAGTCGTTGGTGATGCCCCCACCTTAGTGTCAAAGCTTGAGTTGACAAGATGACACATCAGGATATGATGATGGTAACGATGTATGTAAATCTTTTCAATCAGAAAGTGGGCTGGCGCAAGAACACAGAGTTCTTCTGGCGCTGCATTAACATGGGTCGGGGCGGGAGTTCACAATGCTTTCGACCTCTTGTAGAATAGTTGAAAGTTCTTCGAAGGTGAGTCTTGCATGACATATAATTTTATGTAGACAAACCTTCACAGTTCTCACCATCCTCTCCCAGAATTCGCCCCACCATGCTGCTCTGTTGACAATGAATTTGCACTTAATTCTCGACTTAAATCTTGTCTTGGCCCAGTGTTCGTGCAACTTTCCATCAAATAAAGTCAACTTTGAAATTTTCTTGGAAGCCCTTTGGAATGTTTTCGCATTTTTACTGTATGTAACAGGGGGTAATCCCTTTCTGCGGTAAATCGTCTGAAAGCCAATAGGAAGATATCAGATGAAAGGTTCGAGACAAGCTCTAGATGAAAGGGTCGAGTGACAGCGCATGTGAAAAGTGCAATGTACGATTGTAAGACCGTTTCGTTGTTGCCTTAATGGAGAGCGGTGCGGCAAAGTCTATGCCGACTTCAAATAGTTCTAAATGGAACAGTGTTTCTGCTGGTAAAGTGGCTTTGCGTGACTTATCAGGTAACTGTTGCAATAATTTAGGATCCTTTTAACTTGCTGAAGACCGCGTGGCATCCAGAACCTTTCTCTAACTGAACTGAGGCTGTCCCAAGCGCCGCCGTGGAAATTTCGTATATGACCGTAATGAATAATGAGCTCCTGAATAGGCGGCTGGGAGGGAGAAAGATGGGATGCTTGGCCTCTTCATTCTCATCGGAAAAATGCAACTTGCCACCAAATCTGAGTAGTCCCTCCTTGTCTAGAATGGGCTGTAGTTTCTGGATGTTCGATTAAAAACCCACTGACAGTCCTTGGCAACCGTTCGTGTCCTCTATTTATAGGTAGGCGCACGTCCTGTATGCTCGCTGGCTGGCATAGCAGAAGATATACAGCTGTACACTCTGCGGGTTAAGTACAGGAGGAACACATTGTGGCACTGTCTGTCAGTCAAGAAAGGTCTGCTAGCTTTGACATTTAGACTTCCCACTTCTTGGCAATATTAGTAGCAATGAATTGTCCCAATCAATGTGCCGTAGCCATAAATCTTGAAAGGGTACTTTGGCCTGCATGGCAAATGGCACTAGCATTCTGAGAGGTTCAAATATCCTGGCGATTGTTTGCAGAATACTTCTTTTGCAGCGGTGCTCACTCTTCAGAATAGTTGAAAGTGGCTTTGCGACCGCAGTAATTGTCTCTTTTCGGATTCCAAATAATGCCGAAAGTCATCACAGTTTCATTTAAATTGTTCCGATCTTCTTGCGATGCGAAGATATCTTGCAAGCGCTTGAGTTCGAAGACCGCTTTTGCAAACTCATTTCGCAAGCTTCAAGAATATCTTTTGCTTGAGCAAGAATCTCTGCCTCCTCTTCCGTGTCAGTGCCAACTAACAAACAGGTCGTCGACGTAGAAGAATTCTGCCAAAAGCGCGGCTGTTTTTTGGTTAGAGGATTCCACAGCTTTGAGGTGATGTTGCAGAGTGGCATTCAGCAGGAAAGGGCTAGCTTTGGTGCCAAATGGCACTAGCTTCATTCGCCATTCTTTGACTTCAGGGTCAGGTTCTGCATCTGAAGGGCCTTTGAATCAAAGAAAATGTAGTGTCTCAGTCTTCTTTTTTGACACTGATCTGTAAAAATGCTTTCTCAATGTCACCTGTCAGGGTGATCTGATACAGTCGAATACAGATCAGCAGTTTGACTAGATCAGTGAGAAGACAAGGCCCCTTCTCTATATGTTCATTTAGGGAAGAAGCACCTTGCTCATGCAAGGATGCATCAAACACAATGCGCAGCTTTGTGGTTCTTGAGTCGCTGCGCAAAACTGCATGGTGAAGCATGTAATAAACTTGAGAGGGGAATTCCTTGTCAGTAGTCACACATTCGCGGTAGCCCATCTGCATGTAGCTTCACATAGTAAACTCGCACTCGGCTCCAAATTCCGGAGTAAGCTGAATTCTTTTCCCGAGATATTTGAGTTGCTTGTGCACTTTGAATCGGTTATCAGAAAGGTGTTCGCTGTTTTCTTTCCAAGGAAGGGCAACTTTGTAGCATCTGTGCTGCATTCTGATATTTCTTTCGAATTGATCAATGGTCGCTTTCATTTCTTCATCAAGCCCTCCAGTGTGTTCCATGATGCTGATGCTTTCTAAGTCCCAGAACCCTTTTACTAGGTTTTCCGTGGTGGCAAACTCCGTGCTTACCCTCAGCACACAGATGTTGGATGGAGTGTCAGCTGAGGTATGCAATGATATCGGGTCTTGAAGCATCATTCCTCCCAGCCCATGTCACTGCTGCAGTCCGCAGTGCAGATGTAGCCAGTAAGGACAACTGCTTCTTTTCTTTTCCCTGTCGGATTTGCTTGTTGTCTTGACAGATGTCGGTTCCAGTCTTCTGACGACTTCCCATTTCTACAGTCAAGTACGTCAGACGTTAGAAACGTCTATAAGACCTGTGGCTGATGTGGCGGCCTGGCTGCTCGGGGTGTCACTCTCGGAACGCGATGAGCCCAGATGGTTAGCCTGTTGATCTTACGACAGTGTCAGCAGGTAGAGCTTTCAAAAGAATGTCGATCATCATTATAGAATATATGGTTGAGCTCACATTTAGTCCCTTCAGACTGTGCACATGGCACTGAACATGATCGAGTAGCTTCCTTAGGCCTCTCATGTCGTCCGATGACGCAGCGGATGGTAGCACTCGAAGCTGGGCCAGGCTCTCCTGGATGATCTTTCGGGTGTAGACAGGTAGACAGCAGAACTGGTCAATTGTAAAGCATCGTCTTTCTCCCGCTCGGCTCCCACACCACGCCGCACACGGGAGGAGGTAACACCCCCTTACACACACAAAGCCAAATGGGGGGGAGGGGGACCATACTTTTTGATCACTGCACATGCGCAAACTTTCTTCCAAAAAGCAAACACAGAAAACACAACACAGCTCGCTGAAATGCGGAGTAGTGAGATGGTGGACCGAAGCCGTCACATCACTGCACACAACTCTCAGGCAACTACCACTGCGTTTGAACACAAACATTATCACACGTCACTCTAACGCCACCACGTGCACACAACCATGCACACACCACGTCGTCGTCTTCGGCATACCTGCCGCTGCAGCAGCGCCACTAGCACCACACTTCCCCTGTCGTCCAGAACGTTGTATGCGCATGTTTGGGTGCACATAACTTGAACAGTCGTCAATCAGTTCACACATCACAACACAACACGAGAACTAGTGACACACAAACGAAAATAGTCAACAAGCCGACGCGGTTACCATGCACACATCAGAAGGAAAGCAGAAAAAGGACGGTAGCAGGAAAATGCTACTCAGGGCCGCTCTAATCCCTAAAATCCGCGTAAGTCATATAATCCACTCCAACATTTACTGGCCTTTTTATGTAGTCGATGTGTAAGTAATACTCCAATATTAAAAGGCTCCACCATAGTACACGACTGTTGAGAAAATTTGCAGAGTTAATGTAAGCAAGTGGAAGGTGGTCAAACACGAGGGTGAATGACTGACCATGGTAAAATAAATAATACTTCGTAACAGCCTAGACGAATGCTATGCATTCACATTCAATGGTGGAATACGCAACCTCCTGTGGCAACAACTTCATACTCGTGTAGGAGGCTGGGTGGAGCAGTCCGCTATGTGCTTGTAGCAGCACGATACCAAGGTGTTTTGATGATGTGTCTGTGCCCAAGACAAACTCTTTTCTCAAATTAGGCGACATTAGTATGGGTTGTTTGGAAAGACGCGCCTTGAGTGTGTCAAAATCTTTTTGGTGTTCACTATGCCAGTTAAGCTCGTTGGGAGCTCCCTTCTTGGTCAACAAAGTCAGAGGATGCAACACTTCCGCCTACTCCTGAATAAAGTCTCTTTAGTAGCCGGTGAGGCTTAAACGCTAGGATCTTTTTTTAGCTTGATGCATTCTGACCACTTGAATCTTGTTCACAGTGCCTTGAAAAGGTTGTAGTATTCCAAGCCCTACAACACGGCTTAGGAAACACGTGGTCGGAGAATTAACTTCGCTTATCTTAGGTTTAATTGTCTGCTTGGCATCTCGCACATTGCAGAACAACAGATGAAGGGTCTGGACATCTCGCGCACTCCAAGGTCTCGGTCGCCATCAAAACATTGTCGAAGTAATGGTGTACTTGGAGGACGCCTGCGATGACCTTCCTAATCAATCGGATATAAACCGCTGGGGCGGTCTCAATTCCGAACGGTATGAAGTTGAAGTGACATAGGCGAGACTCACAAGAGAACTCTGTGGCTTCTTTCGACTCCGGTGCTATTGGTACCTGCCAGTATCCCTTTGCAAAATCAAACTTAGAGAAGTACTTGCACCAGGTCGCCTGGGAAAACATTGTGTCGGTACAAGGAATTGTTTCAGAGTCAGGAATGACAATCTTGTTTAGTTGTCGGAAATCGATGCATAAACGAATCATACAATGCTTCGTTTTTACGACAGCAATGGGCGAGTGATATGGTGACATAGTGTTCAATAATTCCCAGACGAAGCATATCCTGCATCACGTTTTCAACGGCTTCCTTCAGGGCAAACGGTATGAGAAACTGTTGAACTTGGACAGAATTAGTCGAGGAGCACCGGTGGCGTAGCGGTAGAACATCCGCCTCGCATGCAAGAAGACCGGGGCTCAAATACCGGTGCCGCGCAATTCTCCACCGGATTAAAAAAAAAATCCGCGTGTCGATGGAATTGCATAAACAGGTTTGGGGTGCGACCTGATGCCGGTGAACACCTCCGGCAACGCACTCCCTCACCAGAACAGGAGTTGGCCAGCCCGGTGCAGTAATTGGCCGCAACCTCTCATGATAAGCTCCACAAAACCCCGGCCCTCAGTCACCAGCGGGTGCGGAACAACTGACCACGGCGGCGGTCAGACCTGTGACGCAGCAGGGGATGCTAAGAATGCCTGGCTCCGCTGGACAGGCCGCCATTGGAAACTGACCGTGGCAACGTTTAATGATAGAACCCTCGCTAGTGAAGCTAGTTTAGCAGTACTTTTACAGGAACTAGAGGGTATGAAATGGGATGTCATAGGGCTTAGTGAGGTTAGGAGGCCGAATGAGGCATATACTGTACTGAAGGATGGGCATGTACTGTGTTATCGAGGTTTACCGGAGAGGCGAGAACTAGGAGTAGGTTTCCTTGTCAATACGTATATAGCGGGTAATATAGATGAATTCTATAGTATTAATGAGAGGGTGGCAGCCATCGTAATTAGGCTTAATAAGCGGTATAAGAAGCTGAAGGTTGTACAGGCCTATGCCCCTATGCAGTTATGATGACCAGGCAGTTGAAAGCTTCTACGAAGATGTAGAATCGGCAATGCGAAAAGTAAAGACGCAGTATACTGTACTAATGGGCGACTTCAATGCCAAGGTAGGGAAAAAGCAGGCAGGAGACAAGGCAGTAGGTGACTATGGCATTGGTTCTAGGAATAGTAGGGGGGAGTTACTAGTTGAGTTTGCAGAGCGCAATAACTTACGAATTATGAATACCTTCTTCAGCAAACTGAAGAACCGGAAAGGGACATGGAAAAGTCCAAACGGAGAGACTAAAAATGAAATCGACTTCATAATGTGTTCAACGCCCGCCATTATGCAAGATGTAGAGGTAATCGAGAAAGTGCGATGCAGTGACCACATGATGGTGAGGTCCCGAATTAGCCTAAATCTGAAGAAGGAACGCAACAGATTAGTAAGAAAGAAACCCATCAACGAACTAGCGGTGAGGGAGAGGGCAGAAGAGTTAAGGATCTCGTTACAGAATAGGTATTCAGCTCTAACCGAGGATGGCGACATTACCCTAGAAGCAAGGAACAATAATTTCAGAGATATCATTACTGAGTGCGCGGTAGAAGTAGGCGGTAGGATAGATAGAGTGGATACCGGTAAGCTGTCTAAGGAGACGAAAGATTTGATTAAGAAACGCCAGAGTATGAAAGCTTCCAATCCAACAGACCAGATCGAATTGGCCGAGATATCAAAGCTAATCAATAAGGGCAAGGTGGCCGATATAAGGAAGTATAACATGGAGAAAATTGAGCATGCTGTAAAGAACGGGGGAAGCCTTAAAGCGGCAAAGAATAAAGTGGGCATAGGCAAAAGCCAGATGTATGCGATAAGGGACAAGCCGGGCAACGTCATCACGAATATGAACAAGATAGTCAAAGTAGCCGAGGAGTTCTATACAAATCTCTACAGTAGCCAAAGTAGTCAGGACTGTAATGAGATTGACGGTAAGGAAAAACAGTCAGACGTTCCACCAGTGACGAAGGACGAGGTCAAGAAAGCATTAGAAACTATGAAAAGGGGGAAATCAGCTGGAGAGGATCAGATAACTACAGATTTGCTGAAGGATGGAGAGGATATCGTGCTAGAAAAACTGGCCACCCTGTATACGCAGTGCCTGATGTCATCGACGGTACCGGATCCATGGAAGAATGCAAACATTATCCTCATTCATAAGAAAGGGGACTCTAAGGACCTTAAAAATTACAGACCAATCAGCTTACTGTCTGTTACGTATAAGGTATTTACTAAGGTAATCGCTAATAGAATCAGGAAAACCTTAGACTTCAATCAAGCAAAGGATCAAGCAGGGTTCCGGAAACGGTACTCTACTATCGATCATATCCATACCATCAATCAGGTGATAGAAAAATGCTCGGAATATAACCAGCCCTTATACATAGCGTTCATTGATTACGAAAAAAGTATTTGACTCAGTTGACACCTCGGCGGTGAAGCAGGCATTGCGAAATCAGGGGGTAGACGAGCCGTACGGGAAAGTGCTGGAAGATATATATAGTGGCTGCACAGGAACCATAGTTCTGCATAAAGAAAGTAACAAAATTCCTATAAAAAAGGTGTTAGGCAAGGAGACACAATTTCCCCAGTACTATTCATAGCTTGCTTAGAGGAAGTATTCAGAGACTTGGAATGGCAGCGGTTAGGGATAAGAGTAGATGGAGAATACCTCAGTAATCTGCGATTTGCTGATGACATTGCCTTGCTAAGCAACTTGGGGGATGAACTGCAAATAATGATTGATGACCTAGACAGGAAAAGCAGAAAGATAGGCTTGAAAATCAATATGCAGAAGACTAAGGTAATGTTCAACAGCCTCGGGAAGGAACAGCAGTTTACATTAGGTAGCGAAGCACTGGAAGTAGTAGACGAATATGTCTACTTAGGACAGGTAGTAACCGCAGATCCGGACCATGAACAAGAAATAACAAGAAGAATAAGATTGGGATGGAGCGCATTTGGCAAGCACTCGCAGATAATGTCTAGCAGCTTACCGGTATCGCTAAAGAGGAAAGTATATAACAGTTACATCTCACCTGTACTCACCTATGGCGCTGAAACGTGGAGGCTAACCAAGAGAGTTCTACTTAAGTTGAGGACAACCCAGAGGGTTATGGAACGAAAAATGGTAAGGGTAACATTAAGAGACAGGAAGCGTGCAGAGTGGGTCAGAGAAATAACTCAAGTTACTGACATTCTAGTGGAAATCAAAAAGAAGAAATGGGCGTGGGCAGGACATGCAGTGCGAAGAGAGGATAACCGATGGTCTCTTAGGGTAACAAACTGGATTCCAAGGGAACGGAAACGTAGCAGGGGGCGGCAGAGAGTTAGGTGGGCGGATGAGATTAAGAAGTTCGCAGGGTCAAGTGGATGCAGCTAGCACAGAACCGGGTTAAGTGGAGAAATATGGGAGAGGCCTTCGCCCTGCAGTGGGTATAGTCAGGCTGATGATGATGATGATGATGAGAATTAGTCGTAAGGTTGATTCTAAACATAGCCCCGTTTGGCCAGGTTGATCCCAGAAAATATCTTTGAATCTACATAAGATTCTTCATGTTTCCTGTGACTGTTCGTCGGTAAAAGTTCAGCCGATATGGTGACGTCCCTCTAATCTTGAGTTTGATGCAGCATTGGATATGGAACATTCTCAGTGTATGTTTTTTCATCTTTTAGTTCCATCATCATCCTCATTAGCCGTGGCCGCCGCCGATAACTGCAGAACGTCAGTTTTTCTAGGATGTGGAACATCCTCTCCGATGTCCTTTCCTTCATCCTCAGTAGCCAAGACAGGTGTCGCTAATTGCGGCACAAAAGCATACTTGTTAATTGGAAAGGGGTGACTTTATGACACAAGTGAACAGTATAGTCCACTTCATTGCGGCTCTCCAGAACCTCAAATGGTTCTTTCGATGACAGAATGGGTTTATTGAAGTCGGTGTGCAATTGAACAAGAACTCTGTCACCGAGGGCCTGGTCTCGCTTCCTGGCTGTCTTGTGCATCTTTCTTTCTTTGTATATGCTTTTAGTACATATGTGCAGTCACAAGCATCTCGTGCCACTCACGGATCGAAGTCAGTGTCGGGGACAAGTAAAGCCGCTGGTCTGAAGCACAGCTGTCAGGTGTCCACCGGTAACCGGCGACGCAGTCGAAGGAGCATGGGACACAATGGTGAACCGAAGTCGTCGTGTTCTAGCAGCTCGCCGAGACGCGGACTGGTGAGGTGGCGGATTGAAGCTATCACATCGCTGCACACAATACTCGGGCAGCAACCACTGCGTTCGAACACTATCACACACACACACACACACACACACACACACACACACACACACACACACACACACACACACACACACACACACACACACACACACACACACACACACACACACACACACACACACACACACACACACACACACACACACACACACACACACACACACACACACACACACACACACACACACACACACACACACACACACACACACACACACACACACACACACACACACACACACACACACACACACACACACACACACACACACACACACACACACACACACACACACACACACACACACACACACACACACACACACACACACACACACACACACACACACACACACACACACACACACACACACACACACACACACACACACACACACACACACACACACACACACACACACACACACACACACACACACACACACACACACACACACACACACACACACACACACACACACACACACACACACACACACACACACACACACACACACACACACACACACACACACGCACGCACGCACGCACGCACGCACGCACGCACGCACACGCACACGCACGCACACACACACACACACACACACACACACACACACACACACACACACACACACACACACACGCACACGCACGCACGCACACACACACACACACACACACACACACACACACACACACACACACACACACACACACACACACACACACACACACACACACACACACACACACACACACACACACACACACACACACACACACACACCATGTCGTTGTCTTCGCACACCTGCCGCTGCAGCAGCGCCACGTTCACCAGAACTAGCGCATTAATTTCGTATCTGAAATTTACAAGGTTAGATCCCTGGTGCCACCAAGTGCCCACCAGTTTTCCCATAGGTAAGAGATTTATTGTGACCTTATGCTCGCTTCTTTTGGAGTGAAATGCTCAGAAAAAGCATTGGACCAAATTGTTGCGCAGATGGGTTGGCAATTAGTTCTGCCGCCAGACAACTTCATGCGCCCCGAGTTGTAGAAGCCCATATGTGGCCCCTTTTTACAAGCTCACAGTGACCAGATTTAAAGGCTCAGGCTCCTTTTCTAAGTCGTGATCCGTACATGTCAACTATCCCACCAACAAGCTTGATCACAGCCCTTTCAGATGTTTGGTTTCATTTGCAATTCAGTACGCTCAAAAGTGTGCATAGAAATGTGTTCAGATGGGGCTCTCATTTCCAAAAGAGGTTGCAGGGGGAGAGGAGGGGGGTAGTTAGCAACCATCAAGAAGTCATTATGTGGTTTAACCTCTAAATACACCAGATAGAGCTAGGATACCACTAGCCCATGCAATTTCCTAACCCATTTTGCGCTTTGTATTGCTACCCTTGTCACTGTTCCTCTAGATTGCCACACCATTTGCAATTAAAGTCATTATGCTAGTCCATAGGTCTGTGTTCCACGAATGAGCACCACAAGGATAAAACTTGACGTTGTCACGGACTGTTTTTGCATAAAAAATTCTCTCCACACCATTCTTATTATCCTCTAAATATCTTGTCATAGTTCTAACAAGTCAGGCATGAAGGCGCTGTTTTCTCAACATACCAGAGCACTCTTGCCACACAATCTTCTAGGTCATATCCAGGTGTGGAAGCAGGCTCAATCATTTTGGAGCCGCTCAGGGAGCAGTAATAAAGCCATTTTGGAGCAGCTTTGGAGCAATGAAACGAGAGTTTTGGAGCACTCATATAATGTTTTGAAGCATGTTTCTAGGCTGAAATACCTCGAATGTGCTCAAGCACTGCCATTATATTGGAGTTCACGGCACTGAAAGATAGCCTCTCCCCCTCAGATTCTTTACTTGGAGGTATTATGACAGTGGTGGCTCACATAATCGCATAACTAATTCATTTGAAATTTACTCGTGAGCCAACATTTATAGACCTTCCCCATTTTTACAAACAAGCAAAAGCATTGAGGCTGCGCTGCAGTCGTCTGCAATCCCGTGATAGGCAAAAAGCATGGGAGCGGCAGCCATATCAGACGGAGAGTAGGTTCAAGGCACACAACCGAAGCGTTGCTGCCCACCAGGAATATGAGCAAGGTTGTTATCCGCTTGCCGTTTTTGCCCAGCGAATTAGCCACGGAAAATGTTGAAAATTAAAAAGCTGCAGATGCTTACAAGCACTTTCAGTTGAGTAAGTAGACGGTGATTTTTCTTGCTCGCATACAATGTATGAAGCATTCCACTTGAAACATCATTGTACTATCGAATGGTTCTTCACATCGAGTAGCAAATGGGTGTTGCTGGTAAATCCAAAGCCCATCGCTAGCGTCGAGCGGCTGTATGATCCAGGGGTTTTAGGTAAGCATGACAGCAGTAGGAAAGACATTGCATCTATCTAACTGGCACCGCAGGGATTTGCTTATCCTAGCGTTATTCAGTGGAATCGCTGCACGCCTGTTGTATCTGCTCTGTTTGTGGGTGGCTGTCTGCGTTAACGTCGCAATTTCATCATGTATATTCACGCTTTTACCTTGCATTACAATTACAAGCTGCAGTGGCCGTGGCAGTTTCGTATAGTTACGGCGACCGAGTTCAATTACGATCACCATGGCCGCGCTTAGCTGTAGGACAAACTCAGAAGGCGACCGTCTGGCATGCAGCACGTGGTTGATGTAAAGATCCGCTCGGTGATTCTGAATCCCGCTACTTGCATTCACAATTAGATACTCTCAATGCAAATAAATCCGCACGGTATAAAAGCAATGCAGCTTCAACCTAGCCAATCAGGGGCTGTCAATGCTCAGTGGCAGTGTTCATCATCAAATAGATTAAAATAATTTGAGGTGAACACGTCGAATGTTACCCAGAAAACATAATCATGCAGGAGTGCAACACAGATGACTCGCGCAGCAACTGGATACGCATGCGTGCAATTATCAAATTACCAAAGTAAAAAAAAAGCATGTTTGAGGAATTTTTTCCGTAGGTAAAAACATCTATACGCATGCTCCAACAAAGAAACAGGCCTACGCATTACAATATACTGCCTTCATCGCCTACATATGCTACGTGAGCAGTCACATACACACTAAAACGGTGCCAAGATCCCATTACTTGTAAAGAAGTCCAAACTCAAGTTATTCGCAACCTTTGAGCAGGTAGACTGCTCAGGCGTAAAGGTGAATAAGCTCAAACTTAGCCATGACAAAGGGCTGCATATTCGATGAGCCGGTATAGGTGTGCAGCCTTTGCACTTCACCAAAGCGGCCCACTATTTACGGCGACCTTCATTGGCATCAAAGATGTGCAAGCTTACTAAACTTCCCTTCCTATGCCTTTGAGCACATGACATGGGGACGCAACTAGTCAGTATGGTTTTCCTTTTTTTTTCAGCATCAGCGAACCATCCCTGCAATCACGGTAGGCAAAAGCATCTGAAATTATTTTGCCTAACGCGTGAAAGTCACTAACACCTACAGCGCCACCGCATTTTCATAATGTAGCTAGAGTGAAAGAGGCCCTTATTAGGCTCCATTCTCTTCTTGATTGAGGAAAAATGTATAAGGCTCAGCGTGAGATAGCGCTGCCACTCATGTGCCGCCTTCATTTTTTCGAAGGCTGCCCCTGTACTGTGTACATGCAACCCACAACATGCCACCGTCTTGCTGTACTTCTCAGTCACTATATAAAATTTCATCGAATTTAAGTTTTCGTAGGCGATACCATTAATGACCCATATAGTGGCAAAATCATGCTGCACTAAATTTGATAGTAAAACACTACTGTAGCACGTTTGCAGCAGTTCTGAAGCAAAATTGTACTTCGAAGCAGGATGGAGCAGGGACAGCAGTTTGGAGCAGAATGAAGCAAATGAAGCTGTATTTCCACCCCTGCATATCGGAGCGTTATGAGTGCAACCTTATGAAATAAAGTGCACTGTTATGCACAGCCCTTTGCTCCGCCAAATTGATCATCATAATGCATTCATTAGTGCAAAAGTGGTTCTGATATACTGAGGAAACTACTACATGCCTTATTTCATCAAACAAGCATCAAATCAGCTAATGGCCTATGCAATCCAAAACTAGAATGACCCAGGCACAAGTGACAGCATACAGCGGGAAGAAACTTCGAAGTCACGGCAAGTGTCAACTGCAATGCTCAACTACCAGAAAAGCACGCATGTCAGTCATCAACCAGCCGCTGAGGCCAATATTGGGATCCGATACATAGAAAGCACCAAATGTCGACGAAAGAGTACAGCTGCAGCTAACTGTGGCTGCGCGCAAAGCAAAACAGGCCTTAAAAACATACCTGGTGGCTTTTCTAATGTGTTTCAGGGCACTGGGAAGTAGCACGCAGTGTACTTCATACAAATGAGAGAAAGAGCAGCACCTATAGTGAAGCAATGTTCTTTTGCGAAGCTCCACGGTGGAGGGATCGCTGTCACCTCACCACTTCTAATATAAGACCTTTCACAGGACACTACGCCGAAAACAATGAGCAGAATGTCCGGCAATCAGTCATAGCTTGTTCAAGCACACTCATGAGGGTTGGAGCGAGCGTTGTGCAGTTGTTGCCGTCTTCCTCGAGCATCAGGCGCTGAAAATGCCGGAGACGAATGGGTGTCCTACAAAACAACCACCTTTCCTTTTTAGCCCTGCAGCAGTAGTCAGGTGAAGAGGACCATATAGGCTACCAAGTCATGGTGACAAAAACAATAAGGAAGGCGAAGATCTGCCCCTTCGGGGTGGTGCAGTGGTTACGTCGCTAGAATACTGTTCCCAAGGATGCGGGATTGAATTCCGGCCTTGGTGGCTTCTTTTCGGTGGAGGCAAAAAGCAAAGCGCCCGTGTGCAGTGCAATGTCAGTGCACGTTAAAGAACCGCAGGTGGTCGAAATTTCCGGAGACCTCCACTGTGGCAGCCTGAGTCGCTTTAGCACGTTAAACCCCACAAACCAAACCAAACGAAAGGTCAGGATGTGTAAGTATTGCTTCTCAACTATTGCGCCACACTAACATAAGAGCAGAATCATTGGCTGAACCTCATGGATGCCATTGGCATTAGGTATGAGCCAGCGCTGACTTGGAAAATCGTGACTAGCGAGCAGCCACTAGCTCAGTCTTAGATTTCCTGCTTCCTGTCAATTGCACCATTGGCAGACTTTTCTCCTGCGCTCACGGAGTGACGGCTTGAACGATCCGGACTCAGCACAATGCAGCAACTTCTGGTGCATGAGCTTGTTGACATAGGCTGTAAAGAAGTTTACATTAATACCTGCACAATGCATTTCACTTCACATACCATAGGTTGCCTTTGTCTTGACAGGGCAAGCAATCTCTTCACCCTTCTTTGCTCGCAGCATTTTCCTTTTCCATCTGGCATCCCCACTTTTTGTCACTGCTTGCGACCTGTTAGAATTTTCATTGTGGTGCAAAGCTGCGAGCTGTGTTCTGAAAAATCAAAGATAGAGATTAGCAAATGATTTCTCTGTACAAAGAAGAAGCTATGCTTGGCATTTGCAAAGGGCGAATTTTCGAGCTTTGAATATACCTGCACGCATCATCAGGGGGGTGAATGCAACAGACTTGGGAGCAAACCTGATCAGCAAGCTGTGATAAGACTCAAGGCTGTAGGTTTGGCCAAAAGAAGATAGCTGCTCAATATCTCTGAGCAGCATTTTGTCCGTAGTGATGGCGACGAGGCGCGCACAAGCTGGGGTACCTGGAAATGCGATTTCTCACTACAGTGCATAATTATGCAGCAATTATGTAGCATTACCTGGCAGCAGCCACTTACCATCCGGTAGGTCATCATGAAGGCATCTCGGGTACAAATCCCCATGACCATTATGTACGCTGATGGCTTGGTCGAGCATGCCTAAAAGATGTTTAACAATTTTAGACACAACACACTGGGTGATGCAAAATAGTGACATTTCAATTCCACTGTGACCTGGAAATGAACTTGTACACCACACAGCACAGAAAGTCACACAATCAGCCGCCCAGTAATAGCCATGTCCATTACGAGCCGACAGCCTTTTTTGCATCTTATCCTTTCAAATAACTATCAGGTGGTGCAAGCTTACCTTTGCAGACTTTCTAACCTGACCTGCCCGGCAAGCACATTACAGATCCCTGCAACATTTCTTCTTAATTGTGGCTTCAGGGATACAGATAGAATACTATTTGCGATGCCTACCTGCTTGCCGAACAGATTCTATTTAATTCTTATTCTCCTAATTATTTCAGTTTTATGATAATGATTATTGTCAATACCTGCCCAAAGCAGACATATTCCCTCACAAACTCAACACTGTAATGCCTGCATGCTTAGCAAGGGTTGAAGAGAAATGTGTAGAGCCTATGCACTTTTCCAATTAGTGGTCACTGGGCATCAACATATCGCTCACCGGACTGCTTTGTGCACTTGATACTAATAGCATGGTGGAACCTACAGTGGAGTATTTAGACATTTTCCTCGCCCAGTAAAAAGGATGCCATTAACATTAACAGATACATATGCAAAAAGAAGTATAGAAAGTAAACACAAAGTAATTCACCTGTCGAGCAGCGAGCTAAATAAATGGTCACACTTCAATTAGGACTACAGCACTGTGCTTTGCATTACTATTCAGCACTAAATCCTGCACTTCCACATTTACATAGCTTGTAAGGCTAGACATACTTTGTGCTCGCTGGATGTTCATTCGCAAACGGGATTCTGTTAAGAGTGAAGGTTCTAATTGGTGAGCCAAAACTTTACCCAGTCCCTATTAGCAAGCTTCAAAATGCAAGCATTGACTATATGCTCTGCGCATAATGCAGCATTAAGTCCAGTAATCAATTAACTGTCAACAAAAAACAATAACTCTCAATAAAATGTCTCATACCATACATAAAAAGCACAATTTCACGTGTTTTAAAACTTCAGTTCAGCAATAACTTGAAGGCCAAAACAAAGTATGCACATTTTTCTGGATACATACTTGTTGGATGGCAGGCTGGAAGAGTACACGCTGGCAGATGTAGTACATCTGAGCTGACGGGACCTGAATGTTGATCTGCTTTAGCAATATCAGCGTCTTCTCTGGGCTTGAGCCAGAGAAGCATAAGGCAGCACACAAAAATATACTTCCAAATGGCTTCCTCTTGAGGCCTGGCTGGCTATACCACGTTTGTTCATGCAAGTAGGGGCAGGTGGTGCTGATTGAAAGCAAAGATCCCGAGACTTTAGTGCTGACCTTGCATGGAGCTTGGCACACACCGCACACTTTAAATAGTGTCAGCTCTCAAAAACAATAAACTTCCTCTCCACTACTGTAGATTCAGAAGGTGTTGGCTCAGCTCTGTAAATACAAAACATTAAATGTAATTAGCAGCATAGCAGCCTGGAGTACAAAACACGCGTGATATCGCAAAATTTAATTGACCAGAAGGTGAAGTCTTACATGAACGAGTCCCCAAATTAAAGCTCATACGTTCTGTCGCCTTTCACTGGAGATGGCTCTGGAGCTTCTGAACCAGGTTCACTTCTGTAAATACAAAAGTTGTAAATACTTTGCTTAATGATTGCAGACTGGTGGATGCCGCAGGTTCACGAAGCTAGCTTCGTACAATAATCCTTAGCAAGATACCATTATACGTGCATGCAAACATGAAGTCTTACATGAATGACTCTCCGAATGAGGGCTTGTGTGTGGTTCCACAGTCTCCTGGCAGACATGCAGCTGGCTCAGGAGCAGGATCAAATCTGTATAAGTAAAATCCTGTAAATACTTAGCACAATAATTGCTTATTTAAAGATGTGGCAACATTTTAAGGCAAACAGTCTGGAAATGCTAGGTAAACAAACAGTCTGGTAAGGCTAGGTAAGAGATATAGTTACATCAGTAAAGTACGAACATGAAGTCGTACATGAATGACTCTCCGAGTGAGGGTCCAGGCACTTCATGAACAGTAAGGTTTGGTGTAGAGCCCATACGGGTGCCGTGCCTGCTTTCGACGTCTACCTCATCCTCTACGCCAGACAGAGTGCAGGGAAGGAACTGCAGTGATGGTGACTTCGTCTGTGTTGACATGGAGACCACCCTCTTTAATGCAAGGCCAGTCTGTACACCTGAAAATCGGTGAATAGTGGCCCGAGCTTGTTTTTAAAGCAGTGGAGAGTAGGCTGCATTTCTTTTCAAGTACACATATAAAAAATGATCAAATCAAAATATGATCACTGAAAGAGTTAGCCAGCATATTGCCTTAAAATTTCACAAATGTGATCAGTCTACAACTTCCGTAAAAATGCCTTGGTTTTGCCTGCAAGAGAATAGTTGAAAATTGACTTCAGAATGAGGTGCATTAAAGCTGTTACAGTCTTCCGAGAGCTCAGTGAATTTATTTTCTAACCCTGGCAAATTTCAAGTATCGCATTAACGACTGATCACACAAGAACACTGTGCATTCAAAACATCTGTCAATCACTATAACTAACCACCACTAACTATCACTACCGGTCACTTTCTACCCCTAACCAAAATTCTTCACTGACAAGCTTTAAAGATAAACATAACATGGTCTCCATGGCAACTGCCTTAGCATGAAGCTGAACAAGGAGAGCCAAGATACGTTTCTCACGTGCCTGGCGTGGGTGTCAGGATGATTGACAGCAATAAGTGTGACGGAAGTGTGTGACAGAATCGTGGCCGACCGTATGAGTTGTTAAAGCCTTAGAGAAATTTATGTGCAGTTCTGTCTCGACATGAACCAGAATAACATGTACACAATGTAAAAATGATGCGTACATATGCATACCCTTTTTTTCCCAAAAGCACTGGCGGATGCAAATTATTTAATTTTCGTCTAGATTCTTCCACTACAATTGCAAAAGCCTGTGATAGTGAATACCACATATAGGAATGAGCGCCTACTTTTGGATGGCAGCTTTCGTGCAGGTGCGTCGTCAGTCTGAGTGCCTTTGTCATCATTGACCCTGCAATATGAATGATCTCCTTCAGCAGTTCGGATTTCTGTATGCTGAAAATAATGAAGATCAGTGTAATGGAGGATGAAGACCTAATCTTTTATGGAAGTTACTTGGCGAATCACTCAACGCACCTGGTTTGTGCCATGCAATGATGAAGACAGCATGCCAAAGCCTGGAACATGTTCTGCCGAGATTTCCACATTCGCACCAATTGCAAGATCAAATATCTGATAACCATCCTTCTTTTAGAAAAAATGCCTCAAGATAAAATTTTTTTTGCTCCAAGAATAATTATAGGATGCCTCACATGAAAACCTGCACATGACGTATCACCTCCTTCCTCTTAATTCAGTTCTGCTGCCACAAGAGACTCCTGCAAGATAACACAACAAGTGCCAACCACACCATATAGAGAACCACAAACATAGGTAGAATAACACTTTACATAAAATATGAACTCACACTGTTTCACCATGCTGATAAGACTTTAATTTCTCACTGCTCTAAAATTACCACAGGAGAATGTGTTCATGCGTGACCTGGATTTGTGGAGAAGCCACTGGGTTTTCATCAGATTAGCCGAGACATACAAACATCTCTCTGAAGCTGCTTACTGGAGCACAGAAGACTAACATTCACCATACTGTGCTCGCCGACCACGATGAGTTAGAACAACTTGACTACGCCAAATGTTACCACCAATTACTTGGGAAATCCCCTCATGACTTCAGTAATAACATTTGCTCTCGATACGGCTAGAAAGCACTCTGAATTGCGATTCTGACTCATAGTGTACTGCTAGGAAGGTAGACTGCAGCTCAGAAGGAAAAAAAAGTGATGAATGTCAAAGGCAGGTACGAAGGCAGCGGAAGAGAAGGGTGACGTTTTTTTGCCCTACCTAATAATAAATCCTCAATGCGAAAACCATGCTAAACTTCATACTATAGATGTAAGTTCACCCAAATCGCGTGGTCTGAACGGTACTGTTGTGAACCTTTCTTGTATGCTTTTTTTTTTCATTTCTTGTCTTCGGTCCCACCCCCTTCTATGCCTTTTTTATTTCTTGTCTTAGGCACGGGAGGTTTAAAAATAAAGGTCATTCTCGCTCTCTGCGCCCGATACTCAACGATACTCAGGCATGGTTGCTCAGAGTGCCTCCGTTATCCATGCATGCACACGCTCTCCGAAGCACGGCTCTGACCCCGCTGCGAGCGAGTGATATATATATATATATATATATATATATATATATATATATATATATATATATATATATATAAGCTCTACCAACAGCTGCAAATGTAAAACTTCGAACACTGGGCAAAACTATACTCAATCGCAATTTTAGGGGAATAAGAAAGCTATCTTTCCTCCACCTTGCGGATTCTCCTAAACTTTTTTGGACTAGCACATTTTCCCACTTCCGAGTTATTGACCAACTCACTCTCGACCTATAATCACAATCTGCTGATCGACTTGGTTAACTGAGTTGGTAGAGCGGCTGCCTGGAAAGGCAGTGGTCCTGGGTTCGATCCCCGGACCAGGACAAATTTTTCTTTACGAAGTTTATGCGAAACTTTTCTTTGTAGCAGTAAGGCTGCGCTTAGGTGGATGCCAACGAGCAAATCACTCCGTTACAAACACTATACTCACTTGGTTCACATCTTCAGTACGTTGCTCAGCAGGTGCGCCTGTAGTTGGCACAGCGTAACAACGAAGCCGTCGGCGCTTCATACCAGCGTTCTTTGAGGAACTGGGCTTGAAGGCGCTTTGCTCAAAATGTTGGGAGCAAACCCTACGCGCAGTGTCGCTCGGCGCGCCAAGAGCTTCCAGCCACAGTCTCCACTGCTCGTCGCGGGTCGGAAAGCGACGAAACGTTACCTCTGGGCATTTTCGGTACTCTCGCAGCCTACGGCTGCGCAGCGTCTCTTTGCCATGGCACGCAATCGATATAGCCGTTCTCCATCGCCTCAAGCCCACCATTCCCGATCACCTACTCGTCGCCGCAGCTTGTCCCCAACGTACCAAGGCACCTACTCGGGAAACTAGGCAACGCAGCTCCCGGACGTGACGCTGCGTTACCAACCCGGACAGCCAACTGTGTTTCGACCATCGCACCACGCCGCAACCTGATCAATGTCCTCGTAGATCGAGTCCCTGAGCCAGCTCTCATTGACACTGGAGCCCATATTTCAGTTCTTAGTTCGTCGTTCCGCCAGCGCCTCAAAAAATTTCTCACGCCCGCTAACACCTCTACAGTTCGTGTTGCTGATGGAAACACTGCTGCCATCATCGGAATGTGCACTGCACGCGTTAGCATCGCCGGCCACCACGTCCCTGTACTCTTCGCCGTCCTTATACTTGTCCTCAAGACGTGATTTTAGGCCTAGACTTTTTAACAGCCCATTCCGCTCTCATTGACTGTACCTCCGGACTTCTGCGCCTAGCCCTGCCCTATTGTGTTCACGACCCCAGTGCTGACCAATCCCAGCCTCGCCTCCGCTCCACTACATTTACTCGCCTACCTCCCGAGGCGGCAGTATACGTGCCCATGTCACCTTTTCCCTCCCTTTCTGACGGCGACTACGTTGTCAACCCCATCACGGACGTCACCCTACAGCGCAACATCGTCCTACCTCATAACATTGTACACGTCGAGAATAACCTCACGTACATTCCCGTCCACAACTTCAGCATGTGTTCACAAGTTCTCCCCGAGGGCATTTTCCTTGCCGAGCTGTCGTCTTTGTCCAGCTTTACTATTTCTGCAGTGCTGTCCGACCGTCACGCCGACGTACCTGCACAACCTCTCCCATCACATAGTCCGGAGGACCGCATCTCAGCCATGGCTGCCTCTGACCTGCGTCCGGAATATACCAGCGCCCTTGCCGGCCTTTTGCGGTCATACAGCGACATTTTTGATTTCGGTCACGGATCCCTGGGCCAAACATCCGTCGTCACACATCCTATTGATACTGGAGATGCCCGACCTATTCTTCGACGGCCTTACAGAGTTGCTCTTTCCGAACGCAGGATCATTCAGGAAGAAGTAGAGAAAATGTTGGCAAGCAACATTATTGAGCCGTCGAGAAGCCCCTGGGCGTCTCCGGTAGTACTCGTCAAAAAGAAAGATAACAGCTGGAGGTTTTGCGTTGATTATCGACACCTAAACAAGATAACAAAGAAAGACGTGTACCCTCTTCCAAGGATCGATGACGCTCTCGACTGCCTGCATGGTGCTAACTACTTCTCCTCCATCGATCTGCGTTCTGGATATTGGCAGATCTCTGTTGACGAAAGAGATCGTGAAAAGACGGCTTTTGTCACCCCGGATGGCCTCTACCAATTCAAGGTGATGCCTTTCGGCTTATGTAATGCCCCTGCGACATTTGAGCGTATGATGGACTCCCTATTACGCGGGCTCAAATGAACCACATGTCTTTGCTACCTCGATGACGTCATCGTATTTTCATCAACCTTTGAAGGCCACCTCCATCGTGTTTCGGCTATTCTTGGCGTCTTCCGACGAGCTGGCCTTCAGTTGAACTCCAAGAAGTGTACCTTTGGTCGCCGGGAACTCAAGGTTCTGGGGCATTTAGTCAACAGCCATGGCATCCAGCCGGACCCCGATAAAATTCGCGCTGTAAGGGATTTCCCTAAACCGAAATCTAGCAGCGACGTGCGTAGCTTCCTCGGACTTTGCTCATATTTCCGGCGATTTGTACCAAACTTCGCAGAAATAGCCCGTCCGCTCACGCACCTTCTGAAAAAAGAGGTCTCCTTTACCTGGGGCCACGAACAATCGGCCGCCTTCGTCGCTCTTATTGCCCACCTCACCGGTCCGCCAGTGTTGGCTCACTTCAATCCGTCAGCGCCCACAGAAGTACGCACCGACGCAAGTGGTCATGGAATTGGTGCCGTTCTCGCACAACGTCAGCTCGGGTTACCCCGCGTCATCGCCTATGCCAGCCGACTCCTCTCTGCGGCCGAAAAAAATTATTCCATCACTGAATGTGAGTGCTTAGCCCTAGTTTGGGCCATTACAAAGTTCCGCCCTTACTTGTATGGGCGGCCATTCACAGTAGTCACTGACCACCACGCACTGTGTTGGCTTTCTACACTCAAAGACCCTACTCGCCGCCTTGGACGTTGGGCCTTGCGCCTTCAGGAGTACAATTTTTCAGTAGTTTATAAGTCTGGCCAGTTGCATCGAGACGCCGATTGCCTGTCCCGTCATCCAGTCGACCCGCCAAGTCAACCTGAATGTGACAATGACGCTTGCGTGCTCTCTATTTCTGATTTCTCCAACATTCGCCATGAGCAACGCCAGGAATCTCAGCTTCGCGAAATTATCAATCGCCTCAGCGCCGATCGCCATGACCCTTCCCTTCGTTTGTTTGTGCTCCACGACGGCACCTTATACCGGCACAATATGCGACCTGATGGCCCCGACCTTCTACTAGTAGTCCCTCAGCACCTACGCTCAGCCGTCCTTCAACAGCTTCACGACGTTCCTACAGCGGGTCATCTAGGCGTCTTTCGCACATACGACAGTGTGCGTCGTCGGTTCTTTTGGCCAGGCCTATATCGCGCAGTCCGCCGCTACGTAGCTGCTTGTGACCGCTGTCAACGCCGGAAAAAGCCATCAGTTTTACCAGCTGGACTTCTGCAGCCAATCGACATCCCCATAGACCCATTTTCTCGAGGGGGTCTGGATCTTCTAGGGCCTTTTCCACTGTCCGCATTGGGAAACAAATGGATTGCGGTGGCCACTGATTACACCACACGCTACGCGGTCACACGAGCAATACCAACCAGTTGTGCAACTGATGTCGCTGCTTTCCTCCTCAACGACGTTATACTCGTCCATGGAGCTCCCCGCCAACTGCTCACCGACCGTGGCCGTTGCTTTCTGGCTCGTATAGTCGGCGAGATCCTACGGCTGTGCAACGTTCGTCATTCTTTCACAACTGCCTACCATCCACAGACGAACGGGCTTACCGAAAGCCTTAACCGGACACTGACTGACATGTTGCCTATGTACGTTTCTGATGACTACCGTGACTGGGACATAACGCTGCCATTTGTGACATTCGCTTACAATTCGTCGCGTCACGACACTACCTGCTACTTCCCCTTCTATCTTCTATACGGCCGTGAACCTCTGCTCCCTTTTGACAGCCTGCTCCCGTCTGTCACCACTGCTAGCTCATATGCTCGTGACGCCATAGCCCGAGCTGATGCTGCCCGCGTTGTTGCTCGCAACCGACTCGCAGCCTCTCAGCACTCCCAGAAACGTCGCTATGATTCCTGTCATCGCAACACCGAGTATTCCTGCGGCTCTCTCGTGCTGCTTTGGACTCCAGCTCGCCGCGTTGGCCTTTCGGAAAAGATTTTGCCCCGGTATACAGGACCCTACCGTATTTTACGACAAGTGACACCAGTGACATACGAAATTGCGCCCTTGCATCCCGTCCGCCATGCCTCTACACCACGCACCGAGACGGTCCATGTTGCACGCCTAAAACCGTACTACGTGGACCCTGGTTTGGACGCTAGTACGCACCGGAACGGTGCTTTTTAGCCGGCGGGGTAGTGTCACATTAGGCGGTGCATACGCATAAGGAAAGAAGAAGAAGACTCTCGTGAGTTTGAGAGAAGACGACGTTCAACAGCGTCGGCTGGTGCCTACAGAGAACGTCTGTTTGAAAGCCTTGTCTTCGGTGTCCGCCCTCTGCTACAAGCTGAACTACCCCGTAACAATATAAAGAGAGCGCGATCCGTGCGAGGCGGGAGAAAATTCTCCAAAGGAAGAAAGGAAGTACCGTTAGTAACGGGGTAACAGAGGTGGTGGAGGAGACAGAGAGAGTAATGTAGAGATAGAGATATTACCCAAGAGCAGCTTTGAAATAGTAGAGAAATACGCCCTCTATACTTGCTATACCTTGAAGTAATCTGTTGTTCAGCGCATCACCGCCCCTAGTTGACAACACCGCATTTACTTGAGTTTAGAGTCCCTATCTTTATAAGCCCTTCACGAACACACGCGGAACTAAAACAACTTTTATTTGTTTTCTCCATAGTAACTTATAGAAGATTCGATTATAAAATATAAAGTTTGTGCTGAACCAATCAGAGAAGCAGCACCCAGCAAGAGGGTATGTCACATCCGTTGACGAACTTTGCCGTCGTGTGGCACTCACCGCGGTGGCAGAACGCTGATTATTGAAATGGATTAAAATATTAGGTGCTACGGTTTCGCCTTATGATTGGGCTTTAGGGCATCGGGAAGGTGTAAAGAACCTAGACGCCGGCATGGAATGCATGGTCTGGAAAACATCACAGTACCCCTTTAAGTAGGCCTTAGCTGAGGGTTTCAGAATAATGTTGATGTTGAACTTGGTAGACCGAATAAATAGAGGCGGAACAGCTCAATGATTAAGGTCAACATGGAGATAGCACATGCCTTCATAGTTTTCTTGAATTTTATCCTTTTGCCATCCATGTTAGTTCAGCTGCTTTGTCCCTGCATAATAGTCATCATCTTTTGAATTTTGACCAGTGTATTTATAAGCTTACGTTCCGGAAAGGAAGCCGTACGAATGAGCTCAAAGAGTATGTGGGGACTTCTGGTATACCGCAAGGATCCGGTTTAGGTCGTGTTTATTTTTTTTAATATTTTCAAATGTTTTCGCTACGTTTTATCAGACTTTGCACGCAAGTCTGGTGCAGCTACCTTGACGGTTCATCGGAAGCAAATTCAGTTATACTGTACAATGATTTCAGCTGTATTCTCTTGATTTTGGAAACGGAATATGGTTCTAAACCTTTCAAAATGCCGCTTCCTGAGAGATATATAAAAAAGTGGTTTTCTCCAAGCAGATATTTCTTTTTTGTTTTTGCTGGAGTGCGCATACTGCTTCCCCAATAACTAGTATTTGGAAGTTCTTTCTTTTTTCTCCGGTGACTTCTCGTAAAATACACACGTCATTTATCCATCAACTAACTAAGGCGAGCAGCAACTAAACTTTCTACCAAACAACTTCAGGGATTATGCCGCAGTAGTCGAGGAGACTGTCTATTGCAGCGTAAAAAGTATTTATAAATATGTCGCACAACTTGGGACGCTCATAAAAAAGCAAATATTGAAGAACTTGAGTGTATTCGTACACTACCTGCTTGCATTGTTTTTGCTGCAGGCTTAGCGCAGGAAGACAGGGACAACAGAAACACTAAAACATGATACAGCGCTTTTTTTCAGTGTTTATGTCATCCCTGTCTTCCTGTGCTAAGCCTCCAGCAAATTCATGCACCAACTAGCCTGCACGAATGTTCTGGCCTGCATTGTCCCTGGTGATTATGATCCCATAGCTGCTGATCCGGTTTATGTGAGGAACTAAGGTGGCCGTTATTTGAAAACAGGCTCCAAGATTTGTGGTTCTCTTTCTTTCACAATGCGTTCAGGGATAAAGCGATATTTAACAATCAAAAAGCACACATTCACCTTACTACATTTCGCCCCACACTGATCACCCATTATATGTCCGCGAGTATGCGTGCCACAAAAATATATTCATATACAGGTCATTTTTGTCGCCAAGAATAAGCCGTGTACCTGTGTCATAGCTATCGCTCTTGCCCCATCCTTCTGAGGTGCTCTGTAAGAGTTCCTCTTATACCGTTTGCTGTAATCGATGTCCCGTACTTCCGAGTCTGCGTTTTGTCGTGTCTTGCTAACATTCAATTCTCTGTAAATGTATAGTAGTTGCCGATATATACTGCTGTATTTTTTTTTCTTCTCTACGTCAGGTTGGCTTCTTTTTGAAATGACTTGAACTATTTGCCTGCCTATATTTCGTTCTCATGTAACTCCAAGTAAAGTCTCAGGGAAAACGGCAGGTGAACGAGTGCATACAGGTCTCTATTCGTGGCGACAGCTGGCGTCGGTAAGGAAACCTACAGAAACTGCTTTCTTCGTTTGATTTTCAGCTGTCAAACATTGCAAATGTATGCGACATTCTCAACACTTCTAAGACCATCAGTGCGTGGGAGTAAACCAATAAAAAATATGGAGATCAGCATGCAAAATTAACACATATAAAGGGAAAATGTGCTAAAACAAGAGTTCAAAACGAGACCACAGAAGACGTACACGTAGGCGAACTAGCAACTGGTCGTTTATCTCTTATCGGCAAAAGTACGCGCATATAATTGCTGCCAAGAGCTAAAGATTGGGAAAATATGTGGCATCATGTATCCCCGGCCAAAAATTTGCAATACAGTTCAGTCTTTCGTTTACGCACTCCACCCAAGGCATGCCACCTCTTTCGCCGACAAAAAAAAAAAAAAAGAAAAAAAAGAAAAAAACAATGTTGCCGCTGGCACATGAATCGCCGCGCTTTTTTGTTTCCATGGGCTCCAGTATCTTACGTGTTAAATTAATTTCATTTATTTGCTTGAATCGAGTCCTTTTTGTAGTGCCATTACGTGGCCTAAAAGTTGATTTTCATTCTTATATCAACGTTCGTAGAGTCTGCCTTTCAAGCATCTGCCTTTTTATATAGCGTATATAGAATACGGTAAAGGATATGTCCAGGAACTGAATAAACTACTTTCTTTATGCAGCTAACCAAAGAAAGTTCCCCAGCTCCGCTAATGTGTGGTGCTACATACGTTGGACAAACTAACATATAGATGAATGACCTACTCTACGAGTACAGATACAAGCAAGAAACCAATTTTTAAGGCAACGTAAGGGTTCACCGTGCTACATGCAAGTGCGCAACAGATTTTAAGGACACCCGCTTCCTGTAAACAGGTGAAAGTCAGTTAAAACATGAAAGACACTAGAACGTTAGAAGCCATTGAAATAAAAAGTCTTGTGATCCATGTACAAGCGGTCAATTCCTCAACTGTAACACGCGACCGTGGACTGATCGGCGCTGCTGAGCTGGAAGATGTGATAGATGACAAAACGAGGACAAGGCTATGCCCACATAGCCTCGTCTGCTATGCGGTTCTGATTAGCGCGAAGCTGCCACAATCGGCTGCTATGCATCGGCGCCCCAGAAACTGCCACTACTTGTTTCTATCGGCTTCATATAGTCTGGATAATATCTGTAAGCAAGGAGATTTGCAGTAGATGCATGCACTATGACTCTTTGCACTCGTTGCTTACAAAATTACGTTGGTTACATAAGGACATTAAATATGGGCATAATAATGAATTTCAGAAGAGACAACTCGAGGCAGTACCCGCAAACTGAACGGGGTCAAGTGCATTACTTGGAACGTTTGCACCAATCAAAGCCACACGCACACAGCAGATATAGCCAAGCAGCATGATAACGATCCCATGCTCGTTCTCTGTTCCGATTTCGGCTTTGCTTCGGATTTCCGCTATGCTGCACCAGTCGACTGTGGCGCCGTACTGTGAAAAAAAGTGGGCAGGTGTATAGTGACCCCTCTGTGTTTTTATAAGTGAACGAATAAAAGGAAACCTGCATCTTATTCCAATATTTTCCAGCACGATGGTATAAATTTTGCTAATGTTTATCCCTGGGTCTTTATCCTGAGCAACAAGAAGTCAAAGGCTACTTGGCAATGTACAGTCGTGAGCAAAAGTGGTATACTCCACGCGCTTTGAGAAAACTGCCCACAGCATTTTATGACGCTGAAGCGGTAATTTCTCAGATATGGATAAGGTACCCGCCTAAATTTAATTGTCATCTTATCTAAGAGATTTTGTACGGCGCATCTTTTTATGCAGAGAAAAAGCAATCGTAATGCTTCCAGTGGTCTCTACACTGTTGCTCACGGGTGTACCTACGTGTGCAGCTTGTGTCTTCTCGGCTTACCATTTGGCGCCTTTCTGCCATAACGCCAACTAGAAAAAACATTACTGCTATGCTGTACGCGTGTCTTATGCACCGCAACGCAAATCGAACAAGGCAGTTTGGGCACCTACTGCCTAATGTTGTCGTATTTATATATTTTTTGATATTTAGCGTGATCATTGTCGGTTTTAATGTCATAATTCAGAAGCATTTGTTAGATGCATCGAGGTTTTTTATATTACGTAATAACAGCACAATAAAACTAGTTTTTTTCTGTGTGTGTGGGGGGGGGGAGGGGGGGAGGTAATCGAGTTGTGTATGCGCCAGTTTTCCTTCTGAAGATAATAACGTGCTCAAAAAAATTATTCGTGTTCAATTACCTCGTATATGAATACTGTTAACTTATATGCAAAGATTTCACGCGCAGCATATACACCTCGATCGGCGGAAAAGCAATCTTCGTAACCCAAATTGAAAATAAAATGGTGTCGCAGAAAATGCGCATCCAACCGATTTGTTGTCAAAATTGTGACGCACCAATACTTCGTTCTGCGTTCAATGGGGTGCGTTATCATTTCGAATACGATTTAGCATTAATCTTTGAGTCAAGTTGGATGCTAGTTTGCGCTAGGAATGAAAGAAAAAGAAACGCTATTGAAGGGACTTCGCGTCTAATCTTAGGCGAAGCTTTAGAGTCGTCCCTTCTTTCTTTCTTTTTTTTTTCTTTTTGCTGGCATATCTGTTTTTGGGTCGCGGCGTATATACAGCTTGTTCGGCTAAAAAAGAGTCGCCATCAATGCACCCATATGTTATAAGAAAACTGCGTTGCTAAAATTATGCACATAATTCTTGTCAGAATTTTGACATTGCCGTTTTTTGTGCAGCGTACACGGTGGTGATGTCTCGGTTCCCACTCAGCATCCATCTTCGAGTCAAATTCGATGTTAGCTTGCGATAGGGATTCCAACCAAATACATATGCACCTTCGATCATATGACGGTAATTGTAATTGTAGGTTTCCACCGAGAATTAAGAAAATACCGCGCCTTCCCATCTCCAAATACCAATCCATCACTGACATCGAAGTGGCGTCCGTGTGCTGTGCGATGTCAGCGCACGTTAAAGATCCCCAGGTAGTCTAAATTACTCCATAGCCTTCCACTATGACTTCCCTTTCTCTCTTTCCACTTTCCACGTTTACTCCCACTTTCCCCCCTTCTCTTACGGCGCGGTTCAGGTGCCCACAACGCAAGTGTGACAGATACTGAGCCTTTCTCTTTGTGCGAACCAATTATTATTATTATTATTATTATTATTACCACAGATGTTTAGCACTTTACCAGACTCTGTGCCAGTTCTATAGCAAAAAATTGCGGGATGAAAATGTGGTGCTAAAGGCGCTATCGCGTCTACTCCTAAGTTGAAGCCTAACTGTCCTCCTAATTTTTTTTTATCATTATGTATTGTGACAAATGTTTCTGCGGGAAAAAGAGTTTTTACGAACTTTTCCGTTTCATTGTTTCTGAACGCAATGAAGAATAATTTCGATGTTAGTAGGAAGGAGCAATAAGGGAATGTTCACCTAGAAGGGCGAATGTGCTGTAAGGAGGCATATGATTGCAAATCACCATGGCAAAACACAACCACGGTAAAAAAAAATGAATGTGGCTATTTGAAATCTATTTTAAGAAAAATTCACGTTGATCATTTTAGTCTGCCAATTATTACCAGTTGTTCGCCCTCATACATTCTTCTTACCTACCCCCGCAGGGGGCACCTGTTAAAGCAGGTGTTTGTGTGTTTTGTGCGACACCACGGACCCCGAGCACCCACGTTTAGCCGTGCGTGGCATCGTCGTGTCTGGGGAAAAGGGGATCCTGGTGGTTGAGCCGATGCCGAGTGTTTGGACCTTTAAGGCCCCTCGGCGGAGGCAACACACCACTTTGGCCCACGCTTCCCACAGACGGCACCTCCGGCCTGACCCACCCGGGGGAAATCGGCAGTCGCCTTTTCCTGTTCTCCCCTCCATCTTTCACTTTCCTATTTTCTTTCTTAGAACTGTCCTGTCCTCTCTTACCTTCTTCATTTCTTCCTACTTCCAGGCGGCGAGGGTTAACCTTGTGTGGCTAGCTACCCTGAGTTACGCCATATTGGGTTATAGTTACGGTGTACGGCTGGCGTGGGCAGGAATTGACAATTTCTGTCCCGTCCCCTCGTTGGGCTCCATGGTGGGTGGCTGGCACTGCAGCCGAACAATATACTTTTTTATGGCATCTAAGCTCCTTAACCACGATCGTCCTCCTTCTAAAAGGGGGCGCACCGAGACCACCATGTTCTTCTCAAAGAACATAAACAACTTTCCTCGTTTCCACGTGGTCCACAGTGACCACGAGGAAATCACTGCACGACTTGTGTCCCCATTTGTTGTTTCCCGAACGTTGACTGAGGCCATTGGCCAGGGCTATAAGATAAAGAAACTTGGAAACGGTGACCTGCTACTAGAATTAATATACAACCATCAGTATCAGAAGCTAAGTGCAGTCGAATCATTTGGAGAAATACCGGTACAGATTAGCCCGCACCGATCACTAAACACTGCCCGAGGAGTCATCTCTGATGACGACCTTAGGTACGTGAGTGAACAAGAACTTCTTGAAGGCCTGAAGGAACAAAATGTAACAGATGTTTACCGGATAAAAATCAGACGAGATAACAAAGAGATAGAAACAAAGCACATTGTACTCACCTTTGCTGCAAGCACTCTCCCAGAATCTGTCGAAGTAGGCTACACAAACATAAAACTGAGGCCCTACATCCCTAACCCACGCCGTTGCTTCAAATGTCAGAAATATGGCCATGGCTCTCAGAGTTGCCGTGGCCAACTCACATGTGCAAAGTGTGCCTCGCACGAACACTCTACAGACAACTGCGAAGAACAGCCGCTTCTCTGCTCAAACTGTGAAGGTAACCACCCAGCTTATTCACGCTCATGTTCGTGCTGGAAAAAAGGAAAAGAAATAATTACACTGAAAGTCACCGAAAGCATATCTTACGGAGAGGCACGAAAGCGGCTTTCTCTTCCTCAAAAGCCACACTACTCCGTTGTGACGCAGCAGGGCGCGGCATCACAGCGGTCGTCGGCACCTGCCCAGGAAGCACACAGTTCTTCCAGGGCAGCGCCACCTGCGCCCTCGGTGGAGTCAGCTAGCGCTACTCCACCACCACCCGCAAAGCTGACTGCGCGGACCCCCAGGTCAGCCGGCCCAAAGGCCTCGACCCATGAGTCAAGGCCTAAAACTGACAATCCTGTGCTTTCTGCACAGTCGTCCACCGCATCTGAAGATGCGATGGACACAACTTCTTCACCCCAGCTGCCTAGGCGGCAAAGCTCACTGGAGCGAAAAAGAAGGGGAAAAATCCCAATAACAGGTCCCAAGGACCTACAAACCTAAGTTTAAACTTGTCCCCTAAATAACTTTTAATTATGGCGCTCCTCATTTATTGGAGCTGTCGAGGACTCTTTAAAAATTTAGATGATATATATGAAATTCTTGCGGAATATCAACCAAACATACTTTGTCTGCAAGAAACCCATTTAAAACCAGCAGACTCAAATTTCCTTAAGCAATATAATATATTCAGGAACGACAGGCAAGGCAGCTCTCACTCCTCTGGTGGCGTTGCCATTGTAACACAAAACTCAATCCCCTCTCGAAACATCTCACTCAACACAGACTTAGAGGCAGTGGCAATCAGAAGCTTAGTTTATGGTAAAATAACAACGGTATGTTCCCTGTATATTGCTCCAACTTATAAGCTAAGTAGCGAAAGTTTTGAAAAATTGATTGATCAACTTCCGGAACCTTGATTGCTGGTCGGAGACTTTAATGCTCACCACCCATTATGGGGATGTACAAGAACGGACTCCCGAGGTGTTCTAATCGAAAAATTCTTATTGTCCTCGGGATCATGCTTACTAAACACGAAACAGCCAACTTACTACAATATAGCACATAACTCTTACACATCCATAGATCTAGCCATTGGCTCCTCGATGTTCCTGGCAGCTACAGAGTGGACTGTCATTAACAACCTATACGGAAGTGACCATTTTCCGATCTTAATAAAATATACTGGGAACGGAAATGAAAATGTGTCGAATCCCAGAAAATTCAAAGAAAATGCAGCCGACTGGAAGATGTTCAGGGAACACTCGTCATGGCCTTGTTCATCCATTAGTGGTCTAGATGTAGATGAAACTCAGCGCTTGATAACACTGCACATTATAGAAGCTGCAGAAAAATGCATCCCACAAACGTCAAGTAAGCCACGAAACAAACGAAGACCCTGGTGGAATGCAGAATGTAAGACTGCTCGTGAAGCTCAGAACAAGGCATGGTCGAACTTGCGACGACACCCCACTGCCGAAAACCTAATAGCCTTTAAGCGAGCAAAGGCAAATGGCAGGCGTGTTCGACGCATCTCCAAGCGAGAAAGCTGGGCCTCGTTCCTTTCGTCTGTGAACTCTTATACTGACGCACACAAAGTCTACAACAGAATAAGAGCACTCAAAGGATATAACACTCTCACACCTCTTGTCAGCACTAGTGGCGACACACTAGAACATCAAGCAGACACACTAGGGAAACACTTTAAATACATATTTAGCTCGGCACACTATACAGATTCCTGGCACAAGGTGACCGAAGAGAGTAAACCTATACATGATAAGAGACCATGCACAGGAGGGTACAATAGCCCGTTCACACTACAGGAGCTGAAGAGTGCACTAGACACATGCAAGAACACAGCAGCTGGTGCTGACAGGATCACTTATGCAATGCTCAGGCACCTCCATGTGGACACCCTCGAAACCCTACTCTGCCTGTATAATAAAATATGGGCCACAGGACGCTTTCCTCAAGCATGGAAGGAAGCAATCATTGTCCCGATATTAAAATCTGGCAAAGAACCCACACTTGCAGCGAGCTATCGGCCCATCGCCCTAACCAGTTGCTTATGCAAGCTTTTCGAAAAAATGGTAAACCGTCGTCTTGTTCACTTCCTAGAATACAATGGCCTTCTTGACACAAACCAAGCTGGTTTTAGGGCTGGGCGATCAACAGACGATCAGCTCATTGCATTTGAGTCCTATGCAAGGGATGCTTTTGTACACAAACAACACTGTCTATCTGTCTTTTTCGATCTTGAAAAAGCATATGATACCACATGGCGCTATGGTATTATCCGCGACCTCTTCTCTCTCGGTATCACAGGGAACATGTTGAACACGTTAAAAAGCTACTTGTCTGAACGAACCTTCAAAGTTCGTGTTGGCAATACATACTCGAAGCTGTTTATACAGGAAAATGGTGTCCCTCAAGGTGGTGTCCTCAGCTGCACGCTTTTTATTGTCAAAATGAACTCGCTAAAGGGCGTGCTGCCAAGAACCATCTCTTATTCTTTATATGTCGATGACGTCCAGATAAGTTTCAAATCTTGCAACCTGGCCATCTGTGAACGCCAGATTCAACTAGGCGTCAACAAACTGTCTAGATGGGCTAACGACAATGGGTTTAAGTTTAACTCTGCAAAGACCGTCTGCGTGCTTTTCACTAAGCAGCGTGGCATTAGACCTGAGCCCAACATTACACTGAGTGGTGAGAGCCTTGCAGTTCAAAAAGAACATAAATTTCTCGGTGTAGTTTTTGATGAAAAGCTTTCCTTCATATCACACATAAAAGAGCTGAGATTAAAATGTCTGAAGGCAATGAACCTGCTAAAAATTCTGTCCCACCAGTCCTGGGGCACAGATCGTGACTGCCTCTTGAGCCTTCTGAATAGCGTAGTTTTGTCTCGTATTGACTATGGCTCAATGGTTTACGGGTCAGCATCACCTTCTGCCCTAAAAATGCTCGATCCAGTGCACCACCTTGGCCTTCGCCTTGCCACAGGTGCTTTTCGAACTAGCCCAATTGCTAGCCTCTATGTTGAGGCTAACCTATGGTCATTACAGCGAAGAAGACAATTTACTGCTGTAAGATATGCTACCAAAATATTGTCTCAACTGGACCATCCTTGTCGCCGGCTCCTGCTTGACACAGCTAACACAGAACTTTTCACAAGAAAACCGTCACTAACATCACCATACCCAATAAGACTAGCCACTCATATTGAATATCTGGACATCCCGGTTGGCAGCCTCCATACAACTTCCATAAAAGACTTCATCGCTCCGTGGGAAATGCACGCTGTTAATTGCGACCTAACATTCCTTCAATACGGAAAACATGCCCTTCCTATAGCCATACAACAGCACTTCATGTCTCTGCAGGCAAAATACATTTGTAATGAGTATTACACTGATGCTTCAAAGTCGACTCAAGTCTCATGTGCCGCACATGGACCACAATTTTCACTAACAAAAACACTGCACAGACATACAAGTATATTTACTGCAGAATCCCACGGTATCCTGTTAGCTGTTAGACACATTATACAAAACAAAATACAGTCATCGGTCATCTACACAGACTCCCTTAGTGTTTTAACCTCCCTAACTTCTTGGAAATGGCACAATAAGAACCCAGTCCTGAATACTCTATTTAACAACCTTATCACTGCCCATAAATTACAACTTAAAATTACACTTTGTTGGGTGCCAGGCCACCGTAGCATACCGGGTAACGAGGCGGCTGACAGGCTTGCTGTGTCAGCTGCCTGTCGAAATACTACAGACATCGACAAAATAATATACCAGGACCTCAAGCCACACATTAAAAACAAAATTCGACAACAGTGGCAAGAGGAATGGGACACAGCGACTGAAAATAAACTACACACTATAAAACCTATCATAGGCAGGTACACTACAGACAAAAGAGACAGATTCAAAGAAGTAGCCTTGTGCAGGCTGAGAATAGGTCATACACATACTACACACTCATACCTTTTAACGAACTCTCCCGCACCACACTGCTCGAGATGTGGTGATCGACTCACTGTCATTCATGTTTTAATCACATGTGCACAACTGGAACCAGAAAGAAGACGTCATTTTCCCTCCTTGTTCACTCATCAAATACCTGCACACCCATCCATTTTTATTGGCGACAACCCAATGTTTCCTTTAAAACAGGTGCTTAAATTTTTATTACAAGTAGGCTTTTTACATGAAATTTCTTATCGACGTGGGTCTCAGCCCGCTCCTCCTTGAGAGGACGGATGAGATCTTTTAATACATCTACATATACATTGCGCATCCATTATATATCGCAAATGAATTTTAGGCCCTATACACCATTGTTTTTAGCGATATTACAGAGCGAATACATTTTTAGGCCCTATACACCACTGTTTTTTATCCCTTCATGAAAAATCAACTATTCCATTATATCAACTTGAGTACACCCTTAACCTTGAGTTTGGCGCTCTTTGGCCTGAGTCGCCCTTGCGCCATTAAAATCCATCATCATCATCATCATCGTCTTACCTAGATATTAAATAGTTTCGATTTAGACGTGAATATTGCATCGTTTCTTTTATTGGCGTCTGTTCTGAAGTGGATCGTTAGTGACCACTTTTTAGCTGTATACTAAAAGAAAGAAAGAAAAGAAGAAAAAGAAAGAAAGAAATAAATAAGGAAGGAAAGAAAGAAACAGTGAAAGGAGGAAAGAAAGAAAGAATGAAAGAGAGAAATAAGGAATGAAAGAATAAAAGAAAGGCTATGAATAAAAAATAAAAGAATAAAAGAAAGAAATATTGAAGAAAGAACACAATGAAAGAAAGAGTAAAAAAAATTGAGAGTTTGCAACATTTCGAATTCATTCTAATCAGTAGTTACCGAAAAATACTCACGTCTTCTGTATATAGAACACATTTAAACTCAATAGATATATTTAAAATAATAATATTAAAATTAAACAGTAACTGACTCCGAATGCTCCCTTCTGCTACGCCTCTAAAGGTTGGTTTTAAATCAAACGAATATGGCTCAACGTTTAGATACTGCTGCCGATTAAAGATATGACTTAATGAGTTCCAGGCACTGTCTAAGAATCCCACAATTTATTAGAGACCACTTTGCAGTGAAGAATACAATCTAAGGCTTTATAGAAATTCACAGAGGAACCACGTACAATCATTCGTTAATCAATGTGAGATAAATTAAATACAGTAAACTGAAGTAGGGGATATATCCTGTGGCCTTATACCCACAAGTAATCACAGAAGAAGGCCAGAATGCATTCGACCTTTTTTGGTGGTTGTTTTCACTTGGGACTCCACCTGGGTGACAACTTCGTTGACAATACACGAGGCTGCCGATGGGGCACTGAAACGAACTCCTTGCTGGATTAGCTTGCACCGACAAAGAACAGCGGCAGTGGTATTAACACCTGTTCTCGGGCAAGTATGTGTATACTTGAGAGCCTGTGTCTCGGTTTTTCTTTCTTTTTTATTGTGCTCTGAATTATCGGCGCCACCAATTCAAGCTGCAGCGGGGACAGCAAACAAAAAGCACAATCGACGACTATTGAGGAACACAGTGACTGCCGCTCTCAGAATGCTGACAAAAATCTTTGGAGATTTAAGAGCGAAATAACCTACGGAATTTCTACAGCAACAGCGCAATGGCACGAGGCGCGATGACAAGAAGGGACTAGATACAGCGATGTTGCACTAGACATCATGTCTGAACAACGTGTCCATCAGTTATTGCGTAACTTGCGGGAATTGCGAGCAATGTGCAGAACCATTTGCGCGCAAACATTCGCAGATGCATTGCTTAGAACCTTTACTCAGAAACCATTGGATAAATTCACGTAGCCACTGATTTGAACGCTAATATAGATAACCATTGCAAAGATTTGAGGCAGTATAATGATCTTCCCCTTTGCTCACTTTTCTTGAAGCTACTAACTTAAAAGTGCCGCATTAAAGAAACGGCTACTTATTGTTGCGGCCTCTTTTCGGAGCAGAATTGGTGTCATGTTTAAATGCGTGTTTTTTCTGTCGTCCTGTCTCCACGGAAATCAAGGGACGCCACCTCGCTATAAGCGTCGCACTTGTCCTAATGCGAAAACAATCTGCAAGTGTGCTGTATTTAACGATAGTTTTTGTAGTGCGGACGCGCGCGAAAAGGAAAAGCTCCGTGCGCCTTTCGCTTAACGTGAACAAAAGACACCGTATAGTGGAAAAATCGAAACGCTACCGAGGAAAGCTTCGCTTGACCCCTCACTTGGTGCGCTAGGCGTCTTAGGCACACGCTATTAGTGAGATGTAGTGCTCATCGCTAAAAAGAACCTAAAGTGAAAGGCATGACTTACGCTCTATGCACGGCCATTCCGAGGCCTGAAACCTCTTGGAGCTACGATGCTATGGGGCCATTATTCTAAAGCGCTCTGTTTTACTTGATTTCACGCAGGTAGCGAGCGCCGGTAGTGAAACCTGTCCTGCACTAGCGGGCTGCGTACGAACTCCAAATGGGATCCGCACATGCGTCCTTGCCTTTATGTAGCAAAGTAATTAACTCGCCTAACTGACCGTGATATTGAGCAGAGTCGCCACCTTGCGGCGCAGCGCCGAGAACTGCTTAATAGGTGAGCGCTTTTGCGTTGTCTGCTAGCCAGCAACGTTTACGTGCGCGCTTACCGCGCATATAAGCGGTGTCAGTTGTTTGTTTTGCGGTTCCAGTGCGCTTTTATTCACCTGTCTGCCTCTTAGGGAAATACTTTATCGAGCATGTCGTCCTTTACGGCACGGCGTCTCAAACGCTGCGATGATGTCGTTAGGCTCCGACGCGAGACGAACTGCTCACCGTATAACTTAATGCAACCTCTCTCAAATCACCTGTCTCGAATCCGACAGCAAATGAAGCATCAACCCGCCTGAAGACTACTGCTGGAAAGAATGCAGTTTGAACACGTCCTTCGGTGTCATCTACGCATGATTCAGTTGGGTAACTACTTGATGCCATCTTGGTCATTTTTTAAAAATAACCAGCGCCATGGTGTCGCAGTAATTAGCGTGTTCGACTGCTGAGTCCGAGGACTGGGGTTCGATCCCGGTCGCACCGGCCGCGTTTTGACGGGAGGCAAAAAATAAGGAGTCCGTGTGCTGTGCCAGGTCAGTGCACGCAAAGGAACCACAGGTGGTCGAGACTACCGAAGCTCGTCACTATGGCGTCATTCGTAGATAATTCCACTTGGAGATGTTAAACCCTATAGACACTGTTTTTCCGTCCAGCTTGAAGGTTCGGAGCAGGGAAAATGTTGTTTCAGAAAACTGCAAAACGCGTTCAGAAAGCACATCTAGTCAAGCACTTAAAGTTTACTTCAAATTTACATAGTTATAGCTAGATAAATGTACGCCACTATTGGGCTATGGAAAGAATCGTGATATGGTCAAGTGCTAGTGCTCTCTCCCGCGTAAAGTTGTCTCCGTAAAGTTCAATAAAATAGGCATATATGTATTACGGGCTCACTGTCTCGCTTCCCTGATTACCTGGTCGTGTTTATACTTAGGTGATAGATATTTTAGTCGCATGAATACGAAAAAAAAATCAATTCCTTACTGAACACTTCTTAACTCGGCACCTGTCTTACAAATGACCGGAAAACTTTTGCAAAAAAAGGTATCAGAAGTGTTAAGAATGCACTGCGAACAACTAGCCGAACTAGTTCTCTTTAACTGCTTTTCTATGTTCTCCGGTTTCCATATACAGCTAGATATGTTGTTTCATGGCACTCTGTCCCGTCGTCTTCTCTGTGTTTGTCTTGAGTTTTTTGTTTGCACCTTTATATATTAAGAATGCCCGTTATCACTATTCAATAGTTGCACTGCTCACGAAATCTTCCGCCCCCTCAAAGTTTCTCGCCCGAGCATACAAACACGCCCTTGCGTAGTTATTTCAAGCATCTTTGCAGTGACTAATTCTTAGCTTGATCTTCATCTATCACTATCAATTTCTTCATCTAACACTATCACTTTCTCTGGAAGCAAAAACACTTGCCTCGTACTCAGTTCGCCGAACTCGTACTCTGCACCTAAATAGTCAGCTTTCAAGGATGATAACTAAAACAGAATGTGTCGCCAAGTCAGTACGAATCGTGCACCTGCTTAGGAGATGCTAGCACATCATCCTGTAGTTCGTCGTGCCCTGCACTGCGCCTGTCGTGGAAGACAACGCAGCGTATTCGCCTTACAAAACTAGAGGAAAATGAGCGAAAGCATGGGCGTAGTACTTTGCTCGCAAAAAGTATAATCCAGGTCGAAACACCTTTCCCTGTGCGTCACCACAGTGATACAACACGAGGTGAAATGCACTCGCCGAAAGTGGCACTACATTTGCTTGCATGAAATTCGTATAACCATGATAGTTACACGAGTTTCATACACGCGGACACTAGTGAAAAGGCGATCAAAAACAGAACTTCTGTCTGGCAAGCATGTGCGGAAGAAAATATCAGGCTCGTGAGCGCGGTACAACGCGTTCTGAACGACGTGAGCGAAGCGTCCGTTGTGTGTCCTTTTTTTCGGCAATCTCGGTTTTTCTTCCGCAGCATTGCCAACTATGCATTTTTTTTGGTCCAAAAATGACCACCTCGAACAGTAAATCACTCATTCATTGCAGAGGGCACATTTCTTCCCCTGAAAACTTGGTACTAAACATGGAAACAAATCGACGCGACGTACGTTTCCGCCAGCAACGCCAGTTGCAGATTTAGACTAGCGGAGCGGCTGTGGTACCACCTCTATCGATCGCCAGTCAAATCCCACAGGCAGTAGTTATCTGCAGCAACAACTACGAGATAACGAACACAGATGTCAGACAGGAGCTCAGCTTCTGGGCATGCGTGCCAATGAAAGCATTTTGTGACTCCCTATTTATTGTTGGCATTTGATGATCAAGTCTATATTCCCTATATTCTACACGTCCTGCTTCTATATTTCCTGTTTTGATAAACTGAATGCTAACAGTTGTGCAAATAGTACTAATAGTACAGGAAACCTCCTGAAACCAGCGGCTAGAACAACCGATTTGTGGAGCAATAATAAAGGGCGTCCAAAGAGTTTTGCTCTCATTTCAATCACTGCTTATTACAATAAGAATTTAGCGCAAAAATAAAAAAAACTATGGAGAGAGAAGGACACGATCGACGAGCGCTAACTACCAACTCTTTATTCATGCCAAAGTACAGAGCATGTAAAAAGAAAAATCGAGCATACGCGTTGACTGCTGCTGCTTTATCGGTCTGTTTCTGCGCATGCTTGTTTTTTTTTACATAGGCTTTACTTTGGCATGAATAAACAGTTGGTAGTTAGTACTCGTTATTCGTCTTATGTGCCCTTCTCTTTCTGTTGTTTTTCATTTTTGCGCTAAATTCTTGACTTAATGGATCACTAACTAGCCCGGCAACATTCTCTCCTCAACTGCTTATTCCAAATTTCTGAAACTTTTCAAGCATGCTTCCGTACATCTGGTATCCCTAGATTAATTTTCAATGCAATCTCTATCAACTGCTGTTGCTTTGCGCAACCGGTCTCCCACGGCATGCCAGCCTTTTATCCTCCTGGTGCAACCATGTCTTCAGGCGCGAATGAAGCTCATTTCGCCCGCAATTGGGATCCGTCGCCCGAAAAGAATAATAAGACAGAGCCAAGCAAAAACTGTAAGGAAGATAGGGCAGTATGGTCCTCACAAATTTCGCAGGGTCTTTGTGTGTGCGTGCGTGCGTGCTTGCGTGTGTGTGCTGTCTGTGAGGGGGGACCCGAAAGTACAAGCAAATACAGCCACATAGAATTATTTATTTGCTACCTAGATTAACGGCACTGCGAAGGCACAACGTTGTTAATCTGAAACAGTTCTAACGCGCTCTCCCCGGCGCCAAGGATTGGCGGCGCCGCATAGTTCAAACCAGAATCTCGGTGATGGCGCCACTTGTCCGCAAGGTGGCCGAAAATACCACCTTGTGGCAGCGTATGCGCTAGCTGCTCGAAATCCTGTACTCACCTAACCCGGCTTTTCTTCAACAAGCATTTTTTTGTTTTGGATATCTCACTTGTGAACTGCAACTGTGTTGCACCTCCCTAAAAGGCGCAGGGTAGGGTGGGGCAGAATGAGACATGTCTCATCTAGCATCATCTGGTCTGCAATCTTTAGAGCAAGCAGGCTTGTAAATTCCGAACAGCTATCGCTATGTGACCAATTAATACGTATTATAAATCGTTGGAATTATACGATGCATGCTTCCGTAAAAAAAATCCTGCAGTGGCCTTCATACGGTGGTTGTTCCGCCAAAAAGGTGCGAAATGCTGACGTTCCCTTCTTTTGGAACTGTCTGCCAATTACAGTGACAAGGCACGTAATTTTGTTGCTACTGCGTCTCCTTGGCTAGCTGTGAAAACGGCTATATTGCCTTGGATTGTAATTTTCGTGAAAATTAAATTGGCTAAGTCAGACCATATACTGCTGCTTTGAAGAAGCAAGTATACAATATCTGCGCGATAGCAGTGCGTTATGGTAAACTAGTAAAAATGCCTCTCAACGATCAGGAAACATCAGTAGTATAATCAATGAATGCCGGAAGGGTGATGTTTGGCCCTTTTCTCGTGCGCCGCTGGACGATCCTCCGCTCAATGAAGCGTCATTGTCAAGCACAGCTGGACAGCAGACTTGTAATCAACGAGATGCCTCCCGCAATAACTGCCTCTGCCTACTTCTGCCGAAGGCAGTTAACAGACAGCTCACAGTGAGACGAGCTTTCAAGATCTTTCTCGTGTGGCTGCTATGGCAAAAAAAGAACAGAAGCAACGAGGTTGGACTCTGTTTTGCCCTCATCACCTTAGAAGGCGAAGCTGGTTGCAGCAAAAGATGCCGAGGAGTCAGGTGCGGTCGGCAAAAAATGAAACGGAAAATGGAGAGAAGGCTGTTTGTAGCAGTGTTTTAAAGTAAGGATAATATTCTGGTAAGTGGTCGGCAAGAAAAAAAACGTGACTGGGAGTGTCTCACGTGCAAATTATTAGAGAGCAGCACAACGCATCGTTCTGTGTAGATTGAAGCACTAAAAGCAGCACCGTGATGACGGACCTGAAAGAAGGACTAGTGCTGACTAATAATAGTTGTTAGCGCTTCTTCTTTCGTGTCCATCGTCGCGGCGCTGTAATTAGTTTTTCAATGATGCACCAATTCGCTCAGTTTTCGGTTCCTCTCTGTGCAGATCCTACGCAGGACTTCAACGAATGGGAGAAGTGCGTAGGGGCCCATCGATTGCATTTGAAGTGCACCGAGCGCAAAAGGGAGTTTTTTTTTTTTTTTTTAGTTGACAAAATGTCTCGCTTTGCCCCACCATATGTTTCGTTTTGCCCCGAGTATAGAGCAAAATGGGACAATTGCAATTTTTTTTTATAATTTATGTTTGTTCCTAGATTAATTGTTGCAAGTATTTCTAATTTTGCTGCTCGCTTAGCCAACATTCTAAGGAAGTCTCCTTTATAACATATCCGAAGTTTACGATAATAAGAAAGGACCACGAGTTTGAAAATTGTTCGTCTCGTGTTGCCCAGCCCTGTCATAATATTGCGCCATGAATTTTATGAACTAAACGAGTGCAAATGCATGAATTGTGCGGACACCAGATGTTTCTCTTCATTTGCGGCAACTTAAACGTCGATGCTAATGAATCAGTGGTTACCAGTAATCATGCGCAAGCTACTCGCGGTCATAGTTGTTAGCCCACTTCAAGCCACTACCAGAAGGGCATCTTCCACTGATTACTTCTTTGCAAGCCACGTCGATGTAACCAGCACCAACTATGCGCCTTCAGTTAACACATGCCGTTACTCGCTGTACTGCGCCACAGCACAGATCACACGCGTGATTAAAAGTAAATTTTCTTAAAACTATTTTTTTTAATGTCAACATAATTTGGTTGGCACGACGTACAATCCTCCAGGAGAGTAATCTAGGCGAAGCAGTTTTTTTTAAACTGATCCCTTTGCTAAAGTATTTTCCCACTGTGGCGGCGACTTGTGGCATGCAGAAAATGCGGCCCATGTCACTGGTGGTACGTCGTGTGCCGGAAAACACGGTTTCCCACGGCCTTCCTGAGGAGCGGGACATCGACGAGTGGCCGTCCCTCGCACGTCTGCGCGCAGGATGTAATTACAGTCGCCCGTGTTTGCCAATTAAGGATCGCAGCTGCTTCATTAGCCGGGGAAATCTGGCGCGTAATGAAAGGTGGCTTTCGTCCATCTTCCTCTCGCCGCCCCTTTTGTTCGGCCAGAGAGCGCTGCCTATGGGCGGCGATGGCCGACGGCGCGCAAACAGGTCTGCCTCTTTAGGCGCCGGTGCTGTGCACTCGCTGACGCAGGAGCGCCTCTTCAAGGGCAGGTGTCGGCAAGCAAGCGCACGACTCGTCTGGCCATCCGCAGGGCCTCGTGCCAGATATGGCGAATACTGAAAGCGCAAGCAAAGGACTACAGAATTGGACAGGCGTCACCAAGCTTATTCGGAAACTTTTTCTGCCTAACCTGGGCATCCCCAGTCAGCACAAAAGCAAAAATAAATCGCCAACACACAATGAAAGCTGAGAAAAATATGGCTAGCTAGCGATGATTTGCCGAGACATGGTAAATAAAATATTATCAATTCGCATTGGCGCACGCTCGAGAAAATAATTTTATTTTTATCCACGATTGCAAGCAACAAATTCCTAACACGGTGATTGTCTGCTGGGTAGACAAGCTTCTTTTGAGTGAGGGCTGTTGAAGGAGTGCTCATGCAGTAGTCTCCTTAGTCTCCTGCTTTCTCAATTCAGTATCCATCGAATATTTCTCACCCAACCTACACTGATAAGGAGCTCAGGCATGAACGCAACAACTCAATAGTGATGGTTCGCATGAGCGTCGTGTGCTCATATATTACATGAATGACCGAGATACTTTGTTGGGCGAGTTGGTACTTATTCATTATTGATATAAACAGCGCGAACACGAAAACAAGGGATGTACTGTGGCTTTCTTGTTTCTTGTCCCTTGTTTTCGTGTTCGCGCTGTTTATATCAATAATGAATGACCGACCCACTCGCCTCAAGAAGGTGAAGAAAAAGTTTGGTATTCCATCGTGTCGTTTCGATTTAGCTAAGGGCTTAAACTGAACATTAAAAAGACAAAGATCATGGCGTCTTGCCCTATCAAGTCCTGGAGCATCAAGGGACAAGAAGTGGAAGCTGTGACAGATTTTCTCTTCTTGGGCTCCAAGATTACCCCGGAAGGAGACTGCAGCCATGAAATTAGGAGACGCCTGCTTCTGGGAAAGACAGCCATGGCTAGGCTTGACCGCCTAGTAAAGAGCAGAGACATTAGTCTGCCAACCAAGATCCGTATAACTCGTGCTATAGTCTTTCCAGTTTTGATGTATGGATGCGAGAGTTGGACTGTGAAGAAGACTGACCGCCGAAGAATTGACGCGTTTGAATTGTGGTGCTGGCAGAGACTCTTGAGAGTTCCTTGGACTGCCAGAATATCAAATCAGTCGGTATTGTCTACCATAAACCCTGACTGCTCATTGGAGGGTCAAATTCTAAAGTTAAAGCTCAGCTACATTGGTCATCTGATGAGAAGAGAGGAGTCGCTGGAGAAAGATTTGATGTTGGGAAAGGTTGAGGGTCACTGGAGAAGGGGTAGGCAGCGAACGCGATGGTTAGATGGCATCCTCGAGGCGCTGCAGATGAAGTTATGGGATGTTAGGAAGATAGTGAGAGACCGGAAAGCGTGGCGTGATATGGTCCATTGGGTCACGAAGAGTCGGAAACGACTGAACGACTGAACTGAACTGAACTGAAGGCTGTCAAGGCTGGGCTGCATGACCAACAACGCTATGAAGATGAAGCACGGATCAAGCGTGCCATGCGATTTGTGAGCTGGAGCAATGCAGTGGTTCCCTTAATTCCCCTGTCTAGTCACAGGTGCCTGACTGCGGAAACACATCCCGATAAACTTAGTTCTGATGGGCACTTGGTTGCCTGTGGCAGAAAGTGGAAAATTAAATTACTAGGCAAAAAAAAGAAAAAAAAGCCATTTTTTTCCATCCACCCGAAGCTATATTAAATTGATAAAGCAGCAGACAAGCACGTGAACCACCCGTCAATAGCCTTCACAAATACGCTCCGCCTAATCACGACAGTGTTAAGTGCTCCCCCTGAAACGGTTCCTCTTCACACTGCCATTGTTCTTTGAGTACATTGCGACATTACTAATTTTTGAATAAGTCATTATTATTCACGCATCATTCCACTTCGTACCTCACAAGGATCAACGAAAACTGACGAGTAAAGGCCACGTTGCGTATAGTCGGTTACTAAATTTTTGGGCTAGGACAAGGATGGCAGTGAGACATGGCGACATCGTTGTTCGTTCTGCCCGTGAAAATTTTATTGAGAGTGTAACATTCGTTGCAGAGGTTGGTTTGGTTTGGCAAAACTTTATTTCCCACAGTAGGGGTCCTGGAGGACACTCGGCTAGGCGCCAGGTGTAGAGGGCAGCTCCCACGTCGGAACAGAGAGCCCGAAGCTCTCCGCCGCCGCGCGGGCCTCCTGGACAGCCCGAAGCTGATCATGTAGTGAAGCACTTTTTAAAACTTTGTCCCAACGTTCCTTGTTCTTGGCGTAGGCGTCGCTCGATGCACAACCACACAGCATATGGTTTAAGTCTACACGGTCACTGCACCATTCACACACATGTTGTCCGTCGTAGTCTGGGTCGATGTGCTTCATGCGCCAGGGGTTGGGGAGTTCGTTTGGAGCAAGCTTAACGTGACTGATTGGCTGCGGGTTAATTTCTTATCCGGGAGGGGAAATGCTCGTCTGCCTAGATAAAAGTGCTTAGTGAGCTCGTTGTACGTGAATAATTGATCTCTGTACTCGATATGTGGAGTAACAGGGGAACCGGAGGGACGCGGTCGATGAGTCCTCGCGCCGCCTCGTGTGCGATCTCATTGAGATTCCGCAGGCCGCCCCCTAAGTTGCCCATGTGTGCCGGGAACCACACGATGGAGTGATCGGTGATGTTACTTCCGCCTAAGATCCGTAGCGTCGTCTTGTCTATCCCGCCCTTGACGAAAGCTCGAGTGGCTGCTCTAGAGTCGCTGTATACAGTTGTGAAGTCCGAGTCTTTTAGAGCTAGTGCTATCGCTGCTTGTTCAGCTACCTCTGGCTTCGTGTAAAGTGTGAGTGAGTTGCGCGTACGCCCGTGTCCGTCGACTACTGCTACCGAGTAGGCATGCTTTCCCGGTATGTACGCTGCATCCACGAAAGCTGTCTGGTCGGGGAACTGTGCCGCGTCCGCAGCGAGGGCTTTGGCGCGGGCGAGCCTTCTTCCTTGATTGTGGATCGGGTGTACGTTTCTTGGGAAGGGGGACACTTTGATTGCTTCTCGCACGACTTTAGGTAACTGCAGGACGTTGTCCTTTGCTACTATGGTGTTCAGGCCGAGCTTAACGCGAATCTCTCTGCCTGCTTTGGTGCTTGATAGGCGTGCAATCTGTGCCGTGTGCTGTGCCTCGATGATTTCGGCAAGGGTATTGTGCACTCCTAGCTGTAAGAGTAGTTCAGTGGAGGCATTATCGGGGAGCCCCAACGCTGTCTTGAAAGCTCGGCGTATGTGTACCTCAAGCCTTCTCTGATGTTCCTTTTTCCAGTTGAGCATTGCAGCCACGTATGTGATGTGACAGAGTAAAAAAGCATGGACCATTTGAATAGCGTTGTCCTCGCTCAGTCCCCTGTGCCTATTCATGATGCGCCGAAACATCCGGATCGCGTTTGCAATCTTGATCGTGATGCTGTGAAGCATTGCCCAGTTGGACCCGTTGCTTTGGATGATTAGTCCTAGAATTCGTATTTTATCGACCGTGGGTATGCGATTTCCATCCCTGTCGTGTAACTCTATGCATGGTGTGGTGTCGGCGCCAGTCGTTGGACGGGCGGCCTGGTCTTGGGGGGTGGTAGATGAGTAGCTCGGATTTTCTAGAAGAGCAGCAAAGTCCCATTGGGGCAAGATGGGCCTCGGTAACCGTGATGGCTTCTTGCATGAGCGCTTCTAATTCGGCATCGCTGCCACCGGTGCTCCAGATGGTAACATCGTCTGCGTATATGGTGTGCTCCACATCAGCAATTTCACCCAATGCGCGAGAAAGCTTTGTCATCGCCAAGTTAAATAAGAATGGTGAAAGCACTGAGCCTTGTGGTGTTCCCTTATCGCCCAGATTAAAGCTCTCCGAGACGTGTTCGCCTATCCGGATAGTGGCCGTTTGATCCTGCAGAAACGCCTTGACGTAGTGGTAGAAGCGTGTTCCGAGATTGTGGTCAGATATGGCTTTGAGAATGGCTTGATGTTGGATTTTGTCAAAAGCTTGCTCCACGTCGAATCCCAGTAGCGCCTTGGTGTCTCGTGTGGGGAGATCCAACAGACTTTTCTTGATGCGTAGCATAGCGTCTTGCATTGAGAGACCTGGCCTAAAGCCAATCATATTGTAAGGGAAGTACTCCTTTTCTTCTACGTATTCCGATAGTCTATTCAGGATGACGTGTTCGGCTAGCTTTCCTAGGCAGGACGTCAGTGAGATCGGCCTTAGGTTGGGTAGGCGCAGCGGCTTCCCCGGTTTTGGGATGAGGATCGTATTGGCATGCTTCCACTCTGCAGGTAGTTGGCCAGTTTTCCAGACTTCATTGATTTGGTGCGTTAGGAACGTGACCGAGTCGTCCTCTAAGTTTCGGAGAGCCCGATTTGTGATACCATCGGGGCCGGCTGCAGAGTTACTGTTGAGTTCGTGAATTGCGAAGCGTACTTCGCTTTCTGTGAAGTCCGTATCTAGCTCTGAGTTTGGCGCACCGTCATAGCTTTTCCTTTGTAAGGTACTGGGTAACCCCGATTTAAGCGGTAAGTATCGTTTGGCAAGGTCATCCAGATGGGCTTCGGCGGTACTGATTTGCTTCTCGCGTTATGTACTAATTTACTTAGCCTGATCCGTTGCATAGTTTTGGACTTTGTTCCGTGTTCGTCGAGGAGGTGTTTTATGAGTCCCCGCCCACTTCCTCTGCGTATTTGCCCATTGAGGGAGTTACAGACTTCATCCTATTGTTGTCGGGAGAGAACCATGCAGTATTGTTCAATTGTCTTGTTGAGTTCGGCAAGTTTCCTTCGTAGTCTTCTGTTAAGACGTCGACCCTTCCACCTGGCTAGAATGGAATGTTTGGCTTCGAGAAGATTCGCTAGCCGACTGTCCATCCTCTCTACCTTAACGTCCGTGGTAATTGTCCGTTCCAAGGCTGCGATGTCTGCTTTGAGCTGCTCGGTCCAGCTCGTTATCGTGTGCTTTGTGGTTGCTCCTGATGAGTTGGATGGCTGCGCCCGTATTGCACGAAATTTGTCCCAATCGATAAGTTTGTATTCCCTTTGCCTCTTTCCCGGTATCTCTGCATCAATTCGGAGAATATAGTGGTCACTCCCAAGGTCTATTCCTGAGTTGTGCCAGGCACATTTTTCTAGGCCCCGGACAAAAGTAAGGTCTGGTGTGGTGTCTCGACATGTGGAAGTGCCACATCTGGTTGGGGTCTCCGGGTCTGTGATCAGCGTGAAGTCGAGATCGGAGGCTGTCGTGAGAAGACGATTTCCCTTGCTAGAGGGATACGCGTAACCCCAAGCCTGGTGTGGGGCGTTAAAATCTCCACCTATAATCAGCGGACTGTCTTTGGCGATGTGCGCAATCTTGGCCAGAATGCCTCTAAACCCTTGCCTCGTATCCTTAGGGCTGCTGTACAGATTGGTGAGGAAGATGCTTTGCTTGTTCCCTACGTGGTCGTTCGGTATGTCTCAATCCTGAGGTGTTCTAGATAGCAGGCTGTGTGGCGGATCTCATGCCGAATGTACGGGATCTTCTTTCCAATCAGTAAAGCGACGCCTCTGCCCTGCTCTTTTCTGTGGGCTTCGGCCGTATATCCCGTAATGGCCAGTTCAGTTGTGAGTGTTTCTTGTAGCATGATGACGTGTGGTTTCTCGGTTTCTGATTTGACCATCTGCAGGAGGACCGCCTTTTTTGAGGCGATCCCCCTGCAGTTCCGTTGCCAGACGCGGAGACTGCGTGTCTTATTCGGCACTGTCATGTTGGCCGTTGTAACCTCCTTCGCTTGCAGTGAGACCATCGCGAGGTGGGCCTTGCGCACCGATGTGTTGTGAACTCATCCTTGCCATTGCCGGTACTACCGTATTGTTTAGATACATTTCCATTTTCTGTACTCGTGAGCTAAATATGTCCATTTTCTCGTTCATTCGCACCATGCTCTCGTGCATTAGCCTCATATTCTCGCTCATGGCGTCCATAGCGTCCTTCGTGATTCGCGGTTGCGTTAAAGGGCGCTTCTTAGAAGGCGGGCACTCTTCGATTTGTTATTCATGTCTCTTCGTCTCAACGAGTTGGGGAATTTCGATAGCGGTTGATGGCTCAGGTGTGAGCGTTTGTTTACGGCTGTGCGCTTTACCCATTGCAGTTAATTCGAGCGTTAGCTTAGTATAAGCGGCTTTTAGCTCTCTTAGTTCCTGTTCTAACATAGCTATTCGCTCTTTATCAGGATTGCGGGACTCACTTTTCTTTGGAGGCGTGATAGCGTCTCTGACCTTGTCCGCCCACGTGCCATCGCCTCCGTTGTCTTTTCCACCGAAGCGCACCTGATAACCACTTCCGTTTGTCCTCGCATGTGTGCGGCTCTTCGATTGAGAGCGGGAGCGGCTGCGTGTGGGCGTCTTGGACCTAGATCGGCTTCGTGCCGCGTGCTGCTTGTCTTCTTCAACTAGCTGTACTTCCTCTTGTTGCTCCAGTCGCGCTCGTTGTCGTCGTGCGCGTACTACGTATGGAATGAGATAGCGTTTCCTACACACCTTGTCCGCCGTCACGTGCAAGCCCCCGCACAGCTTGCATTTTGGATCGTACACATGGGATGAGGTGGGGTTAGGAAGTCCGCAACCCCCATAATCGGTTGAGTTTGGCTCGGGGCAAACGTCCGCACGATGTCCGAGTTTGCCGCATACGTAGCATATGTCTACTTGTCTGCGATATAAGTAGCAGGGTACCAGTGTGGGTCCATACCTAACGAAGTTTGGGACGCGAAGACCATCGAACACAATGATCACTGATCCTGAGTCCTTGATTCTTTTCGCCGCTAGTGCCAAGGGGTTGCGGTCATTCACAATGTTTCTTTCAATCGTCCTGTGATCGTCGGCACTATCGATGTGTCTGATTACCCCTTTGCAGGTGTCGCTTGGGGCAGTTTCGTAAGCGCTGACTGCGTACTCTTTTTTGGCTATTCGGATAGCCCTTATTTGCGCATACTTGTCTGCATTTTCTCGAAAGGGCGTGCTCGCCACCATGATGTTCTGCGTAATATTGGGACATATTATGTCCTCCGTGGTCTGCTGTGGATCAAGATTAAGTGCTGCCATTATGGCTTTGCTCACTAAGGTAGGTCCGATCTTTTGCAAGTTCAAGCCGCCCTTTGGGCGAAGCACTATCTTGATGTTGTCTTGCGGCAGGGGTGGCATGCGTGAGGCTCTTATCACCCGGTTCTTAATGTTAGGAGGCTTGCGAGAAGAGCTCACCTGCCCGTCGCTTGCATATTGTGCTTACTGTGAAAGTTGCGCAGTAGGTTGGGCGCGTTCCTTGTTCGGTGTCCGGCTAGTCACCACTTTCCAACCCGTGTCGTCTTCTGTAGTCGACGCTTGTGGTAAATCCTCCGCAGAGCTATCCATTTCATCGGTTGCCATTCTCTTCGTGTTGCACCCAGCGCGAAGGGCGGCTGGCGTCTCGCCGAGCTAGCGCGTTTCTGGCTAGCGCTAGCGTCTGGCGTGCACGCCTAGGCTTAGTTCGGCGGCGGCGTTCACGTGGTAGAAACGTACTTGTAGATTCTTGAAAAATGAAGACCCACCTCAAAATCAGGTATCCACGAATTCCCTGCCACTTCACGAAACTGCTGGTGCAAGAACTTCGGTGAAAATTGACAGAAATCACTGCGGAATCATATGAAGATGACGGAGCCGATTGGATCACGTCCACACATCTCGGCGACCGCAGCGCCACCCCAGAGGTGCAGAGGTGTATCGTGCACAAACGGAGCAGCCACAATGGATGGCTGTTCTTGAAATATCGGTTAGATTGAAAAATTTTTAACTGGCGTGTTTCAGCAGTGTCTGTATTGCTTGAACTGTTGTCCGAGAAGGCAATAAAGAAACAAAAAGCGTAGTTGGTCGCGTACCTGGCTTGTAGCTACCCAGAAATCGTGGCTTCGAATCTGTACTAGAACAGAAATTTTCGCTCGTGTAAAATGAATTGTTTCTTAAAGTTAACTTGTTTGAGAAGTGCGTCGCCATTTATTTCACATTTGAAGTTCTGTTTTCAATTATATGCATTGCAGAGATCCAAACATCCCTCCTCGCTCGACGTCGTTTTCTGGCAGGACGACGAAAGGCTTTCCGCTCAAGCCTTCCCGCTGGCGCGTTAGAAACAGCTTGCTTACCTGGCAAAAAGCACGTGCATCAATTTATGTCTCTTACTGTTTGCCCCCCTTGGGTGAGAATAAAATACCGAGTTTCTCAAGCGTGCGATACAGCGAATATGTGAGCCTTGCCTTTACGTGTCCAATAAACATATCAGTTCATGTCTAGAGTTGTGCGTCGCTTGTTTCTTTTAGCTGTCAGCCGTGGATTTTCGTAGCAGTCACCAGGTCGAAGCCATTCAGTCAAAGGAGTGCTGCCATCTTTAGACACCCCTTATATAGCATAGTGCATCTCATTTCGCTCACGCACATTCTACCCAAGCCACAGATAAGCGACGCTTCCAGTATCTAAGTTTCAGATTTCTTGCTTTTTTAAGCAAAGATGATAAGCGTTTCATCATTCAGGAAAGCCGGATCCACGGAAAAGCGACACCGAAATCCTCACCTTCTGGAGTAATTTCAAACACCGAGGGAGAGAACTTTCTACCGCATGCCATCATTGGGTTCCGGAGAGGAATATCCACGCAAGATGTCATGCTACAACCTTCAGGTTTGGTTTGTTTGGTTTGTGGGGTTTAACGTCCCAAAGTAACTCAGGCTATGAGAGACGCCGTAGTGGAGGATTCGGGAAATTTCGACCACCTGGGGTTCTTTAACGTGCACTGACAACGCACAGCACACGTGCGCCTTGCTTTTCGCCGCCATCGAAAAGCGGCCGCCGAGGCCGGGATTCGATCCCGCGTCCTTGGGAACCGTAGTCGAGCGCCGTAACCACTGCGCCATCCCGGCGGGGTGCTACAACTCTCAGATCACATCATTAATCAAATTATTTCCTCTACTATGGCTATTTTCTGACTTGACCTTTAAAAAGGTTTTTGTCAACGTATCGCACAACAGGATAATAGAGCTCCTGTTATAACTCAACCCCGAAATGAGAGCCTTTAATTACGTGAAAGGCTTTCCGGATAACCGCACAGTGAAACTTCAAGTGGATCTGCTACATTTCAATCCATTGAAATCCGGGAACAAGGGTACACCAAAGGGAGCGGTCCTACCTACCTGTTCAAATCTGTATTCTTCAAGCAACCAAACAGAGGAACGCTATCAGCAGCATACACCATTGTCTATACGCTGCTTATATTACTGTATGAATCAATCAAGGCTCAGGTGGATAGAGAGAAGAAGCGTTACAGAAGACTGCCAAGGCAGTTGATGAACAGGCAACGAGAACAGGACTCGAGTGCTTGCCGAGCACGATAGTCATGCAAGACTGCTGGTCATTCTAGACACACGCCCTAAGACAGGATATCTGTTACGGTAAAACTCCAATAATGAAGTGAGTGAAGTCCAAGAAATTGATTCTTGAACTAAGGTTACCTAACTCATCGGGTAACGCTGCCACGCTGGTAGCAATCAAATGATCTGTCCACCAGACAGCAAGAATGATTACGGGCATCTATCGAAAGGGGAATGAAAGAGCACGATCTCTTCCATATCATTAACGCGTTCGTACTAAGGAGAATAACGTATGCACTCCACTACGTCAACCTATACATGAAACCGAGGTCGGGAAGGTCGACGTTTTGATTAGGTCGGCTTACTAAACAGCTCTGTCTCACTCATTACACAGCCAATGAGCAGCTACGTGCGCTCGGGGTTCACAACACGTTTCAAGAAGAAGTGCAACGGACAATTCAAATTCAAAGGGTGAGCACACTCTCACAGGAAGAGCCATTCTGCACAGACTGGGCATCGAATGAGAACCGATGATGAACACTTGAGGTCCAGTACAAACAATTATAAGGAAAATATTCAAGGTCAAGCCACCCCTGTCAAAAATTCCAACAGCTAATGGTCTGAAGGAACCCGTAATTTGGGCATGTTGGTGACGGCCTGATGGTGATGGCCTGAAGGCGACGGCCTGAAGGCGGCGGCCTGAAGGCAGCGGCCTGAAGGCGGCGGCCTGAAGGCAGCGGCCTGAAGGCGGCGGCCTGAAGGCAGCGGCCTGAAGGCAGCGGCCTGAAGGCAGCGGCCTGAAGGCGACAACCTGAAGGCGATGGCCTGAAGGCAATAGTCTGTTGGTGACGGTCTAGTAGCGATGGCTTGTTGATCCCGTCACTGTTCGGATATTGCTAGGCCTACTTTGAAATACATTATGAGCACCTGAGCAGTGTACTATACAGAAAAGCATGCTATCCCATGAGCCCACGTTGTCATCTGGTCAAGAGGGGTAGAAATGCTCCACGATACACAGACTTTATGCAAATAAACATTTTATTACAGTAAAGCGCAGAGTTCAACATTCGGTGGAAGAAGCAGAGCCCGATCATTGCACAGACACTACAGGGGAATTTTAAGCTTATGTAAATGCAAGCACTGACTATGAGATTTTACATAATACCATCATAATTGTCCAATGCTTCCTGAAATATGCCAGATATGTTCATATAGAACAGGAGCATATGCACCTTCCTTCTCTAATAACAGAGGTTGTTACCATTCGTGACGGTTTGTCTGCATTAGCAGAAAGCCTACATGTTGCACCGCTGACCATTTTGATCTTACATAGAGCATCCACCAAGGACACAATATTGTGCAAGGAAATGTTTGCACAATATTGCAGATATCGATGATGTCAAAAGTATTAGCTATACTCTGTAAGGCTCGGACTGCCTGGGTGGATTCTCTCATCATCATCATCATCATCAGCCTGACTATACCCACTGCAGGGTGAAGGCTTCTCCCATATTTCTCCACTTAACCCGGTTCTGTGCTAGCTGCATCCACTTGACCCCTGCAAACTTCTTAATCTCATCCGCCCACCTAACTTTCTGCCGCCCCCTGCTACGCTTTCCTTCCCTTGGAATCCAGTTTGTTACCCTCAGCGACCATCGGTTATCCTCTCTTCGCACTACATGTCCTGCCCATGTCCATTTCTTCTTCTTAATTTCTATTAGAATGTCGGTAACTTGAGTTATTTCTCTGACCCACTCTGTACGCTTTCTATCTCTTAATGTTACCCTTATCATTTTTCGTTCCATAGCCTTCTGGGTTGTCCTCAACTTAAGTAGAACTCTCTTGGTTAGCCTCCACGTTTCAGCCCCATAGGTGAGTACAGGCAAAATGCAACTGTTGTATACTTTCCTCTCGAGCGATACCGGTAAGCTGCTAGTCATAATCTGCGAGTGCTTGCCAAATGCGCTCCATCCCAATCTTATTCTTCTTGTTATTTCCTTTTCATGGTCCGGATCTGCGGTTACTACCTGTCCTAAGTAGACATATTCGCCTACTACTTCCAGTATTTCGCTACCTAATGTAAACTGCTGTTCCTTCCCGAGGCTGTTTAACATTACCTTAGTCTTCTGCATATTGATTTTCAAGCCTACCTTTCTACTTTTCCTGTCTAGGTCATCAATCATTATTTGCAGTTCATCCCCCGAGTTGCTTAGCAAGGCAATGTCATCAGCAAATCGCAGATTACTGAGGTATTCTCCATCTATCCTTATCCCTAACTGCTCCCATTCCAAGTCTCTGAATACTTCCTCTAAACAAGCTGTGAATAGTACTGGGGAGATTGTGTCTCCTTGCCTAACACCTTTCTTTATGGGAATTTTGTTACTTTCTTTATGCAGAACTATGGTTGCTGTGCAGCCACTATATATATCTTCGAGCACTTTCACGTACGGCTCGTCTACCCCCTGATTTCGCAATGCCTGCATCACCGCCGAGGTTTCAACTGAGTCAAATGCTTTTTCGTAATCAATGAATGCTATGTATAAGGGCTGGTTATATTCCGAGCATTTTTCTATCACCTGATTGATGGTATGGATATGATCGATAGTAGAGTACCGTTTCCGAAACCCTGCTTGATCCTTTGCTTGATTACAGTCTAAGGTTGTCCTAATTCTATTAGCATTAACTATTCTATTAGCGATCGAAAGCCATACTTGCACGATAAAAAAAATTATTACAGCGCCCATTGGCAGTTGCAGCCGCTGGGAGCTATTACGTGTGGGTCCCCTTCCGCTTCATATCACCCAGCTTCTGTGAGAGGTGCTTCCGCACCTGCTTCAGCCTCTTGCTTTTCTCCTCGCCTTCCACGTCGCCCATGTAGACGTGGAAAAGTGCTGCACAGAAGAACAAAAGTCATGGCACATTAGAACATAACTTTGTGAGCAACTAGTTGCAAGAATGATAAAGGCAAACTTTATCTGTCATGTAAAGGTGAGAAATAATCCATGTTTTCGCATTACCTGTGCAAATGATATCAAAATGGGCACTGAGGCTCATATCCAGTACACATGAAAATCAGCTCAAGCTTGTTTTGCTTATTTTTTCAAACATTAAAATGACACCAAAGAGGTACGCTGAGAATGCTATTCTTAATTCAAGAATACAGAACAGCACAGGTGAGGGATGCTCAGCATTACCTTCAAATGAAGCGTGATTCAGTGACCAGCTTAGTCCACACACGACCTGAACTAGTGTTTCATGCAATGCAGCACAGGGTCAAAAGGTGCTACTGAATGCCTTCTTTTGAAAAAAGGTCACATAGCCGGAGAGTCTGTGCCCGCAAAATGCTATTTATACCCACAAGAGGGCCGCCACACTCCGGTAAGGCTTATACCCTCAACTAGGTAGCTGGCAAATCGAGCAAACAAAAAACATAACCCAAAGGAAAATTCTCAATAATTAGTAGCAGTCAAAATATTTCATAACATATGCTGGACAAATTAAAAGGTGTACCCCATGACCATCAAAACGCATGCACAGTCTTTATATACATATCGCACATCCCAGGCTAACACAGAAAGGATATACAGTAGCCGACGGGTAATTCGGACTCCAATAATTCGGACTTGTAGGATATTTCGGACTTCAGTGAGGCACCGTCAGTCACCCCATAGAAGCGCATACATATTCGCGACGGATATTTCGGACTTTAAAAATCCAAAAGTTCGATTTTTCGGACTAATTTCAGTCCCCTGCAGGCCAAAATCTGCCATCTTATCGGCTTTTCGCCGGCGCAACAAGTGGATTGGCTCTGCAGTTGGATTGGCTTGACATGGTTTCGGTGCCCCATTTTTGCCAGGAGAGGCCCCTGCAATCTCTGCCACTTCGAGGTGGCAGTCGGATTGTCATCGCCGTCAACCTGCTTTTGTCGCCAACGCTGACGCGGGCAGCTATCTCTTTGTGCTTTGTCTCATACGTCCGCCGTGTTGTCACACGAGTCTCTCCGACCGCGTCAACCGAGTGGCGCGCCGTCAATCCTTTGGCCGTTTTGTGATTGCGTCCGGCGGTTCCACCGCTCTGAACGAAAAGTGCCTCATTTTTGCGTGTTTGACGAGCGGTGTGGTGCGCACTCGGGCTGTGGACATGGCCCCGCCGGTGCTGCCGGGTCCGTCAAAGAAGCGTGGGAGCTATTCTACCATGACCCTTTGGTGCAAATACAAGCGCAAATCGTCGCCAGCAAAAGAAATTTGCCGCAAGGTAAAATCAGCGACTTTTTTAAGCCGATTTCCTCTGAATAAAGTGATTTTTTGTGCTTCACGGATTTTTCGGACTGTTCGATTATTCAGACCATTTTTCAGGTCCTTTCAAGTCCGAAAAAACGGTCGGCGACTGTACTGGTGCCACTGGCAGGAAACATATTGCACCCAAATATCCACAAGACATGTGCTCACACGCTTTGTGCAAACCTGATGTTATCGCCAACCTATAATGCAAGAAACGACGAGATCGTAACCGTTTACATTAGCTCCTGCTGAATTTCACGATTTATGCAAGTGCAACATGCCTTTTATCAACTTGGAATAAAAAGCTGCCTTTCAAGAGCTTTACTTCTGAATATACTCTGAAAATACATACCGCAGCAAACCCACGAAATACAGAGCACCCAGCTGTCTTATGCGGAGCACTGAACTTACATCCTAGTTATGCAGCAAATCCACCAATCTTTTCTATGTACGGGTGTACCTATCCACTTTGTTTCCTTAAGTGATGCACTGAGTAAAATTCAGGACATTCATCTCTGCCTTTTAGGGCATGACATGACAGCCTTCATGCTTCCTGTCTTGGCTTCCCTTGCATATCCTCATTTGCATATGTGCTTTCCAACTCATCAAATCACTAATTCATTAATCTGTACCTCTGCTATTCCAGAAAAACTCAACATACAGCAGCAAGCTAAAAGATAATGTATTGAGAAACAAAGCTGGTACTGAGAAACAAAGCTCTATCTGAACCAAGCCTTGCAAATGTGCCTGTGTAGCCTAGGAGCCAAAGGGTTCTGAGTTTGATTCCCATCTCAAAGGAGCTACATGAGTTGGCTCCCTATGCCAACTACGCCATGCCATGTGGTCTTGTAATGCTACACAATTTATCGATAAATCAGTGCCCAGCCATGCCACCTGCAAGAGGTGTGCTCCGATTTTTTATTCACAATGACAGCGCTGGATTTTCTGCACAACAGTACTGTTGCGTTAAAAGGTCTGCATGAGTCAGTTGTTCAATGCTTGACTGCATAGAGTCTAACCATATGACACCAAACAGTTACATGCATCAGCATTGTTGCAGCCCCAATCTCAAGCTTTGCTTCAATTGCAGACGCCTTTTTATCCTTTAGACATTACTGAAAGCAAATAGAAAAACTCACCTTTTAGTGCCGAGACCTTTTCTGGTGAAAGGGCAGGCTTCACTTCTGTCATGCCAAGTGACCTCGACTTGTTCGACAGTACCCCAGTGACGCTGCGGCTCCTCATTTGGTCTGGCGTCCAGTAGAGGTGAGCCGCAGCACGACAGAACATTGAGTCAGTCGGCGATTTGAGAAGTACGTCCCACGCACTCCGATCAACCCATGCATTTGCGCCTGCATACACCTGCAGCGAATTCCCAGAATTTTACATTGGTGCACTAATAGAACTCACATTTCAAGTCCAAATGTTGAGAAACTGTAGAGAAAGCACAAATACATGCATACATACATTTTGCTTTGCAGTAAGCAGTATCTTAAATCATGACAATATTCAGAAAGGTGCAATAGTAGTATACTTTTTTTTTTTTTTAGTAACACAGAAATTTGAGCTAGTTGGTTCCTCTTCGATAGTTTATCGGTGCTGCGACAGGGGACGAGGAACAAGAAGAGACAAGACAAGTGCTCGGGGCGAGCGCTTGTCTTGTCGTCTCTTCTTGTTCCTCGTCCCCTGTCGCAGCGCCGGTAAAATATCGAAGTAGTATACTTGCTCCTGCTCTTTTCCATGTTCTCTATACACCGTGGTGCACTGGCTTCAAGTGCATGCTTTTTAGAGGCCAGTTTAGCCCTGAAACAATCCCAATCACGCAATCTACTCCTGGAACTACAGCAGTTTTGATTGATAAACACTTCATTGGTGAGGTACAAAGGCGAAGAGGCAACCACAGCCATGGTAACTGATTCACGAGGCAAACTCATATACGGACTAACTATACGAACCAAATGCATCCGCAAAACGGAAGAGGTGGCAATAGCCCTAGCAATCTCTGAAGCAAACCGAAGAAAACACAGTTACTGGATAGTCTCGAACTTGTAAGCTGCCTGTCGAGCCTACCAAAACAACAGGATTAATCACATAGCAAACCACAACTACTACTGGTTGACAAAGAGTCTCTAAGAATGCCTGGCTGAGAAGCACTTGGTTACCGAGTGGTAGGTGCTAACATTACGATGCAAGGATTGCAATTTCTTGGCTGTATGAAAAAGGTAGTTAAGCAATTTGCTGAAAATCAGAATGGCAGTAGCAGAGATGGTCGACAATCGGGGGTTGTGAGTGCACTGGCATGAACGGTGGTTGAGAAAGATAAGCTCAGATATCTAAAGCAGGAAAGAGAGGAAAAAGGTGCAGTGTTTGGAAATGATTTCATGAGGTTTAGGGTAGGTTATAAGGTATGCTGCTTATGTGAACTCCAGAGACAAACAAACATCAAAGTGATTTTTTTGGTAAAAGATGTGAAGGCCGGGAAATTGGGCTAGCTGGGAGGCAAGAGGGCATAGCCAGACAGAACAGAGTAAGGGAGGGAACGCTCTTCATGGAGTGCCCCAAGAGAGTTCATAGAGGTAGGACAAATGGGTATTTACTTGCAAGTGAGCCACTCAGAGAGGAAGAAAATGAGGTACAGTACATGCTGGAGCCACAAGCAATAAAGTTCTGAAAAAAAAAAGAAAAAGAAAAAAAAAAGGATATGCCAAACCTGCCAAATATGCCAAATCTACGGTTATCAGTGATCACAGCATGTACTTGAGTATGGGAAGGTAAAAGAAAGGTGTTCTGGAAAAGCAGGAACATGTCCTGAGAAGCTGATGAGCAAAGGAGAAAAAAAGTCATCTTGAGAAAATGAGAAATGCGAATCTAAGCCATCTGCTCAAGAGTCTTACCAAAGCATGCCAGTGAGATATGGAGGTTTTAAAGGGAAGAAGGTTTGCCTGGTTAAGAATCGTAGTATTGATGCATGACAGGGTGCCGGTGTCTCGGGTTTCACTGAAATAGGAACAAAAATCTTCAGGTGTGGTCAAGGTGGTTGCCGAATATAGCGTATGTAATGCTGTCCTCATCGAGAGCGGAACAGATAGCATTAGCAATCAGGGCCACTTCGAGCTCCCGCAGAGTGAAAGGGCAGTCTAGATCTAGATTAGGTTCACCCGTGTAGGCCAGACAGAAAACAGAACAGTAGATAGAAGGCAATTACCTTCCCATCGTCTCGGGTAGAACCTATAATGCTGTCTTGCTCACCAGCCCTGTCGAACTCGCAGCTGCCGTCTTCAGCTTCGATGTCCTCATCACCTGAGGATTTTTGTGCAAGATAAAAGAATTTTAGTAAACCTCAGCAGTAAAGTAAATGACAAGGCAAATTGACTACTGTTGCTTGACACACAGGCCATTCACATTCACATTTAACAAATAAGTTGGCCAATGATTATTGTACTCTCTAATGGGAACTTTTATGGTCTGCCCATTAGATCGACCATGCTTGTCCAACACTTAATTTCAACAAAAAAATATACTGTCATGGAAATGTACCCTGAAGAACATGTCCAAGGTAGCTCATTAAAAAAAGTAGTTTTCAAAAACAATTTCAAAACAAATTTGGTGGATAGGTCAGTTTTCAACAGTTTGCACAACCTTCACTTTGAAGCCTTGCAAAATGTAATTATTTGCACCCAGTTTTCCAGCTATATATATATTGGTACTCCACATACTCCCAATGCGGTAACAGCTATAAAAAAAAAAAAACAATGAAGCACAGCAGATTTTGAAAACTTTTCAAATTATGAAGGAGAATACAGTGAAAGCTTGTTAATTCAAATTTTCGGATAATTTGAACTAAACTACTTGGTCCGGCCAAGAACTATAGACATCTGTGTACAAAAAAGCCTGTTCATTCAAAAGCGAGTCGGTTCTGCTACGGATAATTGAAACTTGCGATTAAATACTTAATTCGAGCCCTGTTAATTTGAAAATACAGACAAATACTGTCAGCGCGGTCCCAGCTAATGCCCATGAATGGCTAGGGGCACCACAGATTACGTGAGAGAACTTTTTTTTTTTCTTTGCGAGAGTCGTTCTTCCTTCCACCCAACAGTCGTCAACGGAAACACATAACGCTGGCTTTGAGCATCGTTCACTTCAAAAGGTGTTTGCTGGTTTCGCGCATTTAAATGATTGATTGTCAGCAGACGGTGCCAGCCCCAATCCAGCTCAGCATGGTAACACGAATGTACTGTTCTGAAAACGAGGCTTGCACAACTGGACAAGCACTTGCACACTTGCACTCTGCCAATCCTCCCCCCCCCCCCCCCCTGCCACTAGTGCTAACATCAAAAAGGTAAATACACTATGATGTTACTGCTGGGCCCAATCTTAACACTGCCAAGAAATAAATGCGTTGTGGACCATGATAGCGCAAAACGGAGGGATGCGCTAACGACTAACGCCTTTTTTTTTTTTTTTTTCAAATTCTTAGGCACAAATTGGGGATGGGAGAATTCATTACGCGAGTGGGTTCGTTATGCAGATAAATATGGTAAATTTACCATAATGCAAATGGTTCTTGTCTGTCTTTTTGAGGCCATTCGATAATTTGAACATCGGATAATCCAAACTTTTTTCCTAGTCCCGCGAAGTTTGAATTAGTGAGCTATTACCGCATCTCGAAAAATATAAAACTCAAAACTAGCAACTTCGTAATATGATTATAGGTCCTTTTGGTAATATCCACACTAAATTTTGACTGCCTGGCAAGCCTAGCTCAAGTTTAAGGGTGCATGTTCATTTGCAAGCAATACACAAGTTGTAAATTGTGAACGTTTACAAAAGTGGCCTATCTTTAATTTCTCGGAACGTGTTCAATCATGAGCTTTTGCATGTTGCGTTACTTTTGTATTTCAGGGCATAAAATAATGGATATGACCCTGTTAGCAGTATTGCTCCTATAGATAGGCAGCTGGTTGGAAAGACAGAGTCCAAATTTTAAGCAACCAAAAAGTCGGTGAATAGAAAAGAACACCATTTGTTTTTGCACTAACAGGTTTGTAATCATATCTGCCCCTAAAAAGACTCAGCAATGTTTAATTACCTTCATCTGGGCTTTGCCATGACTTCCTGAATCTGCCATGCACACTTGATAGATCTGCCACAAGTAATATTAAGAACTTGTCACTGCACGAATAAACTGAAGAATTGAAGAACTATTCACAGACTGAATGGTCACTTCAGTTGGGCATGAGCTTTCTACCTGCCGCTCTGGCCATAGCAGCAATTCTGTTAATAAAGATATAGGCAAGAAACAAAAGGGCGTTCTGAAGTATCATTTCTGAAAGCTGGAAAGAAATTGAAGAAGGCCTTTCTTTTCTACAGGACTTTCAAAATTTGAAACGCATCTTGTTCGCAATCAAGGGTATTTTCCAACATGGAGACTTATCTGGCACTCCAAAATCAGTATGGAACTCGCCAGCTCAAAAAAACTAGACTTCGGACAGCACAGGCTGGTATGTGGACACGCCAGATCGGCTATGATTTTTATGGCCTGCTGCCACTACTAAGACGCACTCTTCAACTGGAGTGCACAGTCATTACAAATAGTAGACTTCCCTATCTCAAGCCAACACATCATGGCAGTGGAAAATCTGCACATACTAAGTGCCATGCTTTCTTTCCCCAAGAAATCTTGCCACAAGAATGTATTATCTATATGGATGCTGCCATGCTAGCTGTAGATGCAACTCAACACATATACACAGCCTGGTTCAACCAAACTATTCGTGCACAGGACTACCAACATCACACCACCAACTTTCTGTTCCAGAGTATGCAAGCCAAACTGCAAGTGGTATCTCAATTCAGCCCTGATGCATGACAATGGTACATTCAAGCATTATCATCTATACAGACTTGCAAGTAACATACCGAACCAGTTCCAATGTACACTACAGCACTCACGCCACTTTTTAAGACTATGATTTACTGGGTCTCCGCAGATTCTAATCTGCCAGGCAACAAGGAAGGTCTATCGACTAGCACGTGCATATCTACTCTTCATGCTAGCAAAGACCTAGCTCCTGCTTATACACAAACAATATGCTGCCAAGCTCCTCGAGAAGCCGACCTTATATTTCAGCGCAAAATAAATTGCTCTCGCTGCTCTGGCACCTTGCAACCACAGCAACCCCTTTCACCTGACTTCTCACTTAAGCAGACCATTACATTTTGCAATATCAAAATGGTGATGCCGCTGACTCCACATCACCACCACCCCTTGCTACACCAGGGCTGACTTAGAACACCTGCTCTGGGACTACCCCAGATGCACACTCTCCAGCAACGCACCCTGAACACTGTACCACTGGAACTTCGGCCAACCTCTCTCTGGTTCTGGGCACGTTCCCCTCTCCCTTACCAAACCAACTCGCTCCACAGCAGTGTCTGTAGGACGCAATACTATAAAATAAACATTTAAAATCAGTCATGCTCCCAGTATTTCTGTCAACCTTGCCAGAGGCCTCTTTAAAATGAGCTTCCTGAGATTGAGCCTGCCAGATTGTAATAGAGAAAGTGAACACCTAAGAGGGCTTGACTAATGCGTGGTGAATGCATGTAACAGTAATGACAACGCACATATTGCTTGGACCAGAGTTTCCTGCTTACAATGTTTGCTTGTCCAAGCCAGGATATTAGTAACAAGCCCTTAATTAGCCCGGCAATAGCGATCAAACACTGCATAACAAGATTGCTCACCAAACATGTCTTGGCCATTGTTGCTGGCCACTGCATCAGTGCATGGCAATACCGGATGCACTGATGTCATTACTGCAGGCAGTGACGGCACTTCTGGATGCACTGCTGGCATCACTGCCTGCAGTGATGGCACTGCTGGAAGTATTGCTGGCATCACTGTAGGCACTACTGGAGGCTGTGCTGTAAAATTGATACCCTGATTACACATTCACACACAAACGTGTACATTTAAACATAAATCCTTAAACTAGGACATGCCTTTTCTGCACTGTGTCTACACATCTTTTACGGCTGTAAATTCAACAATAGGTTACACATTCTGTCCCTAGGCCACACAGACATGCTCTTACGGCATGGTTAAAGCAATGCTTTATACCTGCGTCGCGCCTGGTAACTTGGGCAACATATATGACATTCTTCCTCCCTAGCGTGCTCTCGTGGATAATGGCAAGACAGCAAATAATTAACATCTACCATCTACCAAGATAAATTATGACTAACTAGTGTTTTTACATGTCATGCTAGGTTTACCCACATTACACCTCCGCAACTGTTTTCCTTTTTCCAGCGTTTAGTGTTTTTACATGTCATGCTAGGTTTACCCACATTACACCTCCGCAACTGTTTTCCTTTTTCCAGCGTTTAAGCAATGTATTTTGAGTGGAAGCAGCACTATTACTAGAAACTGGCATGACTAGAAACTGCTTACCTGAATGATGTGGGACATTGTGAGTGGCTGCAGTCTTGGTCAAGGTGGCAGGTATCGCAGTCCGTTCTGCAACATTGATATGTTTAAACCTTCAGATCAAACATTCATATGAGATCTGTAAAAAGCAAATGGTGTCTATATGTATGTCACGAAATCGGCGCACCTTTTTATTAAGGCAGCGTGACACCGCATTAAAGGTTCGACGTCTTTCAAGAAACGGCTTCCTCCCAACGCGAGGAGAGTGCGTAGCCTTGTACGCATCGGTGTCACCCTCTTTCTCATCACTCGGCGATGACGGTGACTCAACCGGCCAGAATGTGCTCATCCTATCTAGATTTTTTGACGACGCATAGCCAATGACGACACGGGGCTCGACGGGAGGAAAAGTGAACGCTTCAACAAGCAAAGTTAAGTGTGTGCGTGCAAGCCTCGGCATGCTGGAACAGACAGACGCGGCGCGCCCTATTAATGGAGGTCACGTCGCTTGAGTCAATCAGTCAGTGTGTGAACTAGTATTATGACGTGTTCGCAAGTGCTTCTCCTCAACTTCCGGGAATCACCCGCTGCTGGCAAGCCCAGACCTGCAAGGGAGCGGCACTCGTCTTGCATGACGGCCACATCGTGACTCTCAAGGCGTCGGACTGCAACAGCGCCCGGTGAACAATTTGGTGTTTGTTTATTTGACTCTCTCGTGTATTCTGTATTGTAAAGCCTTTGTGTTATTAATACCTCTTTAGCTGAATGCTTAGCGTTGTTTTCTGCGAACCTCTCGTCTGTGCATTTTTAGTGCTCATGTGTAATCCTCTGTATTGCCTCTTGCAGTATATAAAGTTTTGTTACTTCTGACTCTGACCCTTACTCTGGCTTGAACCAGCGAAAGCTGGGCACCAAACGGCCACCCCCTTCTGTCACTACAAAGTACTTAAATTCCGGCTGAGCTTGCCACGCAAGTCGAGGGCATCTCCTTTACGACCGGGACAGCTACCCCCACTCACTCTAAGGGTGTCTGGGAGTGTGCGCACCATTAAGGACGCATCGTTAATAATATCTACCACATACTAATTTAATAAATCTTTTTGGAACGAAAGGCATGAAGTTAATGAGGCAAACATAGCTGTTAATATGAAAAGCAAGAGTTTATCACAAGAGTCTATTCTTTCTAATGAGCTACAGGCCTTGTTGAACTTCCTAGGCTACCTGTATTGCACAAAATTTTGCAATAGTCTTACACAAAGCATCTGAACTCTTAAGAAATTTGCTATGTAATTGGCCTTTACTGAAAAAAAAATATATATTTCAAGCTTATTAGAAAAAAATCATGCTATAAGCAAGACCATTTGCTAAAGCAGTATTGATAAACTTAACCATGCACTTTCCTCACCTAGATCCCGCAGGTCATCATGCCTGGCTGCAGCAGTAGCTGGTGGTGCTGGGAGCATTGCTGTAAAAGTGACACATTTACATTCACTTTCATGCATCATAAATTACATTTGGATAGGACCCCTAAGAGGCAAGGTATCCACACTGACATTGAGATACACACAGAATAATTTGGAGCGCTACCCAGGTAGCCGCTTGGTGGCGAAACATGGTAATGCAATCAACAGTCAAACCTAGATTACAGCTGTGCTGCTCCTACTTGGGAAATGCTAGGGGCCTTCTCGGCATTGCAGAAGTGAGGGGTATGAGATGACATAACTCATGCTGCACTGCGTTTACAGCGAGTCACATTTTGGCTCGCGGACTGTGGCAAGTATGCAGCCTTCTCAGTAACGATGCTGTGCAAGTTCAGCAATCATGCCCCAAGACTCATTCAGTGTTAGTTACGCAAGCTTCATTACCCCTCACTTCCCTGTGTAACACCGAGAAATGGTAGTCTAGGTCTGCTAGGGAATGAGGCTTGAGGCTCACTTGTTAAGGAGGCCACGCATGCACAGATTGTGGCTGTATTTGTCTGCCGGTGGCCACCTGTGTGGTGCTCTGAACAAATTTGTGAGTGCCTGTACAGGCCAACAACGCTAACACAGGGGCCAGTATGTTGATCATATTTGGAGACTTGCGCAATTCTAGTTGAGTTGCCCAAGGGGGAAGATAAAACACAACACACGACACAAGCGCAACACTTCCATCCATTCCATTGTGTAATCCTGCAAATCTGTACAGGCCATTTCATCAATTAGATTAAGACAATAAAGGTGCCGTTTTAAGCACTACTGCTACCCAGCCACTGTACTATACCAGATAAGCAAAACAAACAGGATTCCAGATGTGTTCGTAAAGCTCACTTGCCTTTCTTTTTCTGAGCCCGTTCAGGAGGTGCTGCACTAACGTGCACATCCATCGATGATGCATATATCACCCTGCTTTCTGAAATTTTGACGTAAAAGGTCATGTTAGATGCTATGCATCTCAAAGGCAACATTTAGCACCACATTATAATATTCAACTTTGTTCTTTTCATAAAAAGACAAAGACCTCTCCCATTATCTATCGATCCTGCCTCGAGTTTGAACATGCCACTGCAGTCCCATTTTCCTTCACAATGTGCTTTAATGGGAAGTTAACTCCAGAACTCCAACTTATGTTGTCAGCATTATTAATACTAATACGTTTTCTCCCAGTACTCTTAAAGCATCCCATTATCTGCTTGCCAGCTGACTTGTCCATGCTTGCATGCAACCAGATTATACACTCACCAGATGAAAAAATTTTCTGTATTAGGCTCTTCTGCAGCTCAATGTTCAGTTGGCGAAGTTCTTTTACTTCGGTTTTTAATTCTTCACACTCAGCTGTGCAGCTGCTAAGTCCATTAGCAGCAGCATCCTTCTCTGCGAGCCGTTGCTTAATTATTCCTAGCTCTTTGTGCAGTGTGCGCACCTCTTCTTCTAAGGCTGCACATCTGCACTTGGAGGTTTCCTCTTGTATGTTGTCCTCCATTGAATCCAGAAGCTCCATCTCATGCTTCCGCTGCACCTCCTTGCGGAGCTTTTTAGTTGGCTGTGCTACCTGCAATCATAATTGATCAGGAGTGCCCACATGCAGCTTATAAATTCCACTGGAATGTATTCACATATTCCTGAGTTGGCTTCTTGAAAAAAAAAAACTGAAACCACCATGAGCCTTAAGTATCTGTTGTGAACAAGTCATGATCTCATTCCATTTGTCATGCATGCATACCTTGAGCTAAATACAGCTTACATATGCCTCATAGAACAACATAAGCAGCGAGTGCGACACTGCATCTACCATGGTACGGCATCTAGTGCTCCCTTTTTTTTCATTGATTTTTGGAAAGGGCTCATATCACTTAGCGTTATGCAGTTTATGAACAAAGTGTCATTTTAACTACTATTATAGCCAATAATTGTGAAAAAAAGTGTTTTTCCAATAATGTCTAATATCAGCACTGCATTAGCTGGAGCATGGCCACTGGCAACAAGCAGTTTCAGGCAGCTGTTCTTGCCATTAAAAAATTGCCCAGTATGGTATCTAGAAAATTGCATCCTGTGCCAGAGACAACATAGGACTTGCTGTATTTGTCTACCTAAATATTGGCCCCATCTTTGTGCACTGCAAAAACCAGTGCAATGAAACAGTAGTAATCAGCCCAACTAGAAACAATTCTTTTCCTCAGTATTTCTCAAATGGGGGTCCGTGAAGGAATTGTCTGGGTCCGAGGTACCCATGCCCACAAAACAAAGAAAAAGGCTGCGTGAGAGCTCTAGCCTGGCTAGACAGCTTTGCAGGGTTAGTAGCTTTGACTCAATTTTGAATGAAGCGCTCTCACATAACTGTGGCACCACTCTGCATAAAATTGCAAGCCCCCCCCCCCTCCCCTCCCCGCCCCCCTCTTCCTTTCTGGGAAATACACTGTACCTAATCCACAACTTTGAAAAAATCCCCACAGTTGACCTTTCAGCATTTTAAAGATCAACAAATAAAGTCCGATTTAATAAGGGGGCCTGAATGTGCAGTAAAATTTGAATATGAACACCTGTGAATGCAAAACGAATAAACACAAGGCAAGACCTGCATTATGCCCCTAAGCATCAACTGTCATCTTTTAATAAACTACAACAATCTCATAATCTAACCATGACATAATGATAGCTTTCACAGTTAAAGGCTAACTATACTCAACACTCTCGTTATAAAAGGCTGGTCAAGCCTATAATATACCTCTATCAACACCTTGCTCAACACCTTTGGTTTTGCATGCACTGACATGCCAAAGAATTGACAAAAAAAGAAAAACAATTCCAAACTGTGCTTGCCAGTGTTGCACCTGCATCTCTAGCAATCGGGCTGATCAAATATAAGAGCTCACAAACTCGTGTCTTCAGTTTAGATAAAAGCATGATGATGTCACATATGTTGGGAGGATTAATGTCGACCGATAAATAATTGCCCTTTGTGGCAGATGATAGATACCTATTACAAAATAAAAGGAGGACATCTTGTACAATGACAGCTTATAAGGCCAAAATGCTCATACTTTAAACCAATTTTTTATACAGCAGGCTGATGTTTTCACACTTCTTAGAAAGTGCCACATCTTGTGAAAAAGAATCACTTTATTAGTAGATATGTCATTTTTCCCCATTTAAGAAGCAGATCTGACATCTGTGCTTAGAGCTCACATCATACCTTTGCATCTGCATCCATCCCATCCCCCTTACTGCCACCATTTGGTCTCCAGCAACATAGACAGGACACTGGCATGGTAAGAAGAGTGCTGCTGTTTTGCAATCTAGCATTAGGATATGAAACAATTTGCAGTAAACAAGGTGCAGTTACCAACCTTTTCCTTTTCTCTGCTCGTCCTCTTCATGCTGCTGGGTAGTACTGCCCTTCTGCGGCGTTTCTCTGCATGATTTGCCATTTCCTCTTCCGTTTCTGCAATAGCAGAAAGGTGGTTTAGGTAACCAAAGCAGGGCGATCAGCTACTGGAATTTCTTTCAAAACAGCTATGGCAAGAGGCACAACTTGGGGCTGCCACAGTCAACTTGACCTCGAATAGGCCAGCACGGTGTGCAGTGGTCTGCAATTGTGGTGCACGGAGTAGGGCCACGAAGTGCCCCCAACAGAGCTTGTGTGTAGTGCCACCTTATGTATGAAAGCTTCATGGCAAGCAGTGTAGCTAGCAAGGCATCGTTCATAATGAAGTAATAATGAAGTAATTACTCATTAATATCCAACAATGTGCAGCCACATGACTAGTACAAAGGACACCTTTCCAGCTTCCATACAAAAATTGCAAAATCTCTCCTGGTTCAAGGGTTGAACTTGTGACCATGCTTAACTGGGACCATCACTACTATTCGAGTTTACCAGGACAGCTAGCACAAGGTAAGGACGATCAAATTGGTCAACTCGTGGCAAATTGGTCAATTTGCTCTTGCCCTACCATATGCTATCCATTCTGCTTAGCTCAGTAAGTAGAGTGACTGCCCCAGTCAGGTAGTGCAAGTTCAAACGCTGAACCAGATTGCACTTCCCTTCTAATATTTTAGAATGTTTCTGTGAAAGCTGTATGCTTTTCCCTTGTAGCTGTAATGGCTGCACTTGTGTCAATACTAATGAATAAGTGCTCTCTTACCGCAAATGTTTAACTTGGGGAACTCCCCTAAACATTGGAGTGGCCATTCAGGATCTACAATCAATTTGGAGTGTTTCAATGGGGAATAGCTTTCACACTTGCTGACATGAATTTCCACCTCAAACGCAAAAGTAACAAGCCCTCAAGGCTCTATTGCCAAATCCAAATTATATGAATTTAAAATACCTGAAAACCTGAAGGCAATAGAGGCAGTGTATGTGTGCCTGCGAAACACAAAAATACACTTATCTAGAAGTGTTTAAGCGTACGGATATGACGTCAGCAGTTACTAAGCAAATGTTGCAATCGGTAGTTTTCTGTGTGTTCAAGAACTCTTCATCCCACAGTCGGCACCAAAATGCCAAAGCCAATGGTCTAGCTCAGATAATGTATGTATTCATGTCACAGGTTGGCATGTGCACTGACTCATGAGTCCACATGTAGTTGAGTGTAAGTTCGAATGAGTTGATATCACTGTAGTGGTTACTGTAAATGTGAGTGGGCATGAGAGCAAGTGGTCATGAGTATAATTAAGTGAATTGCCCTATATGGTGCCGACCATATGCTTCAAGTTACACATGTGCTGGAAAAAACTAAGACATGGAATTCACAGGCAACAGCATTGTCAAGAATGATATGACATGAGCCGTGGTATATATAGCTTTATAGATATGTTGCCCTACATGCACGAGTACACATTTTGCAAATAGAAGATTGCAGAATTTGCACTGTGTTACAGAATTCGAAGTCCACCCGCGGTTTATTATTGCTGGCTAATTAGTCTTTCTTTAACGCCAGATTGTTTACTGAAGTTCATATAGGCACATGCGTACGCATGCAGTTTTGATCAGGTTCATATATGAGCTATTCCTCTGCAGCTAGCTCGATCACTTCCCAATCTCAGCTATGTATGTACACGCGACAGCATCAAGTGTGCCCCAATGGAAATCTCTAGACGGCACATATGCACAATTACGAGACGAACTGCACAGTTTGTATAAAAGAAAATAAGGGATCTATCTACTCGCGCGCAACACCCAGGTTACTTCACATGCGATGAAATGCACCGTGAGTCGCGCATCACATCGGCTGTGCACGTCACTTCACCAGAGCTCACTATGGCAACCTAAATTGTACAAGTCATAATGCGCGCGCGCGGTAAATAATGTATACGTATAACACTTACCGGTCAGATGCAGAATTCTCGCGTCGTAATAGCCTCCTTGGGTGGTGTCGTTACCATGCCAGTAGGCTTGATAGGTTTTTGCCGCATCAAAATCGGCCACATTGTTCGGAGAAAAGTGCTCGATATCAGTATGCTGAACAACAGCTACCGTTAAGTCACAACGGTATTCGACTAAACAATACATGTCGATCTTGATGATGGCCTTAAAGCGTGTAGAAACACCGAAAGCAGTACAAGCGAAGAAACAAACAAAGACGGGCAGAGCGAGCAGCGAGCGACGAAGAGCGGGCAGAGGACTCAGAGAAGCGAACACGCCCATCTTAGTGCCGTTAGCACCGTTAGAGGCAGGGCTGGGCGGGGCCGGTGTGGTGCATTCCCGTCGTGCAGCGCGCGCTAGCAGACGACGCTGTTAAAACAGCAATACGTGCTTCCCTCCTGCAATGATCAATAGCAAGACTCTACGAATAAAAAAAAATGCGTGAGGTCGGCCTTATTATCCCGATGGCCTGTTTCATCCCGCGGGCTGTAAGTGAGCCGCGCGCTGCTCATGCTGAGACACTCGGCGCACGCAGCGCACGCTCCACTGGTGTGCGCGCGTCATCGTGTCTGACGCCACTTCCTATGCTCCAGCGCAGAGGCAGTGTTTCATGTGTCTCAGCCGAAGACACCGAACCAACCTAACTTCCTTCATACTTCCGTTAGCTTCTTTTATCCTTCCGTTAGCCAAACACCGCATCGATCCTTTTGTCCTCTTGCGATATTTCTAGCTGCTGAGAGATAGCCTTTTCATTCTCAGTGGAACCGTGTCTACGGTAAAAGTGCGCGAAAGGCTGGCGCTCTGTACGCGGTGAACTCGCTTTATTTTGCGATGACAGGAAAGCGGCGACAGCGTTACAGGCGCTACCTCGAACCGGGAACAAGTGTTGAAGTCCCTAGACAGACTGTCGCCAATGCAAGCAAAAGAGCCAAAAAGACTTCAGCTGTTGTTCAGGTAGGTGTGCTTTATCCTATTAATGATGTAAGATCTCAGCAAGATTTTTTTTTTTTCCTTGGAGTTACAATTTAAACACATGGATTGGCATCGCAATTACTGCAGAGGCGCCGATTTAATATATAAGCGGGCACGGTGAGGCCGCCACCCTTACAAATGTCCCAATTTTAGAACCAGGTTGCAGTTTATTTTTCTGGGCAATAAAATCCATGAAATGTGTGGTTGCTGTAATTCGCTGCAAAGAATGGAAATTGCAATGCTTACGGAGAAAACGGCAAGCTGCATTATGTTTATTTTCATTTGCAGGACAACCAGCATGCAGGTACAGATGAATCCGCAAGTGTTCATGCAGAGGAGGCGCTGGTTCATGTCACTGAAGGCTCAAGTCCAAGTAGTACAGAGGCAACACAAGGTGATGCTGAAATTCAGCCTGCGTATGCAGATGACACTGCAGACTCTGACAGTAGTGACCATGAGTCTCAAGCACACTACAACTCTGACGAAGAGTCTGCGGCATGCAATGCCAATGAAAGCATGGAACAGGATGATGAGAATGTTGAAGATGAAGCTGAACAGCAAGACTTTTGTAATGATTTCGACACCTACATTGGGAACCTTTCAAAGGAAACATTGCCACATCAGCCAACTACTAAAGCACAAGCACTGCTGTTGATTTTGTCTTACATTGTCACGGCAGGGCTTACTTGGTCGCAAGTAAAAGGTCTTCTCATACTTTTGAATGCCCTCTTTGGAAAAGAAGTTGTGCCACCTACCCCGTATATGCTGAGAAAGTTATGGAAAGACAAAAAAAAGGCACTGAGGCTACACTTATTCTGCCAGCGCTGCCATGAGTATCATGGAAGCACTCATGAAATATCCAGCAGCAGTGAGGTCACTTGTGGCAACTGTCACATCAAAACTACTGTAAAAAATTTAATAGGAGTTGGAAGCTTCTTTGTGATTTTCGACCTCAAGCAACAGTTATCAGATTTGATCAGGCGTTCTTGCTCCGTTCTTTTTCAAAATCTTCAGAATTTGTCTACACTTATCCGGGAGCCAGGAATATACAGAGATATTACTGATGGTGACCTGTACAGGAGTATTCGCCGTCAACTCAGCATGACATGGAGTGACATCACTCTTACTTTCAACACTGATGGAGCACCTGTTTTTGAGTCATCAAAAAGCTCCATCTGGCCCATTCAAGTGATGGTGAATGAGCTTCCCTTCGAGCTTCGGTGGCGAAATGTGACCCTCACGGGACTTTGGTTCGCAAAGGAACATCCACCAATGCACATTTTTATGCTGAAGTTTGTTGAGGAACTGCAAAATATTGGCACAATTGTGTGGTCCCATACAGGCACCATCGTAAAGTCTTCAGTCCATGCGATTCTGTGCTGTGTGGATTCACCGGCAAGGGCATCCATCCTCAACATGAAACAATTTAATGGTTATTATGGGTGCAGCTGGTGCCTTGAGGAAGGTACATGTGTCGATGGTAAGTTTCATTCATTATTATACTTCATAAGGGCGTTTCATTTCCAATGGGTCCACAGTAATAACAACAATTTGGTGTCATAATGACACTATGAAGCTGCAAACTTATTGGTAAGCAAAAGCAACACAGCAATAAACACCGATATACCAAATAAACCAACCCAATGTATGCCTGCCTACTAACTGTTAGGTACATATAAGTGAAGGAAGTTTATTTTAATTGCATGCTTTTTGAACATAATCAGATGGTGAGGATGAAATCGACGGTTGAAGAGTCAAAATGCACTGCTATATTTCAGGAGTGAAAATTGTAATTTTGCTGTAAAAGAACTGCAGACTGGGCTAGTTGGTGTTGCTTCATAATGGTGGTTTAACAGCGCAGAACAGACACAGACCAAGAAAGAGACAAGCACACGAACCAGCACTAATTTTGCTGCCATTTTCCGAACACTTGTAAAGATTGGAGCCGTGCCTGCTGAAGGATGAACATTTATTGCTACCTTTCTGTGAGGACGTAGCAGTCTGCTTAAAATGACCATTAGCCATGCAGTTTCATGTCTTGATTTTGGTAGTACAACTGGCTGTACCTGGCATGGCACTCTGCTTCCATCAGAGCGGACAAAATTCTCGCATAGTATTCCAAAGTGCAGCTCTCATGGGCCTGTTGCTGTGTTGTGTTGATGGTGAGGGGATAATAGTCACAGTGCATGCGGAGGAAACCACAGGAGTAGGGTACAATGTTAGCATAGGAAAAAAATCGGGGCATTGCATGAGTAGGCAAGAGCAGTGGCGACTCCTAGTTCCCTTGTGTGCAGCCAAAGCCATGACTCAGCATTTGTCTATAGCATTTATGGTTTGAACACAACACTTGAACTCAAATATCACATTGTAGAGAAGCATAGTCATTGACTAGTGTTTTTTTTATTACCTTTATCTTTATTGTGCTACTCTGGGATGTTTTAACAATTTTAGTGATAGGTTCTGTGTTAAAAGTTTTTAGTTTAGGGGAAGCCATAGAATGTGCATTTGTGTTACTTTGTTGAACGGCAGTTTTTGATATTTGACCATACGAAACCATCCAGAGGCAATAAAATTTTAGCTTGCAATCTGGCCTGATGCTTAGCTTAAAATTTTACTTTTGTAACCCCAAAATCTTCAATGGTGGCCTACTTTGTATCATGAGGAATGCTGCATGGCGGTTAGTGCAGACTTGGGTTGTATCTGACTGTAGTAGATGGTAATGTAGCATGTTTTCAATTTTTACAGGCACAGTCAAGTACCTTTACAATGGCCAGCTAGCCTGTGAACGCACGCATAGGGCTGTGCTTCAAGCAATGCGAAATGCAGCACAGTCTGAAGACACCTTTGAAGGCTTCAAGGGGCCATCCCCAGTGTTTAAACTGAAAGGCCTTGACCTCGTATGGGGTCTACCTCCAGACTATATGCACTGTGTACTGGAGGGCGTTACAAAACAGCTGGCTGACCTGTGGCTGTCAGTTACAGGATCACAGTTCTACATCGGGCGACACATCAGACTTTTGGACTCTAGACTACGTGCCATTAAGCCTCCCATAACCTTTTCTAGAACCGGACGACCCCTCTCGGAGCGTGCATATTGGAAGGCAACTGAGTGGCGGTACTGGCTCTTGTTTTATAGTGTCCCTTGCCTATCAGGGCTCCTTCCTCGGGCCTACCTTGTGCATTTTGGACTCCTTGTGAAGGCAGTGTTTTTGTTGCTGAAGGACACTGTGAGTGAAAGTGACATTTGTGCAGCTGAAAAATTATTGTTCTCGTTTGTGCAACAGATGGCTCGGCTGTACAGTCAAACAGCGATGACGTTCAATGTTCACCAGCTGCTACATCTGCCTAAGGCAACGCGCATGTTTGGCCCACTGTGGGGCACATCAACTTTTCCTTTTGAGGATGGAGTTGGCCGTGCACTGCGGCTTGTGTCAGCAGCCAAGCTTGTTCCTATTCAGGTGGCTGAACGATGCATTATGCATCAAACATATCGAGATTTGGAAAGCCAGTTGGAACTTCCTGCTCATTTGGCTTGCGCCAAGAAAAATATTGGGGCTCAGTGTAAAAGGACCTATCAGACATGTGCTCTCGGTATACCGCATTCTATTTCCTTTTCTGAACACCTTGGAAATATTTTCAACTTAAAATTTGGCTGTATACCACAAATGTCAAGGTACTTTCGTGCTCAAATTGGCAGCATTATTGTGCACAGTTCAGATTATTCGACACCAAAGAAGACCTGCTCATGCTATGTCAAAATGATAGATGGGTTTTATTGCTGTATACTTGGAATTTATGTAATCGGAGGCTCTGTGTATTTACACACTCAAAGATTACTTGCCACACCACTAGTGTTTGATGTGCCTCATATTGTGCAATGTCAACATCCACCTGCTGCTCAAAATAATTCTCTGTATTGTTCTGATGATGTGGCTGTGCAGTGTGTGTTTTTTTATGTAGATAATGTTTCGTACTTGTGTGAGGTGCCTAATCAGAAAGAAAGGGACTGATACTGGAGTAATGCATATTTTGTTTATTTTATGGGGTTTGCTGTGCCAAAGTGACCTGGGATATCAGGTGTGAAAGAAGTGAACAAGGGTTCAACAGGGTGTTGACAAGTTCCCTTGTCGAAACTCGAAACATGGCATGGCTTGTCAACTGAAGCTCCCCATCAATCTGTGTTCATTTCTGTTTTGTACTGTATAGCCATCTTCCTCTTGTTCTACCTTGAGATATGAGAGACGTTTAGTTTGGTTTGTGGGGTTTAACGTCCCAAAGCGACTCAGGCTATGAGAGACGACGTAGTGGAGGGCTCAGGAAATTTCGACCACCTAGGATTCGTTAGCATGCCCTGACATCGCACAGCACACAGGCACCTTGCTTTTTCACCTCCATCGAAAAGTGGCCACTGCGGCCGGGCCCGCATCCTTGGGCACAGTAGTTGAGCACCCTAACCACTGCACCACCACGGCGGGATAGGATATGAAAGACATTGTAGTTGTGGGCTGCAGATATTTTCGACCAAATGGGAATTTGTAACATGTGCTGGCATTGCACAATTCATGAGTTCAAATAATGTAAAAATGCTGTTGTGCCCATAGGCTGACATGAAATTCTCTGACGAAACTTAAATGACATGCCTTTTTGCATTCTCATAGGATGATTATGCTTTTCTCTTGTTTCTTTAGTGTTTGAAATGTTTGCTGCATTTAGTATAATGCTAGTTGTAGTAGTAGTATAAAACATTTATTTGGGCTACATAAGTTAAGTGGTGTAGTGTGAGGTTGGTCGGGTCCTCAGTCCAGGACTCCGCTGACTGCTGCCGCTGCCCAAGCTCTCGCTAGCAAGATTCTTTGTGTCGCTAGGTCGGAACTATACAGGGCCACCTCCTAATCTGCCCACGTTGGGTTTTCTTTGCGAGGTATGGCTTGGTTTTCTTGGCAAGCCCATACCATATGGTAAAGGTCTGCTTTCTGGCCGCAAAATGTGCATTCAAGTGACAAAGTACCCGGACTAATTTTGTGCAGTCTAGCTGGGCTATTTTAGGACGTTTGTAAATTCCTTAGGTGACACTCCTCTGATTTATCGAGTCCTTTAGCAGGTGCTGGGCATGTTTGGCTCGCTAAGTGGACATGTTGCAGTATTTTGATATGTGGTCATGTGGGTGGAGTGATGAGGGATCTCGTGAGAAGAATGCTCGGGCTGTGGCATGTGCACACTCGTTTCCCTGTACCCCTTGTTGACCAGGCACCCATATTAACTAATACTTTGTCTCAGGCCTGGTGTTTGGCTCGAGATAGAATTTCACAGGCCATGGGAGCAACCTGGCCTTACATGTGGTTTCTGTAGGTTGTTTTGGAGTCTGTGACGATGTATATAGAATTGGTATGTTTTGCAGCTAATGCAATCACTATCTCCTCCATTTGTGCGACGTCTGAATTTCTAGCCGTCGGCCCCACTGCCGTATGACCTAGACAAATGACGGCTGGTGTTGTGATGCCTTCGCAGGGATCCGCAGCATTCACAAGCATTCACATTTGTCCTTAGAGTAGTTCGTATCCATCGTCCCAGCTCATGCTTTGCGTCGTGCCTCGTGATATTAGGGATGAATATTGTGTGGTAGGGGCATGGTGTGGAGTTTTTCCCTCCATTCATATGGTATGTCCTGTCTCTACTGCATGGTGCAAAGAAGGCTAATGCTGAGCTGTTCAAGTACTTGCAGTCCAGTGACGGTACCAGAGAGACGGAATGTTTGCGTTACAAGATGAGTTTGTTGATGGTATTGTCCACGCAAAGTTTAAGGATCCGGTCGCTAGATGCAGTGAGAGGTAGCCCTAGTCCGCCCACTTGTAGGCCATGTAAAGTATAGTGTCGAGTTACTTGAGGTCGTTCTTTCGTAGCTTGAGGTATGGGGTTACTTACGCGTAGGTTATGCGGCTGATGACAAAGGCCTGGATTAGTTCAGCATGTGGTGTACCATTCTTCTTGGTTGTAATATGTGAGATCATTCTGCTGGTTTGTTCACATGTTGTCCGAAGCTTAGCGATACTGTCACGTTGATCCCTTTGTTGCTAATGTACAGGCTGACGATGTGAATGGTGTCTGCTTAAGGAATGGGTGTATCGTGGATCGTAATTTGGATCGGTTCGTTGTTGCCACGGGGGTGCATGACTAGATGTTTTGACTTAAGTAAAAAAAAATGAACAAGTGAAAAAGAACAGCAGGTAATTCCGCAGTCGGTGACACAGTTTTGCACAGTGTTGATGGCTTTCTGGAGGGCATCCTCGACCTGTGCCACATTACCTCTTGGTGCCAGATGGTGATGTCATCTGCATGCAGGGCATGGTGTATGCCTTCTATGGCGTTGAGTCGGTCCGGTACATGCAAAAGGGCCAGGTTAAAAAGAAGCGACGAGAGCACTGCCTTTTGGGGTGTGCCCTTAGTGTCCATGTGGATATGAATGAGGTTGGATCTTGGATCTTGTATATTTGACTATTTTCCTGGAATTCCTTCACTTAGTTGTAGGTGCAGACTCCAGAGTGCATGCTTTGAAGGTTGTCCAAGATTTTGGAGTGTCTGACATTGCGGAATGATCCCTTTAGGTCAAGTGCCAATATGGTGCGAAAGCCTCGTTTACGGGCTGAGTCAACGACATCATGTTTGAGTTGCAGGGGGGACATCTTGAGTTGATAGGTGGCTTCGGAAACCAAACATACTGTGGTGCAGTAAGTTGTCTTCAAAGTAGCTAGGGAAGCGGAGCTGTACTGCTTTCTCCATTAGCTTGCCCATGCATGATGTGAGGGATATCGGGCGGAGATTAAAGATTATGATTTCCTTCTCGTGTTTGGGTATGAAGCTCACGTCTGCGGTTTTCCATTCATGCGATAGCGTCCTGCAATGCATAGTATGCATTACATATTGTCATAATTTTTTTTTATTTTTTTTTATGTTTATTTCAGCCATTTATTACACCTTCTGCTTTGTTGTTGTGGTCCAACATATGTAATAAATCAGATTGCTGTATGTGACAACCTCAAACTGACATTTCTTTATGCTGTGTATGCTACAGGGGTGTAGCATACACAGCATAAAGTGTATGCTGTGTATGCTGTGTAGCATAGGGTGTATGCTACAGGAAAGCTGTGAAATAAATTCTTGCCTTTACCCCTACAGTGATACAAATAAATGCTGGAGCAAATGCCTCTTAACGGAGGTCTACCAGCCTGTCAGTGATGACTAGTTATTGTGACAATATAGTTAATACTTTTTTTGAATTGTTTAGATATAGTGATGCACATATCACAGGCTGGAAAGTGAGTGCAAAAATATCCACCACGGATTAACCCAGCATCATGAAAATTGGTGGTTGGGGACCTCCTTCAACAGACATGTATTACTTTTTTATTCAAAGTGCCTTAAATGCTGCTCTTCTGAATATTCAGTAAGGTAGTAGCAACATCATATGTATACAATTCCAAGTAAACATCATCCCTATTTTCAGCTGGATCATTGAACTAGAAATTACGTCCGGCTGCTGTGTCTGGTTCTTGTTTCCAGCTGGGAAATTTTGCACATCCAGATGGACTCCTGTCCTCATGTAGCATGAAAACAGCACACTAGAAATTCAGCTGTAAAACTGTTTATCCGCCTGAAATAAGTGCCCTTGACAAAAGTCTGCCGATTGTCACTTTTATTTTTGATTTGGTGTTGTGTCCAGTGCTGGATTGAGATGAAGACTAAGGAGGCCGCAGCCTAGAGCCTCGTCTCCAAGGTTAAGAGGAGGGGGCCCATTTATTCTGACCTCCTTCATATATGTGGAAAAAAAACAGAGTGAGGAGATGGGCCTCGACATAATCTGATTCTATTTAGCTTTTGGGGATACCTTGTCGAGCTGCAAAAACTAATTCCCCACCATATGAGAGGTTCCTTTCTTCTGACGTGATCTACACTTGCTTGAGAAGGGCTTTTAATGGTTTTCTTTAAAATGTGTTGCCCTGTGGCAGTGGGCAACCTAAACGAATATGTAACTGGAACACCAGATAGCAGGAAAACCTTCCTTTTCAACCTTCATCACTATCACCCTACAGCTCTCAAACAGGCCATCATCCTGCAGATTTAGAAGAGGGACATGTCAAGAGTAAGAAGAGGTTGGAGCCACATAGCGGCTCTGCAGTGGCTACTCTTTTTTTTACCAATTTATAAGAACCACCTGGTCTGACTATCTGAGTGTGTTAAGGCCGGGTATTGCCCCTGTGTTCTGTGTACTGCAAAATGCATCAATTTCACACTATGATCGCATCTTGTTCCTTTTTAGTTATCTGTAGTCAAAATGAAATGGACTATATTGAAGTATAGAAGTGCAGACGGGAATGGGGGAGGGTGTTGCATGTTCATTCCGCCCAGGGCCCCATTTTTATTATTATAGCCCTGCAGTAGTTATCCCAGTGTGTATGTTGTCGATCACGCGGTAAAATTTCAATGATATATGTACAGTTTGGCTTCGCGTGCGGAGTCGCCCAGTGTCACGTACGTGATTAACTTGCTGTACAGGTGTACATGCGCGCACTCGCCTTTCCGGATTGTCTTCAAAGGGCGCTGTTTCGGAAACGACGTGTGCTATACAGCTCGATCGCTCAATTCGCGTACTAGCGCAGCCCATTTCCGAGATGGACGATTAACAAAACGGCTGTGGTTGAAGGTATATGTCGGACAGAACCGCGGTACTTTCGATCGGGAACGACTATAGGGAAAACCCAAGTTTACATTGTACAATTAAGTGTGTGTTGCGCTGAGGCTATCTTCCCGCTTACTGTCCGGAAAGGGGCGATTGACGTTCAAGTGCGTGAAAAACAGCATGCCTTTCGGTTATACACTTCTTGCCACAAGTCGCTGGGCTGCAGCGTTGAACTGCAAATTTACTCCTATTTTTGTGCAAATTGGCAATTTGCACGAAGTCCGGCGCCGCATAGCTTCTGCTCCTCCCGGTCCGAAACGGCACGCGTAGCAAGCGGCTTTACGATATATATATATTTAAGCCCATACTGACGTCCGTTGTACGTGCCTTTCCGAGAATCAGTTATGTCTTTAGACACTTTGTTAATCTATACGCACATGAGCAGCAATGTTTACCTCACACGTAAATATGTAAATATGCTAGTGCGCGTCCGTGTCATACATATGCGCACTCAGCTAGGACACGTTTCACATGATTTCGGGCCAAATTCAGTCAATATGAGAGCCTGCAGTTAATCTGCTACAGCATTGGGTATGTCTCCTATACAAACTAGCTGATATATGCACGAATCCGCGCAATTAAACTTCTTGCTAGCAGTATACATGTTATTTCCGCGTCAGAGTGGATACACAAGTGTGGGGCTGACGGAGCCTCAAAGCTGCGCCCACAGGCAGACCGAGCTGCAAGCAGGTTTCTGCAGGATTCCGTCAAAGACACGCCAATAAGAACAGGGCTGCCAACAGACTCCTTCAGCCCCTTCAGACTCACGCCAGTAAAAGCAGAGCTGCAAGTGCCGATTCCTTCAGAACTCTCACAGTCGCGCCGATGCAAACAGGATTGCCCGTAGCGAGGCTGACGGCACCTTCAGAACAGCAGCGATGCGATCAGGCTTACCTTCAGAGTCATTCAAGTGCATGTAGAGGTGCATTCAAGAGCATTCAAAAAACCTACTGGCGCCCTCAAGAATCTTGTTGGTGCCTTCAGAATACTTTGAAGGATTTTTTGACTGGGATACCTAAAACATTACAGGCTGCGTTCAAGCTTGCTTAAGAGCTTGAATGGCGAAAGCCACTTTGCAGGACTTTTTTCATCGACTGCATCGTCATATCATTGCTACTGTCATTGCCATCATTATCACTAACTGGATCATCACTGTCTTCGCTTATCATTATCGCTACTATCATTGTTGCAAACTAAATCGACCGTAGTTATTATCGCTACTATCATCCTTACGCTAGGCAAGGAAAATTACAACCTGTTTCTCACGAGCCTGCTGTAGAGTTTGCGCGCTCGGCTAGGGATCGGAGGAATAGTGGTTCGATTCCTGGTGGTGACGCTTTCGTCACAGTTTCTCTGTTCATGCCTTAAGGCCACCCAAAAGGCCAGAAGCAACTTCAAAGAGCTTTCATAAAAGTTTATAGAAAAGCCAAGACGTCTTATATGCAGACGCTGTCAGCAACTAAGATGGCCCGCATAGGCTTACTATTTGCGGTGCCACACAACCCAAGATAGAAAGACCGACAAGGCTAACGATGTCGGAAACTCTCACAACCTGCAACTCCCTTGCCGCGGAAGAAACTGCCGTTGCACTGGCTATAGTCTACACCCGAGCCACCACCATTGTGAGCGACTTCAAAGATGAAATATAGAACTCTATCAGAGGAAGGATTTCTAGCATCGCTAGGGACATACTACTCAACCTTGACCTGACTGAAAAACTAGGAGAAATCGATTCGATTTTTGCGTTCCAGCCCACGCTGGGAAGTTAGGCAATGAGGCAGCCCACACAAACGCTCGGGTAGAAGCCGGTTGAGCTGTGGACGTCCTCTTAGACTTGGAGACCTCCAAAGAGCCATTGACCTCATACCACAATTACACCACACGCTACAGACTCGGGAGAACACACCCACGACCATGCAGCTCACTGTCCAGAGCGCAACTGGTGGTGTGGAGAAAACTTCGAACCGATTCACTTTAACACAAACATCCTTTCAAATTTTCATTTAAAAAGTCCAACCTATCGTTTTTGCGGTGAAATAGTATTATTAAATAACAATTTTGGAATCTTAGGCACATCTACCTCCCACAGAATTTATATCTGGTCCCTTCCTCGACATGTGGAATGAAGTAGAGGCCAGCGACGACCAGGACATCTGAGATCGAGCTGTGGGATGGGCCTTTGTCGCCCGGGATTTTCATGGTCTCGGAGGCATGTCCAGACTACCTTCCCTGCTTCCGCCTTTTCTTTCAACACCCGGCAGCGCACGTGTTAAACGTGAAGTCACGTGCGAATTAAAAGTGTTTGAAACACCACATGCAATGCAAATTAAAGGCCGGTACAAGTCTGCATTGATTTACCTTCCTAAAGAAATGTGGGCAATACGAGTAGCTCCTTTAGGATATACATACGAAGCGAGCCAACAGCAACTGTTACAAAGGAAACCATGGGGGACGTTTTTCGCGTTGATCAATGTTTGGTAATTATATGCTAATGTAGATCATTGAATAGACGGTAGAAGAAGAAAAAGCTCATCCTGATGAAGTGTGTCGGGTTCAGGGGGCGAGCTTCGCAGCGGGCTCAGGACGCGACGATGCATCGAGGCGGAAGACAGCCAAGGAGGAGAGGCAAAAAGTAAAGTTTATATACACTTTCTACATACTCAAGAGGATACAAGTCATGAGAGGAAAACAGAGCTATCTGTATAAACAAAAATCCGTCAGTTAATATGGTTTGGTATCCCCAGTTCCTTAGCTGGCGAAACAAAGTTCATCGATGCTATCCAATCAGTGGGGGCAAGGGATCACTAGAGGTGCCGCCCACTGCCGACGGTGAACCTCCTTGCACATCTTCCGGTGACGAGGGCAAATCTTCTGATGTCGATGACGATTTTGTGCGGGCGATGGAGTTTCGGTACCAGGGCAAATTGTACGAGAAGTCGCCCATTTACGGTGGTCATTCACCCCGCGAAATTCCAAGGGGGTCACCTGATTGCCTCGAGAATTCGGCGAGTGGGGTCAATGCTGCTCGGCGACGCGTCTCGTGCCCATTAAGCACAAGAATAGGTGCCCTGTTGTCGCCGTCGTGGCGCTGCTTCTGTTCGTGGTCGCTCGGCGGCGTCCGCTAAGTACGCCTCCATTGTCATCTGCTAAAGTCTGGCCGGAACTCCGGTCACAACACTGCCACATTTTCTGATCCCATCGGCGGCATATGGTTCTATTTTTATTTACTCTATATTGAATTGCCTCTACGAATGCATGAATATTTTACATTGATAAACGCAAAAAAAAAGAACTGATTTCCCTTGTGCCAGTGGCTGCTGGCTCCCTACGTATGCACCTCATAACGAAAGCCTTTCAGGTTCCGTGCACGTGCTTGCCGATTAGCTGAACGAGGATTTGAATAGGTAGCCTTGATGCCATCGGCACACCTTTAGAGGGTTATCGCAGATATCTCACCCTCTTCCCGTTAAATAACTTTCCACGTGACACTCGCGACCCCATAAGACGTTTCACATTCGCCACTATGCGCGAGGGTGGCACTCGCGAACACTTATAAGGGTAGGTTAGGTAAGTTATATGCAGCACAAAAAGCCAAGAAAGGGGAAAACTGAACAGTCGTTGTCGTTGCTCAGTCGCTAGGATACCGGACGTGTTTATTCGGAGGTAGTGGGTTCCGTTCCAACTTACACATGCGTTCATTCTATCTTCTACTTTCTAATCAGTTATAGTGTGCATTGTTATTACAGATTGGTGAATATCAAACAGGTACCGTATGCAGTCCTTTGTGTAACTCGATGTTGGCTCCCTTTGCATATTCCTTCACAAAATAACTGATTTACCCTATAGAACAGTAAAGAATTTCAGGTGTAAATCGAGCTCATGACCGTGTGTTGCGATCCAGACACATTACTCACTAGTGCACCCAAGGCAGGCTGTTAGCCTTAGGAACAAGCGGGGCTTTACATGTATCTCGCGTCGTCTTTCAAGTGAGGAATCTTATGAGCGGAGAAGGCGGTGTGCATACAGAACACCACAGGCCGCTATCACGTCATGATGTTAAGCCAGACGTTAAGTGTTCTTCGAATTTCTTATGTCAGAAGTTAAGGGGGAAATAGTTCGGAGCAAGGATCGAGCGCCTTTCCAGACGAAGGGAGCTGTGTCTCGATCTTCAAGGAAGCAACCCAGAACTGCCTCAGGATAGTAAAGGAGCACGCAAATCATCTTATAGCAAAATTTACTCGGCCTGGTAGGGGGAACAGTACGTAGAAGGAAGCAACAAGGAGGTCACACCTTTTTAATTCGACCCCAGAGTGCCTTTTTGTCTTCAGGCTGTAAGTTGTCTCTAAAATGCAGCACCATAAATTATTCACATATTTGGTGCATCGCAGCGTTGTTTTAAACCTTTCCCCGCTTTAAATTTTAATGTCTAATTCCCATCCAATAATTATGAAGTTTGATATTTTATTGCTATTCCGCAGTATAGTTCTGATACAATTTAGTAAACATAAACATGGGGCAGACGTTGTTTAGCTGTCGGAATATGTTTCTTGCCTTCAGAACCACTCTTCGCGGAAAGCAGGCGTCGCTATCTGTGTAAAAATACGCCAAACAGATGTGTATTATCAAACTTCTGTGAATAGCTTCTCACTGTGTACTATGCTTTCACTTTAAATTGCTGACAAAACTTTTCACGTTGCTTACAAGCCGCCGTCTGTGAATCTGCAAGCATTTCTCGCATATTTCGGCAAATCGCTTTATTACGTTTCGATAAATAAGGTCACAAATTAGTGGCAGCAAATTAAATACCATCCTACTTGCACCTTCCAATATATCTAATTTTGTCACTCACACTATAACATTACTTCCCATGGTTTAACTGACCTGGTCGCTATGTCCGCACGGATTACGCCCGCTTCCTTCAATAACACTGACATATTTACAGTGAACATTTTGGAACATGTTATTTCTGCACGTACTATTTTGTGATGCGATTGAGCAGTGTGCCAAATCTTATTCGTACTATACTTCTCTCCTGTTTATTTTTTAGACTTCAGACTTCTGGTTATTGTGTTAATTTAAAGTGTAGATGAGAGCAGAACAGAGTGAGGCCTGCTAGCTCCAAACACCATGCCTCTTCCTTCTCTTCTACCACCGAATACCTCATCGTCGTCAGTAGCGTTACATCCCCCCACCCCTTACTCAACCGAAGATCGGCGTATTGATGGGTCGTGCGAGGCTGACACGGCTTCAAACGGGCAACGTGACAAAGTTCCGTTTTCGCAGACCGACGACCAGATGCGGGGAGGCAGCTATCTGATAGGCTAAATCCCTGATCTGTTTGAGCACCACATATGACCCATTATAGTGGGCCAAGAGTTTTTGATGTAGGCCGCGGCGCCGAATTCGATGCCACAGCTGGACTAAATCACGCATAGAGTATGTCACACGCCGGTGACTGGCGTCACATTGTGCTTTGGAGCGTTCCTGTGAAGCACCAGACCGTAAGCGGGTGATTCTCCGAGCTTCTTCGGTGAGGCAGAGGGTTTCAGCCAGGCAGGGATCTTCACAGCTTGAGAACGGCAATATGGTGTCCAGGAGAAGCGTGGTGGTTTGGCATATAACAGGAAAAATGGGCTGTACCCACTCGTCCCATCGTCCCATGCGTGGCGGTATTAAACGCATATGTAATGAAGGGTAGTATGGTACACCAGTTCTTGTATTCCGCATCCTCATACATGGCTAGCATGTTGATAAGCGCTCTGTTAACGCGCACAGTCAAGCCACATGTCTGGGGATGGTATGGCGTCGAGTGTCGAAAAGTTACGGAGCACAAACGCGTGAGCTCTTCAACAACATTAGCGGCGAATTGACCGCCACGATATGTGATGACAATACAAGGCGGCCTGTGTCGTAATACTACTGAGTACAGAAGGAAGAGCGACACTTGATGCGCTGTAGCAGATGGAATAGCGGCGGTTTTACAGTAATTTGTGAAGTAGTCCAAGCAGACTATGATTCAGCGATTTCCATCCAAGGACTTCGGAAACGGACCTATGAGGTCAATGCCTATCTGATCGAACGGAGCCGTCGGGTTCTTCACAGGATGTAGCAAGCCAGATAGAGCTATGGTGGGAGGTTTGTGGCGTTGACATTACTTGCAACTGGCGAGGTATTGTTTAATCTCCGAGCGCATTCTGGACCACTAAAACCTTTCTTGAGCCCGCGGTGGAGTGTTTGAACCATTCCAAGATACCCAGAAGTCGGATCATCGTGCATGACACGCAATACGTTAGTGGTACGTGTCTTGGGGACCACGAGTATACGTACCTCTGGCAGAATGGGGAGTAACTCTTTTTCCATAGGAGGCCATCATGCACACAAAAACTGCCTGTAGCTCCGCTGGCTTGGGCAGCGGCAAAAAGGGTCGGCAGATCTTTGTTCCTTTGCTGTTCTGTTTTGAAAACTTTTTATTTGGGGAACGCAGACTCGACGGCCGATATATAATTGTTGAAATCGTCGCTGTCGGATTCGGTCGTGGCCAGTGGCACCCTAGAAAGACAATCTACGTCTGCATGACGCCTCCCGGTTTTGTAAACCACGGCTAAGTCAAATTCCTGTAACCGGATGGCCTAGAGTGCGAGCCCACCAAATGGGTTTCGAAGGTTCTGCAGCCAATAGAGTGAATGATGATCGGTTACGATAGTGAACGACTGTCCGTACAAATATGAACGGAAATTCTGCACAGCGAAAACGACAGCCAGGCTTTCCTGCTAAGTGACTATAATTTCGCTCTGGCTTGCTCAGGGTACGACTTACGTACGCAATAACATGCTCTCGCTTGTCGTGGCACTGGACAAAGACTGCACCGATGCCGATTCCACTAGCGTTCGTATGAACTTATGTTGATGCAGCAGGATGGAAGCGATGGGGAATAGGTTTCGATATTAAAAGAAACTTAGCTGATGGAATGACGCGTCGCGCTCTGGTGTCCAAACAAAGGGGGCATTTTTGTTGAGAAGGCACGTCAACGTGTAGACAACGTCAGAAAAGCGACGAACAAAGAGCCTAATATACGAACACACCACTAGAAAAATGCGGAGCTTTTCACTGTCTGCGGGGGTTTAAAGGACTCAACAGCTGATGTTTTTTGGGATCCGGCAAACACCATCACCACTGACTAGATGTCCTAGCACCAGCGCTTGGTGCTATCCAAAGCGACACTTTTTCGAGTTCAGAATCAGAGCGGTGTTGTGCAAACAGTTCAAGACGCATACTGGACGGTCATTGTGCTCTTGTAGAGATTTCCCAAATATGACGATATTGTCAAGATAGAAGAGGCCAATCTCCTATTTTAAGCCGCGCAAAACTGTGTTCATTAATCGCTCAAATGCGGCAGGCGCAGTGCACAGCCCCAATGGCATAACATCAAACTGAAAAAGACCACCGGGCGTAACAAAGGCTGCCCTTTCCTTATCTGCAGGGTCCACTGGAATTTGCCAGTAGCCAGACCTGAGGTCGAGACAAGAAATATAGGACACACTAGAGAGGCAGTCGAGGGCGTCGTCTTTACGAGGAAGAGGACAGATGTCCTTTATCGCTTCAGAATTAATAGGTCGATAATCTACGGAAAATTGCCATGCCATTCGTGCGCCATTCTTGCGCACGATAAGGACAGGAGCTGCCCAAGGGGTGGATGACTACAGTATAATGTTCTTCCGTAGCATGTCCTCTACTTGATTATGAATTATGTGCGTTCAGATAAGGACACGCGATAGGGTTTTTCACGAATGGGACGAGCTTAACCAGTGCCGATGGTATACAATGTGTCCGAGACACAGGCAGAAAAATTAGTTCATTTCTTTGAGAAAAGCCAAACATAGGAGAGAAGGGTAGAAGAGTGTCCACAAGAGTGCGGCATTGCGGTGAGCTCAGATAAGCGCTGAATATGTGGAAGAGTGCAAATCCTTTAGCGACCGGAGGTACTGGGGCAGTCATAGCATCTGTGACCAAAGCAACGTCGCGGGACGCAGCGGGTCCACATGAGGCAAGCTTCCACCCAGTTGGTAAAACTGCAGGCTTGGATGATGTGTTCATTGTCCATAACGAAGCACTACCGTGGTGCATGGAGATCACACAATGAGGAATAATAATATTTTTCTTGAGGCATGCTGAGTGAATTGTGTGCACCACTGCCTGAAATGTGATCTGATCAATAAGGGGGGCGTATACGGGGACGAAAATGGCATACAAGGGTGGAACTATTGTGCATTAGGTAATAATAGAAACAGTTCCTTGGTTAGGGCAGTTTTCAAAACGCAGATGAGTGCCGTCAAAATAAACATCTTCACTTCTGTAGTCCACAGAACAAACACAAAACTTCAAAAATTATATTCCTAATATAATTTCATGCGTACAGTGGAATAGGATGATAAATTTGGCTTGAAATATTGCACCACCCACAGACACTTGCGCACCACACACATCCAGAGGCCGCAACGCCTCTCCATTCGCACCACAAAACGTTAAAGCACGACCGCATTCAAACATCACTTTGCGTCCCAATAAGCGTCGAAACTCATTACTCATCACAGACACAGTCGCACCCGTATCCACCAAAGCTAATGTACATACACCATCAATGAACGCGTGAATTTCGTTTTTGAGCATTACAGTAGAAGGAGGAATATTGGCACACCGCGCACTTCCAACGGCCTCCCCCCCCATTGGTAGCGCTGGTTAGGTTTCCTGACAAGGTTATATGGAGCGTCGCCACGGAGATGGGGAACAGTGTACATGGAAAGCAGGTGGAGGGGTAACACTTCCATCAGATGCGGTGGAATGGTAGCGTAGATACTCGTTCGGGACGTTCGGGTAATATCCATGTGTAGCATTGGATTGTCGTAAAACAAGTTCGTGCTGCCGATTCGTTGACACTAGGCTCCGGGTGGTTATAGTTTGGTGGCAGCCTACTGCTGCAGTACCTGGCGGTGTGATCTTCGACGCCACAAAGGTAGCAGATCGGGACTGGAGATGCAAAATGCTGCGGTTGATAAGAGCTCCTAGCGGCATGGGCAGAGGCATATTATTTTCTATTTTGGGTAGCCTGATCATAATATATTGCCGCATAGAAGACGACGCCAAAGACGACAACTGTGACCACAAGCGCGAGACTGGAAGACTCGTTCTGGTCGACCATTCAAACTGTCTACCTTTACCCTAGTAGCACAATATGTTTCTGTAACATTGCAGCAACATTGTCAATGTTGTACAATGTTGCGATAACATTGGACAACGTTTATCCAACATAATGCGAAAACTTTCAGCATTCGATAACGTTGCTGCAATGTTAACAAGTTACATGCTGGCAATGTTGCTCTAAAGTGGTCTTTCCACATTGCAACAATATTGTCAAGTGATGTATAAATGTTGAACCACATACGGTGACATTGCTATAACATTTACTTTATTGGCTGACTGTCGTTATTTCAGACTCTTTCTGCAGCCCAAACAGAAAAGCCGGTATTAGGTCACTCCAATGACCTTGTTACTTCCCCGCATGACAATGTTTATTTATTTTGTAGTTTGAGTGCAACCTTGCATGTCATGTGCATGCGATGAACAGTACAAGTGTACTGAACTTTGTTACACTGAAGTATATATATATATATATATATATATATTTAGACTGCTGAGATTGCATTATCTTTCAATTAAATATGTGGACTAAATTTATAACTGCTGAAGAAATTTTGTTGCTTTCACTAATGCCCCGCAGCCTAATGCTCATGAAGATCATCGCGAATCCAAATCAAGTCGAAATCGCGGCCGCGCCGAGAACCATTCCTGCCAAACCGCGTGTAAGCGGCGATCGGGGCAAATTCTTCACGTGCATGGAGCATTTTCCTTCCTCCATGGCTCACGTGTGTTTCCCTTATTCTAGCATAGTTTTCTTGTGGTTGCCGTGTTCTTGCTGCTGTGTTGCATTGCGGCTTCATAAGAATTCAGCTGAAATGACGGAGACGTGCACAGAGGATAACATCAGTGGTGAGTGATTTCTAACCTACGTTGTTGAGCTGTGACACGTGTTGCCTGGCACAAAGCCAGTAGTGCATATATGCATGTGTTACCCATGCCCTTCGTGATAGTTTGGTAAAGTGCTACATTCATTGTATCATGAAGAGAGTGAAGTGTTCGATAAGCGAAGTGTCGATCCGGCAACGACGCCGAAGAATAGCAGAGGCTGTTAACGACGACTAGAAAACTGTGCGGCAGATGTCAGTCCTGATAATGGTCTTGACAGCAGATCATGAAGAGAGTGAAGTGTTCGCTAAGCGAAGTGTCGATCCGGCAACGACGAAGAATAGCAGAGGCTGTTAACGACGAACTAGAAAACTGTTCGGCAGATGTCAGTCCTGATAATGGTCGTGACAGCTGTTCATGTCTGTGTTCATAGAGCAGCGTAAAAATCTTGTAATTAGAGATGTGCCCACCAAGATGCTTAGCTTAGCAATTCGATTTTTTTTTCAGGGATGCAGCTTCACTTGTGACAACAGCATGATTTGGAAGAGACCCTCATCGTGACCAGCTGGTGGCTACCAGGGCACAAGCATTTTTAGACATGCTAAATTGTTCAGTCAAATGCTGACAATACTTGTTTGTAGTTTTCCAGTGCAATGGCGCATGTCCAAAGAAGGAAGGATTAAACTAGTCAACCTTGAGTTTGGCGCTCTTTGGCCTGAGTCGCCCTTGCGCCATTAAAAATCCATCATCATCATCATCATTAAACTAGTCGTAATGACTCTGCTGTTCATAATACGTCTGCTTGTTTCTGAATACCGAACTAGGTTGTAGTTCTACTTTGTATATTTGTGTCAACTTTCTGCACAAGATAGTGCTACACTGTGCTATAGTGTTTGCGTAAATAGTTTACGGAAGTGTTTTATATTTGTAAATGCAAGTTGAGGTGTGGTAGGTGCATTTTCATGCTATGCTATTGTGCCCAGTAACTGTTTAAAACATTATCTCTGGTTCTTGTTCCTGAGTAGCCTTTGTGTTGTTTTGTAGCTTTGTTGCAAGTTACTTTATAAAGTAATTAAATAAAATAAATCTTGTCTGTGAAATGTAGGCCCACGTGGCACATTTTTCAATCTATGCCAATGTGCCTGTGTAAATGTTCAGTATGTTATATATCTGCTTTCTTTTTCTGAATATGCAGTACTGCTGTTTTATATTTTGTTGCAAGTTTCTGCAATTAATAATTTAGTAAAGTGTCATGTTTGTAAAACTCAAGTTGTGGGACATGCACATTTTAAAGCTATGCTGATGTGCTTAGTAACTGTTGACATTATTTGTGCTTCCTGTTCTTGAGTAGCCGAATCGGCTGTGTGCTATCCCAGGTAGCACAAAGTGGGCTATGAAGGGTGGGCCCTGGTGGGCCCGATGTAGGGAATGCAGGACAGCCCCGGTGGGCTCAATGTGGGTGCTGCAAGAGGGGCCGACGTAGGCCCGAAGCGGGCTGTCGACAAAGCCCCAATTGGCCCCACTAGGGGCCGATGCAGGCAGCCCTTGCGGGGCTGCCCACATTTTTCCGGCATTGTTAAAAGAGCACATCCCGCCAACTCCCCACGATGGTCCTACTTTGGACCGATTTGGGCAGCCGCTTTGGAGGAACATTTTTTTTTAATTTCAGTTAGCCCCTCAGAAATTGACATAGGACCAATGCGGGTTCTATAGCGCTAGCCACACTTGGGCTTGCCCACATTATTCTCATAGGGGTCCGACGTAGGAAATTGATGGAAAGCCCTAGTCCAAGTTTTCCCAATCAATATTTAGGCACATAATTAAGTAATTACTTTATACATGTCTGCACTTTCTAAACAGCCACAATATTAAATTTTACAATAACTCATAACATTCATCTAGCCAAAATGACTTCATGTACATCTTGTTCAGGCTGTGTAGATGTGTGTTCTGAACAGTAATATTGTACTGCGAGTTGCAGGCTGTCCAAAGTAACCACATAAGAGGTAACAGTTAGCAATCAGTTTGTTTTCGTATATGTAGCGCAATTTTCACGAGCGCGAGAACTAAAGCAATGTAAATTTCTAATCGACTAAACATGGCCACAACTGTTATACAAATCATCTATAACAGTAATTTAGGGCAACATTTAATTCAAATAAAAGTTGGAAACAATGATTACGCAATTGCACGCACGCCTTCTAGCCCCATTACGGCCGATGTGGGACCTACAGCGGTTTTGTGTGGGCAGCCCCAATTGGGCTGGGTGTTGGTTTTGAACCTAAAGCCCACTTGCTATTGCACATGCCTTCAAATTCCAAACAAGGGACCAATTTTGGTATCATGCGGGCCCTCCCGCCTTCCAGCCCCATTACGGCCCATGTGGGATATAAAGCAGTTTTATGTGGGCAGCCCCAATTGGGCTGGACGTTGTTTTTGAACCTAGAGCCCACCTGCTGTTGCACGCGCCTTCAATGCCCCCACAAAGGACCAATTTTGGTACCATGCGGGCACGCCCGCCTTCCAGCCCCATTACAGCCTATGTGGGACCTAAAGCGGTTTAGCTAAGGCTGCCTCATTTGGGCTTCACGAGGGCTTGCCCAAATTGAGCCCTTATTCATATTTCACCTGCCCTCAAGTAACCTACAAGGGGCCGATTTGGGCAGCATGTGGGTATGTCCGTTTTCTTGCCCCAATGCGGCCGATGTTGGTCCCACAAAGATTTAATGGGGGCGGCCTCACTTCGGATCTATGAGGGCTTTCCCATAAAAAGCCCACATTTAGGTTGGATTGCCCTCAAATATCCGGCAAGGGACCCTTGTGGTCTGGATGCAGGAATGTGCTCTGCATTAGCCCAAGAAACGCCGCTATGGGACCCATGCAGGAGGAGCAGGGGCAAGCCCAAATGGGGCTTGCCCACATTTGCCCCATCGGGGACCGATGCAGGTTTTATGATGGTTGCCCCAGCCCCACTTGCCTACATCGGACCTACTGGGGCCCCACATTCTGTGCTACCTAAGATGTATGATTGTTCCAAGTTTCTGCATAAAACGATTGTGTTGAAGTAAATGTCTTACATTTGTGAAACTAGCTGCTGTATGTCAAGCTAATGTGTATACTGGAATCAAGCTTGCTGTAAGGCTAATTGAATAAATTCTTCACAAATAAAATAGCGCTAAGAAACAAATGATGGTTTTTTGTAATGCACATGCATATATATAAATCATTCTAATTGCCAGAATAACCACTTTCAGTGCCATTTTCAGGTCACAGCAGCTTATAGCATCTAAATGAGCACTGGTACAGAGCTGATGAATATTACATTTAAGGTCTCATTCAGAGCAAGCGGCTTGAAAAGTGGGGAAAAGCTGTGTTGTCCAGTGCAGCCTTTTAGATATTCGTACTCCTCTGCACCGCACTGCCGTGTGGCAACGAGTAATGTTCAGTTGCTCATTCTTGCGACCTTAAGCTACCATAACCATTGTGGTACGATGATACAATTGCACATGGTTTAGCCTTTCACAAGATAAATTTACTGAACAGCAAGCATCGATAGCTAGTGGCCATCAATGCGGCGGAATATTTCAGTAGCTTGGAATGCTGCCTGAAAGTTTCTGAAACATTACAATAGCTTTGCAACAAAATTGCACTAACGTTGTCATGGGAATGTTGCATGAGTGCAAATAAAAAGTTGTACCAATATAAGAAAATGTTGCAGCCATGTTGCATTAATATTGTCTTCAGAAGTGGCTTAAACATTGACTAAAGGTTGTTGTAACATTGGTGCAATGTTGCTTCAATGTTGTCTTATGTAAGTTGCATCAACGTGGCAAAAAGAGGACACTAGCCCGTTAAGGCAATGTTCAAAGCAAACATTGCGGCCACATTGAGGCAACAAAGTGTGCTACGAGGGCAGGCCCTCCTTGGCGTTCTATCGAGACGTGACACTGTGGAGCGCGCTGGGGTATGCATAAGACTCCTTCCGGCAGTCCACAACGGATCCCAGACATCGACACGCCTTTCCATCGCGCTAGCCACCGCCTTCTAGGCCTAGCCCCGGATTACAGCCATCTTCCGAACGACTCTTCAAACGCCCAAGTTCCTGAGGTCTCCCAAGCTATGGCACATCCCAACCTTACACCGATGACTCTTCAGAACACCAAGGTACCAGAGTGCTTTCTCGGGGAAGCGTTTGAAGATGTTGAGGACTGGCTCGACCAATTTGAGCGAGTGGCCAAGATAAACCAGTGGTATTTTTTCCTTCGGGATAATGCTAGAACGTGGCTTGAAAATCACGAGGCCAGCTTATCCACATGCAATGACTTCCGCCGCCAGCTGGTAGACACTTTTGCGAGAACTGATCGACGAGACAATGCGCTGCGCCTGCTTGAAGTGCGCGTCCAGAAGCCGAATGAGAGCGTGGCTATGTTTGCGGAAAACATGGCTCGCCTTTTTCGCCGTGCCGACCGCGATATGAGTGAGCCATGAAAGCTACGGCATCTCATGCACGGTGTCAAAGAACAGGTGTGTGCCGGCTTGGTACGCAACCTACCTAAAACTATGAGTGAGTTCGTTAAGGACGCTACGGCTATAGAGCGAGCCCTCCAAGACCGGTTCCGCCAGTACAACCGACCCGTTAACTGTGCTCCGACTACTGCGGCGGCGCTGACTGCAACCGATAGGACCACTCTTCGAGACCTCATTAGAGAAATTGTCATCGAGGAGCTGCAGAGAATTACGGCTACGAAGGCTCAGTCATCAGAGGCCCTCATAGAAGCTGTCAGCAATGAAATTCGGTACGCCTTATTACCGTCTGCATCATGCCACGAGTCTCACCCCATCGACAACGCGGCAGTCATTTCGGAACCATACCACGCTCTATAACCGGTCAGCTTCACGGCCGACATTCCCGCACCTTACCACGAGCCGCAACCCGAGAGCTATGCAGCAGTCCTTCGTCGCCCGCCTCCAGACCACGTCCCATCGAGCTCACCGAGCCGTCAGGAGACGCGATTCTTTCAGGGGCCTAGGTGGGCACCTTTCAGGCGCTCTCAACCACGCCGAATAGACAGGTGGCGCAGTTATGACAGCCGACCACTTTCTGCGCACAACCTGGCCACGTGTATCGGTACTGCCGCTAACGCGATGAGGGGCAGGCCTTTCCGCCTGCTTCTGCTGGCCACCACTTCAACGCTGGCTCTGCCCAAATCGAGGACGACCCTCTGATCAGCAGGGAAACCAAATCCCCGGGCTTCCGCCGCCGCTCCTCCCCATCACCACAGCGTTATTCTTCGCCGATACGTCGTAGCATTGCTGGCGTTAGCGGACGGCGGTCCCCGAGCCGTCGCCGGAGAAACTAACAGCCTCAACTCGCAAGGGGAGGTTGAAACCAGTCGAAAAGTGTCAAAACCCTAATCACCGCCACAACTGCTGACAACACCCCGTGCTTCTGACGTCGCTGTTAACATTGGCATTGCCCCACTAGCACTGAAAATGCCGCCTACATTACCGCCGAAAATGCCGCATCAGATGAGCAGCCCCGACGACGAAGCTGACACCGCCGACCTTGCCGCACTTCTGCCGCAAATGCGAAAGAGACGAGCAAACCAGATAAAATTGTTAGCGCTGACCTCACCGTTTCCATTGACGGGCTGGAGGTACATGCTCTGGTGGATACCGGGGCGGATTGTTCAATTATTAGCCACAAACCGGCTGATAGGCTGCGTTTTAAGTGCTGATGTTTTAAGTTTAGTACGTATTACAGTGTGACATTGACACTGCAAATGTGCTGCCAGTTTGTTGTTCCCTTCCATTTCTTTATTGAAAGCGATTGTAATGTGTACATTATGCTACTTTGTGTACCTTTCATGTTGTGCTAAAATAACTTGTTTTTCTTATAATCGCTACTGCCATGTATTGGTCCCCTTGGCCTTTGTCAAGCTGGGAGCAAAGCTTTTAGCCGAGGGTGACCATCCAGATATTTCTGGCAAATAAAATATATTGATTGAAAGTAAAAACCGAATGGACTGGGCCAGTAATTAGAAGTGCTGGGGGTCAGCTTAGCACCAACAGGGAAGGAAATGTGGTGTTTGTTGGCAGCTTCGTTATTTTCCCTGACTGTTATAAAGGCCTTATCTTAAGCATGGACTTTCTGCGTCTTCATGGGGCTGTATTCAGCATTCGGGACAGCGTCGTTGCCTTCATCAAGAATCATGAAGACCTTGGGTATGCGGAAGTACTACTGAAGCCCTTACGCGTCGCTAATGAGACGGTGACATTACCTCCGCGATAATGTTCTCTTGTTGAAGTGAAGTGCGACGTGGTGCATACCGGCGATGGTATCGCAGAACGGGCAGTCACCCTGGTACTCAGCCAAGGTGTTTCTATAGATCGAGGTCTAGTCAACTTGACCAATGGGCATACCGAAGTGCTGCTCACAAACTTCAGCAACTAGCGTCAGCATATTCCGAAAGGCACAACTGTGGCCTTTGTAGACAGCCTCCCAAATGCGCAGCACTGCTTCTCACTGCAACAGGAAGGATCAGTGTGCACGACGCCCTTAACCATCGTCGATGTGAGCCAAAATTTGTGTTCTGCAGAGCGGGACCGCTTTTTGGATCTCATAGATCAATTTCGAGACTGCTTTGCTTCCGAATCGCGGATCGGCCAAACGCCTTTGACAAAACATCGAATTATCACAGGTGACCCGATTCGTCCGATTCGACAAAATCGTTACCGTGTGGCTCCGAAAGAACGTGGAGCCATACATCGCCAGATGGCCTAAATGCTTAGAGACGACGTTATCCAGCCGTCGCAGAGCCCCTGGGCTTCCCCTTTCGCACTTGTTAAAAAGAAGGACGGCAGCTTACGATTTTGCATAGACTATCGCAAGCTCAACCAAGTGACCAAAAAAGACGTTTACCCTCTTCCTCGCATCGACGATTCCCTTGATTGCCTACGAAATGCATGTTACTTCTCATCAATGAACTTGAAAAGTGGATATTAGCAGATTGAAGTAGATGAGAGGGAGCGGGAGAAGGCAGCATTCCTCACTCCCGATGGATTGTATTAGTTTAAGATCCTTCCGTTCGGTTTATGCTCGGAACCAGCAACATTTCGGAGGCTGATGGACACTGTGCTCTCGGGACGTAAGTGGCAAACATGAGTGGTGTATCTTGACGACATGATTGTGTTTTCGGCCACATTTTAAGAGCATCTATACCATTTGCTAGCTATGTTTCAGGCCATATGACCTGCGGGCCTCACACTAAACCCAGATAAGTGCCACTTCGGTTACGAGGAGCTGCAGTTCTTAGGTCGCGTCGTTAGCCAAGAACGTGCCCAGCCTGACCTTGAAAAGCTCTCCGCACTCGCCAAGTTTCCAACATCTACGGACAAAAAGACATTGCGGCGCTTCCTGGGTCTTTGCGCGTTTTACCGCCGGTTTATTGCTGGCTTCTCACGAATTGCCTGGCAGTGTTTTTACTGACGCGTGACAACGTTGTCTTTCACTGGGGTTAAGAACAGCAACAAACTTTTTATAAGCTGCGGAGGCGTCTACAGACACCACCTATCCTGGCGCACTTTGATGACGACGCCCCTACACTGCTTCATACGGATGCCAGCAATTTGGGCTTAGGTGCTGTGTTATCGCAGCGCCAGGATGGTGTGGAAAAAGTAATTGCTTACGCCAGCAGGACCATATCTAAAGCAGAAGCGAACTACTCGGAAACCGAAAAAGAATGCCTTGCAGTGGTATGGGCGGCTATGAAGTTCTGCCTTTATTTGTACGCTCGCCCCTTTCAAGTTGTTAGCGACCATCACTCTCTTTGTTGGCTGACGAAGTTAAAGGACCCTTCATAGAGACTCGAGTGCTGGAGCCTTCGATACAAGAATTCGACATGGCAATTATTTACAAATCTGGAAAGAAGCACACGAATGCTGATTGAATTTCGCGAGCGCCGGTAAAACCTTCCACTATGACTAATGAAGACACTGCGTTTTTAGGTGTCATAGATGACGCAACGCTTTGCCAACAGCAGCGAGTGGACCAGGAATTGCTCCCTATTATTGATTTCTTGGAGAAGTCCTGCAGTGGGTATAGTCAGGCTGAGGATGATGATGATGACGAATCTCCTAATTCTTTATTCGCAACAACGTACTTTACAAGAAGAACTTCCACCCTGGGGGAAACAGTCATCTACTCGTCCTCTCATCGGCTCTCCGCAGTGAAGTTTTGCAAGCGTGTCCCGATGAGCCAACCGCCGGTCACCTAGGCTTCACCCGCACGTTGGCTAGAGTACAGCATGGATACTACTGTCCAAAACTGCCGGCGACAGTGAAACATTATGTACGTACGTGCATAGACTGCCAGCGTCGTAAATCACCCCCTGTAAGACCAACTGGCCTACTCCACCTACTTCACGTGCCAGCGACACCTTTTAAGCAAATCGACATAGAGCTCCTGGGACTTATTCCGACGTCCACAGCCGGGAATAAATGGATAGTTGTCGTCACCAATTATCTAACCCGCTACGCGGAGACCAAGGCTTTGCCAAGGGGTACCGCCACCGAAGCAGCTCGGTTTTTCGTCCAGAACAATGACTTGAGGGATGGCGCTCCGGCGCTCATTATAACTGACCGAGGAACTGCATTTGCGGCCGAACGTTTGGAGACCATTCTCCGTCTCAGTGGTACCAGTCACCGTAAAACTACAACCTATCACCCCCAAACCAATGGGCTGACTTGACGGAACGCCCCAATAAAACCACCGCAGACATGCTTTGCATGCACGTTGACGTGAACCACAAGAATTGGGACAAAATTCTTCCCTACGTCACGTTCGCCTGCAATACGGCACGCCAAGACACCACTCGTATGACACCATTCAGCTTCCTTCACGGGCGACCAGTAACAGCTATGCTGGATGCAATGTTGCTCCCGAATGCCGACACCCACGATCTCGATCAAGAAAGCGAGGAATTCGCTCAGCGCAAGAGGGAGGTCGACAACTAGCGCGTGTGCGATCAAAAATCAGCAAGAGCATGATGCACGACGCTACAATCATAGACACTGACATGTAATGTACGAACCTGGCGACAAAGTATGGGTCTGGACGCCTATTCGCCGCCGTGGACTCGTCGAAAAACTATTGCGGCGATACTTCAGGGCCTATGTTGTTCAGCGATGTTAAACCACGACGTCAGTTATGAGGTGGTGCCATACGGGGTGTCGACAGCAAAGCGACGCCAGCAACAAGCCGACGTCGTGCACGCTATACGTATGAAGCCATACAACTCGGTCTGACCTTGACCTCCTACTTCCTTTTATTCTCATCGGGACGATGCTTCCTGTGGAGGGGGGCAAATGCCGCATAGAAGACGACGCCAAAGATGACGACTGTGACCATAAGCGCGAGCCTGGAAGAGAAGGAAGCCTGAACGCATGACTCGTTCTGGTCGACCATTCAAACCATCTATCTATAGGCCCTGCTTGGTGTTCTATCGAGACGTGACAATATGCTGATAAGAGCTAGGAACAGCAAGACACGTCGTAGTTGTGGCTGAATTTTCGTATCGTAATGCTAGCAATCCTGGTAGGTCGGATTGAAGATCGAGATGTACTTGAGGCAGTCACATCTTTGGGCGTCGAGCATCGACGAAGCAGAGTTGGCGAAATGCACAGGCGGATAGTGAATCGAAGCTGCAGCTTGAGGAGCTTGGGAGAAAGACAGCCCTACAATCGCTTGTGGTGGCAAAGAAGCCAGCATTATAGGGACCCTGTATATCCAGAGACCTCAGCAGACTCATGCTGAGGAAGCGGGTTCATTTCCTTCTAAGAGGTCACTTGCTCCTAATCTGTCAATGGAATGCGATCGCTCTAGCTGGGGCATTTAGCGTAAAAAAAAACTTGAGAGGACGCTAGACGTCACTGTAGCCGTACGGTGCGAACGTGGTTCTTGATCGCTCTTTGGAAAGCACGTGGCGACCGGCGCCGGACAATTGGCGACCACGGGAGCGACGCAAACGTGTCATATGAATGTGCTTTTTTTTCTTTAACAGTTGACTATAATTACTTGAGCGCTAAGGTGCGAAATTCAGTTGTTGATTTAATGTCTAGTTTAGTGGTGACGGTCGCTACCCTTATGGAAATGCCATATCTGGACTTATAAAAAAAAAATCCAGATCAGGTATATCAGGAATTGAGCAGATATGGTATATTAGGACAGATCTAGGCCAGATAAGGCATATCTGCCCAATTCCTGATTTCGAGTACCAGATAAGGCATATCTGGTTGTATATGCGTGATCTGCCCAATTCCTGATTTCGAGTACCAGATAAGGCACATCTGGTCAGATATGCCTTATCTACCCAATTCCTGATTTAAAGATCTAGCCCGCATGGCAGGTAGGTTTTGAACTATAGATCTATATATCTGCATATCAACATAACACTTTATTACAACACACACAAAACAATTTCAGTATTCCAGCTAAACGCACGCTCAATCAAGTTTGCCAAGGGAAACCTGAATTTCCTCTTTTATTTCAAACCTTACAGGAAAATAGCTTTGAAACCACAGGTTTTCTTTTTTCCCTGCCTATATGGAATCGCTCAAAGACGGTCCTGAATTACGTGTGTATACCGAGGGTGAAAGACATGCCCATCCGTTAGTAAATATTGAGATTCTACTCATTTACGCGCGATACTATAACAAACAAATGAGATATCTGAACAGAATAATGTCTACACGAGAAGCTAAAGTGAAATACATTAACCTCTTAAATTAGATATTACATTTTTATTCTACTCTTTTGCACACAGAGCTTTAACCAGTAAATGTTTTTAGTTTGAGCTGGTTTACTTGCGAAGTTAAATAAAATAAACGGCTATTAATCGAACTAGACTATTAAAATGAAATTTAAAGTTTGTCGACAACCGGAAAAGGCACCGCTAAACCGTAGGGTGATAAAACACACACTGATGGGACTGCTGATAATACCTAAACCTTAGCAAAGTACATATAGGCTGTCAGGAAGTACTGGTGTTACCTTAAGCAGAGACTGCAGTGCAAAATGAGCGAACGCGCCTAACTCGTGGGTGCTTTTCAAATTAGGAGAGAAAAAAAAAAGCATGTCCGATGGCATTTGTCATGACCGCGACAGCTCTGCCCCTAAACCAAATCAAGCATGAAGCTACTTAGGTAAAGCAAATATTAATAATAATAAACAACGACGGACCCTATACACTCACTGAAATTTGTTAAAATTGCTGGAGCGAAAGACAAATTAGCAACGAAATGTACGGAAAAATATCACATACTGGCAGTTACCATCCAAGTTACTGATTGGAAAATAATTTTCCATCAAAATAATAGAGTGAACAATATCCTGAGGCGGGCAAGTGCTAGTTCCCGACAAGAAGTGTCACGCTCACGGATTTGGTGATCGGGCGTGAAGATGAGGCGGCACGATGAGGGTGCGATCCGACACAATGGTGAAGATTTGGCCGGGCCACCCAGGGCAGAATCCCCGAAAAGCTCAATCGACCATCAGGTTCGCTGCCAAGGCTGGGGAGGCGGCTTTCACCCGCAGTGGGACGCAGTAATTTCCTTTGTGCCGACGGTCAGACTGAAGCTCTTGTAGGTTTGCTGTCGCATTTTTGTTACATGCACACAGCTAATAGCGAACAGGCGCTGGCACACACACACACACATACCAGCATACACAACATGCAGCACGCCCGCCAGCCACACCGAACTCCGATGTCTGCCTCCGAAAAGGAACGAGATACCAAGTGCTTAGGCGCAAGGAGTTGAAAGGGGGAGGGGAAAGAAGCAAGCACACACAAAACGGAGAGCTCGCGGCCTACGCGGTATATAGCGTGGCAGCGAGGAGAGATGAAATGCGAGCCAGCGACGCAGGGGCCGCCGCTGCGTGAGAGGGAAGAGGGGAGCGCGGGAGAGGGGGAGTCACTGTCTAGCCACTGCGGCCCTCGACGAAGCAACCGCTAGCTGTCTCTGAGGGTGAGTCACCGTCTGACAGCGCGGAGGGGGCCGTATACTCAACTGCCATCATTTTCTTGATATTTTGAATCGCTCAACTTAACCGACCATGCTTTTGTGCACCGGACTGCGGCCGCATTTTAAATGAAAATGCGAGTTAGTAGGCGGAAAGAGGAACATGTAGCTATAACCCAGCGCCCTCCTGGATTAAGGAACACATGGTGTAATAATTATAGTGCAGCGAAATCTGCAGAATATTTGATATGTTAGAAGTCGTAGCTATTTTCTAAATTGGATACAATTAACACTAAGCATGCAGGCCATGCTGGGTGTAGAAAAATTGAAGCTCGACCACATGATGCCAATATTGGATATTTGCAGAAGGTAGACGAAGGCCACATATTGCTAATATACAATAACTATGGCGCCTACATAATTAAGGCCCCGATGCGGTTATATAAAGTCCTGTTGATGCCAGGCATATATGGCCTGGTCTGTCTATATAAGGTCATGACGATGTCATATATGCCCTTGATCAGGCCACATAAGGTCGCGAGGATATCATATATGCCCCTGATCAAGCCATATAAGGTCCCGCTACCCGTTCAGATATGGATTATATGTTGCATGATATGGCCAAATCTGAGCCATATAAGGGCAACATTTTGCACATATATGACCTTATCTGGACCGGATAAGGCCTTATTTGCTGCCTTATATATTTGTATCTGGCAGCATATGTTCCATATCTGGAGCAGATATGGGATTTCCGTAAGGGTAGACATTCATGAGAACTTTCGTGTGTAATTTCGTGGGCGCTAAGTTCATGTCTAAGTCCACATGTGCTAATATTGTTAAGAAAAAACACATGAAATGCAAGAAATGTGAGAAATGTGAGGTGTGAGTGTTGTTCGATGACACGCGGTTCAAATCATTAGAAGAGGCAGAGCAACGTGATTTCATGTGCAGATGTTGCGTGCTCGCGAACGCCTTGAAAATTTACAACTGCAGATGAAGAAAACGCCGCATTGTCGTACTGAAGTCACATGTTTATGCCTAAAGAGACAACAAGACCTCGAAAAGGCGTATACAGGTGAGCTTTAAAGCAAATAGATGAAATCGAGAAACAATTACGGACTCCGTCATCGAAAGTACGAGAAGTACACCACGGGTTGATTGGCATTTCATAGAGTGAATGCCCGAAAGATGGATGTGGATGAAGACAGCCTGAAAAAAATGACTTATACTAAGAAGGCAAATATATAGCTGCAAACGAAAGTCACAATGACAAGGTGAACGCCAGGAAGTATAAGAACGAGCACGAACAGACGCGGAAGCAAGGAGGGAATGAAGTATACCCAGCTTTTGTTAATCGCGACTGATTCAAACATGAGAAGGTGGCGCGGAGCTATAATGGAAAATGTGAAGGAAGACAGCTGTGTTGGGTAGGCGTGTTTCCTGGAAATACATTGGCCAGGTGATACGCAAAACGAAAGAAGTGCCAAAAAAAAGCTATAGAGCGTAGCATCGTAATGGCAGTACCAAATGATATTCTCAACGGCTTCCATTTCAGAGAAAGGGTGGGAGCAGAGATTGGCCGGCGCCTAGCAGGCCGGGATCTAGCTTATTTACAGGGTTCGCGAAAACCCCGGGCGCAGGATTTCGCAGTGAGAAACAAAATATCATACTGAAGATCAACCCAATAGATAGACCAATAGGCGGTTAGGAACAATACTAAGGAAAATGAATTGAACTCCAGTATCATCATCATCATCATCTGCCTGACTATATCCACTCCAAGGCCTCTCCCATATTTCTCCAATTAACCCGGAACTCCAGTATAAATTATATAAATATTCCGAGAGCACTGTGGAATCTACCGTGCAGAAAGAAAATTGCTGGTCCATACGGTGAATCACGTTTTCTCTCATTACCATTATCAACTAAATCCACCGTCATTATAGTTGCTAATGTCATCGTTGTCAATATCACTAATTGCAGCGTCACTGTCATCGCTACAACCATCCTCAAGCTGGATAAAGAGAATTATGATGCGCGTTTCACGATCCCGGACGTGGCGCAGTTGGTTAAAGCGCTTGACTGGGGATTCAAGGGATGAAGGCTCGATTCCCGGTGGAGACAGAGGTTTTATTTTTCTGGTGACGCCATTAGATTGATAGCTATAGTGTGACAGAACAAACGCGAACAGTATAAGGCACAAAGGATTTCACCTTAAAACTCTAAGGCGGCAGAAAGAAAACGAGATGGTTGTTGGAAATAAAAGAGCATTTAGGAGATGGCGAAGTATAGGCGTACACTATTTGTGCGAAACGTACAGCCTTTGTCAAAAGTTCAGAGCCCAAGGGGTCTGTTTCTAATCCGTCTAGTGACGCCTCTTTAGCATTCGTGCAAGTCGTTTAGATTGGAGAGGGTAGTACAAAAATTCTCCTTACCTACAGAAAAGTTGGAACTCTGAGAACGATTACGAATACCACATGGTGTCGCTCAGAAGCAAACCTTCAGGGCTCTAAACTTTTGACAAAAACTGTACCTCACTGATTTAGAAGAACCACACGTTATCGGAGGCTATGCTTGGGAATGGTGTCGCAGAACAACAAGAGCAGGGAGGGGGGGGGGGGGGTGTAGTAAGCTGATATTTCAAAGGGACCAATTGTCCCAGAATCAAACCAGCTTGCAAAGAACATATCTGGGTTTCAGGAACAATAACAGGTAAAAAGACTGTTGGGCTCCCGCGCCCCTCTTCGCCTTTTGAACTACGCGCGCTCCTTTCACTTCGTCTTGGTGCGCACTGAAGTAGTGCAACTGCGCATGTGCATATACAGTATCGCGGGGCGTGGCATGTTCTCTGCTTGAGAGTGGATAAGGACGACGAAACGCCAAGAACGGGGATTCCAAGACGGCGCGGCTGAGACGCGGTCATGCTGTCAGCACGCTGCACGATGCATCCTGGGTGAACACGGACAGCGAAGCCGAGCCCTACCAGAATGAAGACAGAATGAAAAGCAAATTAGCGCACTTCAAAACAAAGACACAGGAAGGGAACGACAACACAGCGCTGTGTTGTCGTTCCCTTCCTGTGTCTTTGTATTGAAGTGCGCTAGTTTGCTTTCCAAGATGATTTACCAACTAGCCCGTTCTTCCACCCTTGAAGACAGAAGTTGTGACTCCAGAGAAGGGTTAGGCTGTTTGCGTGAGTTGTTGCCACGCGCTGTTAATGTCCCTGGTGCATCTAGAAGCGATGTTGGCGTGTCGCATCCCCCTATTCGCGCCCTAGTTTGTTTTGTCCTGACACGCCGTTTGACGCGCAGCCCCCCTTCTTTTTTAATCTTGGCATAGCACTGCCGAAGCCTCGAATGTATGCTTCGCTCTGCAGTGTCTTCCTATGTTTGATCGTTCCAAAGTGCTTTTTTTTTTACCCGGAATAAACTGGTATTTTTATACAAACTGTGGATCTGTGACTCGTCGGGCGAGACCATTTCTCGCGGACCTGTTACCTAGAAGGTGGAGCCTTCAAGACGTGGCTAGTGGTAGGGTAGTCTATTTATACAATTTTCGCACAACGGATAAATAAGTACTGTGACTATGATATACCTGGACGAAAACATTTCATAATCTTCTAACAGATCTAGCAAAAACACATGGATACCGCACTTCAAATTTATTATCGCGCCCCCATCACGTGTCACTGTGTCAGCTACGCGTGTTATAAGCGGTAGCCAGACGTCATTGGCTGACGGATAGGTTGCAAAATAACGCCTGGGTTTAAACTGAATTGTAGAGAAACTTTGAAGCAGGTACTTTAATAACATTGGGCCCAACGGTCTCGAAGCTGTGTCTGCCGAAGCACCCGAGGTGGCCGTTATACAAATACAAATACAACTACAAATAATTTTATTTAGCATCAACACTGATTATACAGTACTCGTGATGCTGCAGGGTGCTAGCAAAAAGCCTGCGATGGCTTGACAAAGGCTAGCACCCCGCTTACAGTGCAATACAGCAGCGGACAAAACGCAACAAACAAGAAAAAGCTATTATAAACATAACGACGGCTTTATATATTACAAAGTACATTTAGAGGATAGGACTAATATTGGGTGGTACAGAACTGCATGTGTTAACAATATTTTGATTTCAGGACATATACTGTTGTATAGATTAGCTAGACTTGGTAACAGAGGAATTAAGAGCTTGTGGTAGCATGTACATCAACATTTGGCGGCCATAGTTGGTACGGGTATGGGGAATCTTCCAAATCTGACTGCTTCGTGTGCCATACGTTTTTTCAACTGGAGTCAGCGTTGCAAGTGTTTCAAGGAAAGGGTCACTATTTATGCGATAAGTATAATAACGTTTTAGCAGAATTGCGTTGAACAGGTTCGGTAATGGTTCTAATCTAAGTCATGAAATATAGGTTCTGTGTGTGCGTCATAAGGTTCATTAGAAATGATTCTTACAGCTTTTTCTGTAGTCGGTAGATTTTGGACAGGTTTATGTAGGTCGTTGTTCCCCATACTAAATAACCATACAATAGCGTGGACATGAAAAGGGAGTTGTATAAGAGCAATTTAATGTGCTTTGGCAAAAAATAACGAAAGCGTGCAAGAATACCTACTATTCGCGAAAGTTTGGAGTGAACAAGGTCAGCATGTGCGCTCCACTACATATTCTCTTAAAAAAGAACACCTAACGTGTTTTTTACTGGTACCAAATCTATGACCGAAAGACCTAGTCGAAGAACAATATTGGAAAAAACTGGCTTATTTTTAGGGCGAAAAAGAACTGATTTTGTCTTCGAGACGTTTATAGTTAAAGAATTAGTTTGACTCCAAGTGTTTAGTACATCAAGCACTTCATTCGCTTTCCTAACAAGCAGGGGTAAACTGTGATGTGAGAAAAATAGGCTTGTATCGTCGGCATAAATAACAATTGAAGTGTTTAAATCTATGTTAAAAGGTCGTTAATATATAGGTTGAAAAGCAGCGGCCCGAGAATACGCCGTGTAATAATGGTTTGAAACTGGAGCAAGATTTATTTATGTGTACCCTTTGTTGGCGGTGTTGTAGGTAAGACTTAATGAGAGATAGAAAACAGCCTCTGAAACCATAATATCCCAATTTTTTTAATAGCGTGGTGTGATTATTTTGTCAAATGCTTTTGAATAGTCTACAAATATTCCAAGTGTATAAAATTCACGTTCAAAAGCATTAAGAATGATTTCTTTTTGCGCCAGCAATGCGCTTTCTGTGGATCGTTTTTTTGTAAACCCAGACTGATATTGAGCCATGATGTGATGCTTGGTTAGGAATGAGGTCACGTTATGAGAACGAACGTTCGTTATGAGAACGCCGCACATATGCGAGGAGCCTGACAAGCACCCAGAGGCGCAAAGGACACTCTGAAACGAGCCACAACAGATGAGGAGTGTACATGCCGTACACACAACACAATTTCTTCTGCCGCATGGGTGCCTACAAGTGACGTCAAGAAGAAAAGAGCGTAAGCGTTCCTTTGATGACAACCTTCTCCGTGTAGCTCTCAGTATATGGCTGAGATAAAATGATTGAACGTCAGGCATGCAGTTTATTCCGGTCGCAGCGCAAATATTTACGACATTAAGTCGGAGTAGTGAGTTGGTAAGTTGAGTAGAGCACTTTCATTTTGTTTACATCAATATTTCTTAAAATAAAAATACCCTAACTGCTATCGCTCATTCTCGCATTCAACCGTGCTCCTGTTTTACCGCTAATATTGTAAAAACATCACCAGTAACACCAGAGACTCAGTGTGCGCCCTCTAGAGTGGAGTTGTAGTGTACGAAGACCTTGCTCACCAGATAGCATATCCGAAAATGCTGAGCTTCTTTATTGTTCGCTCTCTGAGGAGACAAAGCACAAACTCACTAAACATACACTTCGGTTGTGCCGTCGTGAAGTATTGCAAATCACACAACACAGGACTAGCCAAATGCCCTAAATTCGAGTTCGCAATTCCGATCACCCTAGCGAGAGAGTGCAGCCCGACCACTGTCTCGTTTTCTCGAGTAAAATATCGTGCCAGCCTTAATGTTTGCCCTCACGTTTGTCGGAGCTATACCGACGCTTACAATTAATTTATCAGTATAAATTGAACTTTTCACTCCTGATCTATTATTGAAAACAAGATTTGAATACCGAGGACGTTGCCCTTCTCAAAGCAGCACATTGTTTACAAAATTCCAGAAATATGTAAGGCGTAAACGTGAGCAATTACTTTAAACGTGTTACATACGACTATATCATGAACAAAATGCTGAAACCATATGGCAGACGAGGAGTCGGCCCTTTACGGGAAAAATTTTGAAACAAGCATTTAGGCAGGAATCTTTGTGTTGAATGTTTTTCGCTGACGTAGGTCGGTCTAGGGTGCCTCGATCCGCTCCCCCCGCGCAGTGTGTCGAGGGCGCGCGCATTGAGGCACCCCCAGTTCGGTTCTTTTCTCGCCGACCAGACTACAGCACAAATGGCACAGCTTCGACCCGCACATACATCAACGACCACAGTCTCAGTCGCAGCCCGAACGGGAAAAGGCAGCGTCAATGCAGGGGCGGCAAAGCTGTCACGCCAAGACCGGAAGAATTGAACACAAAGAAAAACTACCACGGAGGAGCGCATCCCGTCGACCAGTCTGCGCTGCCAGCTGCCCTGCCGTGAAACGCTCTAGCACCGAACTCTCCTGGAGTAGCGGGCGTGGCCCAGAAGAGAGATTAACGCGTTAAGCGAGGCGGTTAAAAGCGCCCACTCAACCGCAACTAGTCCTGTTTCCATCTTGCGTTTCTTTTACGTTTTATGCACCTCATTAAATAATACATTAAAGAGAAACCGAGGTCGAGCTCAAACTGCCCATTATCTAAAGTACACCGCCTGCTAATCCCACGAGGGTTGTTTCTCGAGATATTTCTAAGCTGGGAAGAACCATTATAAAAGGCAGGGAGCGCCGCCATCCGCTGTTCGCGCGAGAGCGATGCTTCAACATTCCTTAGTTTGCATTCTACGCAACGATCAATGATCAACGATCTTTACTGACATGCGCTGGAGCTTCTAGATGGACTGAAATCAAGACTCTAGGTCACTGGCCGCGGCGATCATCGGCGGTGAAGGCCTCCCAGGCACTGCTCCGCTTCATGAAAACCACGGGCCTGATCGATAGGCTGTGATTTTGCTGTTATGTGACGCGATATGACTGTGATGTGATGTGGCGTGATATGACTATGGTGCGACTATACTGACTTCACCCATCCCTCTCTTACCCATCACTTGTATATCCACTCACCCTGGTAGCTAACCGGTTTCTTTTACCGGTTAACCTTCCTTCCTGTCCTCCTCCTCATCGTCCTGCTCCTCTTCCTACGCAACGATCAGTGAGTTTCCATGCTGCCTGACTAATGTCAATGACGGGAATGATAGGTTTTGTTTTCAAACCAATTTCTGAACATGTCAAGGTACCTAAAGACAGCTGCGTATTCACTTTTCCCAAAGCAAACAGCAAATAGAATTCTCTTTTTTTTCTGCATTCAAGTCATTGTCGATTGGCCATAATCACGATAAATTTACGTGCCATGCGTGATGATTAGTAAAATTGGGTGCTACGACATAAATAAACAAAATTGTGCTTGCCGAAAAAAACGCACACCGCGAGACAGACAAAGACGACGAGGGAGAAGAAGGAGGCGTCCAGCAGCTCAACCACGCGCCCCAGATCTGCCGTCATCCCGTTCTGCCTGGAACACTGCTCAGAATTTCAAGGGCAAGGCACTTCCAGAAAGCCGTCTCATCTGCCTATCTTACCTGGTCCTTCACAACGAGGACAGCGTCAAATGGCAAGTGGCGACTGTACGAAACCATTCATACGTGGCATTGCAGAGCTAGCAAAGTCTGGTGTTTCTTACGGTTGTGAGAACCGATAGAGTGGAGGCCAAAACAGAACCGGATGCACAACAAAAGTGTCTTAAAGTGGATTCCTGAGAGCAAGTGTAAAGAAAATAAAGATCGGCACTATATCGAACCGTCGGTCCGCCATGTCCAGGCGCGCCACATTGAAAGCGCCGGAGACAAGCGACAGCACCGAGAGCGGACCATGGTGCAAAAATGCACTGTTATCGTAAATGCTTCCTTTTGACATCCAGCCGGCCCCTCTACGAGCGGTATCAGCGCCAGAAAGCTTCGAAATCGTGTTTTCCCATCAAAAGGTACCGATTGCACGAACCTCATGGATTGTGGCATATATTCTAAAAGCGGCACCTCCCGCATCTGACGACTTCACTCGACAGAGGCAGGCTTGACTACAAACGGTCGTCGTCGAAGAGTAGTTTCTCGAGCAGTGAAGAAAGTACCGGTGTAGACTCCTTCTCAAGTGACAGCTGTTCATTTGAGCACCGCAATTACAGGGGGCTTATTCGCCGTTCACGCTGGAGCCCACCGAACCGCGGCGGAAAAAAACAAATATCATAACCCAAGCAAAGATAGGCGAGCAACAGTCGCGGGGGCTAACGCACTCCTAATAGGCGAAACTGAGAAACACTTCGTTCGGAAGCAGAGTGACGAGTTCGGCGAAACCTCACCGTTCTGCAAGTGCGTCTGCTAACAACGCCGTCGGTACAAAGCGCTCCCGGAAGGAACATCGCAGGCTGTCGGGGACAATCCCCAGTTGCAGCGGTGGCAGCACTCGCACGACTAGAAAGCGGCGCCATCGAGTTCCGGCTCCTCTGGAAACAGCAGACAGCAGTATACTTGAAGACGAGCCCAAACAAGAACGTGCACCTAAGAACATGAAGAAGGACAGCAGGATGAACGCTTTTAAGACCGCTGGAAAGGCACACTCAGAGAGTGTTTTAACTGTAACACGCAAAAAAAAAAGAAAGCTTTAGGCACGCGCAATAGGTTTGCAGTAAAGGTGGGTGTTCCGTCATGTGCAAGCCGCCGTCTTCTGAAGAAAAGACAGAAAAGTAAAATAGATCTGAGCAGAATGTTGTCTTCACTGTTATTTATAACTTGTGCTCTCCTGTACTAACAAGTAAAGCACTGATAGTTGTTTGCCATGGAGACAACGCTCTTTTATTGACCAAGGAAGCGAGAATAATGCGTAGCTTTCATCCCGTTGCATCCCCATGACACGATGCTAGACTCCATCACTGGTGACAACGCTTGTGATGAAGATGGGCAACGTGAACTGCCGCAGGAAAGTGTGGTTGGAAAGCAATGCTTACCGGCAGATCACTCCAGGTACGACAATATGACTCACTGGCCGATGGCCGCTATAGAGTGAACAGCACCCAAACTTACAGTAGTGCAGTATAGTCTGAAGGGCGCGGTGGTCTCTGCCGTAAAGGTGTGTCAGATTTCAGGTGCAGCAACTGCGATGTTTTTACCAGCCAGAAAATCGGCAAAAAAAGAACTCATACACAAACAGGCGGTGTTTTGTGCGTGTCTTCTTTCCGTCCTTCTCTACGTCGCGCTGCTCTTCAAAATGACAGCTTGATAAAATGCTTTCTAATTTTATTTGGTGGCTATCTAGACTAACAAGATATAAAAGTAATGTGTACACTCTTTTTTGTCATACCAGTTATTGGGTTAAAAATATGATGCCAGTAATGTAGCTTTCTCATGCTAGCAAGGTGATGTTGAAAATCCTCCAAGGTAGGCTGCAGCAGTATGTGGATCGGGAGCTTCCGGACGTGCAAGCTGGGTTTCGCAAGGGCAGAGGAACTAGAGACCAAATTGCCAACCTTCGCTGGATTATGGAAAAAGCAAGAGAGTTCCAGAAACCCATCTACTTCTGCTTTATTGATTATGCGAAAGCGTTTAACTGCGTAGATAACAGCAGATTGTGGCAAGCTCTCCAAGAGATGGGAGTTCCAATTCACCTCATCTGTCTCCTCAGGAACCTGTATAAAGGACAAGAGGCCACAGTCAGAACTGGGCATGGTCTTACTGATTGGTTTCCGATTGAGAAAGGAGTGAGGCAAGGCTGCATACTGTCGCCCTGCCTATTTAACCTATATGCAGAGTGCATCATGAGGAAGGCCGGTCTGGACGAGTCTTTAGCTGGAGTGAAGATTGCTGGAAAACGTATCAACAACCTTGGATATGCGGATGATACCACTTTAATGGCCGAAAGTGAAGTGGAACTCAAGAGACTTCTGATGCGCGTACAAGAAGAGAGTGATAAGTTTGGGCTTAAACTGAACATTAAAAAGACAAAGATCATGGTGTCTTGCCCTATCAAGTCCTGGAGCATCAATGGACAAGAAGTGGAAGCTGTGACAGATTTTCTCGTCTTGGGCTCCAAGATGACCTCGGAAGGAGGCTGCAGCCATGAAATTAGGAGACGCCTGCTTCTGGGAAAGAGAGCAATGGTTAGCCTTGACCGCCTAGTAAAGAGCAGAGACATTAGTCTGCCAACCAAGATCCGTATAACTCGTGCTATGGTCTTTCCAGTTGGGATGTATGGATGCGAGAGTTAGACTTTGAAAAAGGCTGACCGCCGAAGAATTGACGCGTCTGAATTGTGGCGCTGGCGAAGACTCTTGAGAGTTCCTTGGACTGCCAGAAGATCAAATCAGTCGATATTGTCGACCATAAACCCTGACTGCTCATTGGAGGGTCAAATTCTAAAGTTAAAGCTCAGCTATTTTGGTCATCTGATGAGAAGAGAGGAGTCGCTCGAGAAAAATTTGATATTGGGAAAGGTTGAGGGTCGCCGGAGAAGATGTAGGCAGCGAACGCGATGGTTAGATGGCATCCTCGAGGCACTGCAGATGAAGTTATGCGATGTTAGGAAGGAAGTGAGAGACCGGAAAGCGTGGCGTGACATGGTCCATAGGGTCACGAAGAGTCGGACACGACCGAACGACTGAACTGAACTGAACTGAACTGAATATAGCTTTACAGAAAGTGGCACTGATCTGCTTTAAAAAATAGTTGATCTCGTTGATGCGCACTGTTTGTAGAAAAACTCAAGATGAAGCTTAGGATAAGCAAGAAAATCTACGAGCAGTTGTACCGGCTTCTTGCTTGTCCATCGCTTCTCTGCACCATTTCTACAAACATTACTCTCGTTTTGCTGCCTTGGAGCAGTGGTAAGGGCGCTTTGCTACTGTGCCCAATGATTCGGTATCGAAAACCGGCCGCGGCGGCCGCTTCTCGCTGGGGGCAAAAAGCTAAGCGCCATGTGCTCTGCTGTCAGTGAGCGTTAAAAGTATTCCAGATCGTCAAAATTTCCGAAGCCCTCCACTGCGGTGTCTCTCATAGCCTGAGTCACTTTGGGGCGTTAAACCACATAAACCAAACCAAACGTTACGTTTATCTGCGATATTTCTCATGATATATTTATTAATCTGATACACCAGTTGTACGTGGCTGACTGCCAATACTCTGATCATTCAGTTTTTGTTGTAGCTTTGTTTTCAAATGCAAGTAGCTTGACAGGAGCTAGATAATACCAATATGAAGCATAAAAACCAATTTGTGCTCGGTAATGCAACAGAAGTTCATACCTGCAGATTTAGTCTAACGGTTCATTAAAGATGTCCTTTTGCAACTGCACCTGTCTTAGCAAGTGGTTCAGATCCAGTCTAGAGGATTTATTTATTTACTTATTTATTTATATACTTATTTATTTATTCATTCATTATCTACATCGTGCATTGGACATTATTGTAAGTGGATTACAAACATTGTCACAAGAAAGAAAAGTCAAGGACAATGGAGAAAATACCAAACACAACGAGAACAATAATAAAAACAAAATAAAAACCTAATATACAATGAAATTCATAATAAACATAGTGAAAAATGTAACGAAATTCACAGAAAACACACTTCAATCAGGGCTGAGCAAAAGATGGTGGGTGAGACATTGCCTACACTTTCGGGCAGTCGATTCCTTTCGTTTACCGTAAAAGGGAAAAAATGAATCAGCAAAAATATTCGTGCGGCAAGCAATCTCTAAAATTTTTCGGATGATCTCGGATGAGCGGCTGTTTTGAAAGGTAGAATTTTCCACCTCAATCTATGGAAAAGCTGCAAAAGCCGAAGAGCTGCGCTCAAATTTCGCATTAGGAAGTAACGTAATCGTCGGCATCATCTAGTTAGACTATGGCTCATAAACCCAATTCAAGAAAGCGTTGCCTTCAGTTCATATGGGTTAACGTCCCAAAGCGCCTCAGGCTTTTAGGGCAGCCTCGGCCGCCAAGGCCGGCATTGAACACGCGTAAAGTACACTTTAGCATGCCCCAGGCAGCACAAACTATTGGCCCAATGCGGCCTAACATAGGACGAATGCTGACTATGTCGCCCCCATATTGACAATGCCACTTCATTACACATCCAACAATGGCCCCGCCTGCCCAATGGTTCCCCCATATTGGCAATGCCACTTAATTACACCTCCAATAGTGGCCCTACTTGTGCGCTCTGTCCCTATATTGGCAGTGCCACTTCCGTACATCTCCAGTAGTGACCCTACTTGTGCACTCTGTCCCCTATTTTGGCACTGCAACTTCATTGCACCTCCAATAGTGGCCCTACTTCTGCACTCTGTCCCTTATGTTGCCAGTGCCACTTCATTACACCTGCAATAGTGTCCCTACTTTTGCACTCTGTTCCCCATATTGGTAGTGCCAGTTCTTCACACCTCCAACAGTATGGTATTGATTATCTGCTGTTTTCCATACATTTGCAATACCATTCGATGACAGACATTCCGTCGTTGTATATTGATTTTTGTCAATCTCAATTTTGATATTTATGCTTGTTGTGTTTTATACAACTAATATACGTATATATATATATATATATATATATATATATATATATATATATATATATATATATATATATATATATATATATTGTCTAAAACTGCACAAATCCTGCAGTTGGAAGTGAAAAAGTCAGATTCATTCATGAAGTCGACAGTTCTGTTTGAAAAGGAGCGCTTTCTTCTTGGTGCAAATAGGTATATACATCTATATCGCTTCAACAAGCATTGAATCACTTTGCTATACTTATGTTTATTAGTGGAGCTTCTTCCAACTAATATATGTATACGTAGCCCTCAAAAGCTTTATTAGAGATGCTTTAAAAATGTAATCTATTTCTTTATGCATTCTTGGTGTCTGTGCAAATATATTTGTTCATTTGCTGATATGTTGCATCACTGAAAGTCAGATATATATTTTATATATATATATATATAAAGTATATATAATGCAGCGGTATAGTGTTTTGTTGGAATCTATAAATGCAACTGGGATTTAAATTTGTTGCAAAAGTGGATCTTGTAGTTCCGTGCAGAACAAGTATTTTATAATTTTTTTATTTCAGGATGATTATATTTTTCACATTACAAGTTCATATCATTACCGTAAATAAATTCGTGCATTTTCACTGTCTTCACACATCTATTCTGGCATTGAATTATTAAGCCTGTGTACATGCATATTGCATAATTTCATTGATGCACTATTTACACATATATACTCTACAAGAGGTAAAGAAAAACAAGCATACACCTTGGAATCTACATATACATGTGGTCTGGAAGTATGCCTTGTCTGCAGAGCTTCCATATAACAGCTACTTATATCTAGAGGCACACTGAATGGCGGCTATGTGCCCGTTATATGCATGAGACATGTGCATACAGGCACTAATATATAGGCACTTGCAAATTCAGGGCCCATGCTTTGAATGCAGTGCTTGTTCACGTACATATCTGATACCGAGGCATGCACCATCTGCTAAATCGTTCAATTATCAACATGCCTTACATGCATCATACTGGACCAATTCATATGAGCTAGAGTTAGTGGGGTCTTATATGCTTTGCTAGTACAGATAAAATTGTAAAACAAAGTAAAGAAATTGCATCCAACTTCAAGCAGGACATCTCTGAAAATGAACAAAGCGAATGCTGTTGGGCAAAGGTTGTGCTATAGTGCAGAAAGAAGCACACTTGCCACTATTTCTTGGTCTTCATTTTGTTATAGCAGCCATCATGATTGGCTGGGCCACTCTTTGGTAACCAAACCATGCAACATTATACCAAACCGGCCAGTCACCTTCATACGACTTCTGTTTGTTTAGCTATCATGCAATTTACAGATGGAAAGCTTACATTTTTTTTAAGTCCACTCCCGTCTGTGGGCTGATCAAGTGGATAGTACTGCGTAGAAAATTTGGACAGGTATACATTCCTGTCTTAATATGCTTGTGCATGTTGAGATTGAGACAGGAATGCATATATCTAACCTCACTGCAATTAGCTCATTGAACAGCTGTTGATAAACGTTTTCATTTTTATTGCAGCAGTGGTTGCGGTCATCGAATCTACCGCTAAGCATTTTTTACTGTTCAACCAGGTTACCAAGCCCCTGCAGGTCTCAAGTGCCTGTACACCGTTCCGTTTTCCAGCAAGTTGGTCTGCGGCTTGCCACGTGTCAACGAGGCGCGAACTGAATACTCATCTTCGAGACGTCACCTTCCTGAATCGTTCCTTCGCTGAAGCGCCTGCGGGAACATTCTGCTCGCAGCCTTAAAAGCCGTCACCTCTAGTACCCCAGCTTCATTGCAGCAGTGGTTGCGGTCATCGAACCTACCGCTAAGCATCTTTTACTGTTCACCCAGGTTGGTGCCTTTACTCTCTTGTACTTTACACAACCTTGACTTGCAACCACTGCTGCTGCCAACTCGGTTTGCGTCGCTGTGTACTTTGTGCACGCTTTTTTCATAATGCCAACCAATGCCAAACTGGCAAAACAAATAGCGAACTTGGAAGCTATGTATGAGGCCAGGATGAGTGAAGTAGTTAATCAACTGGTCGCAAGGGTAACTATCAAGCTTCAGGAATCTGGAGGTGACGTGAGTGGATTGAATAAGAAAATTTCTGACATGGATTCTAGCCTCACGTTCTTGAATGATATGGTGGAGAAAGTCCAGAACGCTCAAGCTGAACTCTTGGCTGCTAACAAAGCTCTCAAACTATAGAATGAAATGCTTAAAAATCGAATCGCTAATCGAGATCAGTATTCCAGAATCAATAACATAGAAATCAAAGTTGTCCCGTGCACACAGGGCGAAGACTGCGCTGCAACTGCGGCGTCAATTGGAGAGAAAATTAGCTGCCCTGTTGACACTTCTGACTTGGATATTGTTCACCGGGTCCCTGTACAGTCAGAGCAGAACATTATTGCAAGGTTCATTTCCCGCTCCAAAAGAAATAACTTCTTGGAAAGGACTCGCAAGGCACGGCTTGACACTGGTAGCATTGGTTTCTCAAGGGAAGAAAAGGATCCAATATACGTAAATGACCACCTGACCATGGAAAACAAAAACTTCTCACTAGGGCACGAGTACTCAAGAAAGAAAAGGGGTGGCTGTATCTCTGGACGAAAAACTTTCATATTTTGGCACGTAAGTCAGAGAATAGCCATGTCTTTCGTATTAAATCCGAGTCCGACCTGTCGAGTTTCACCTAAGAATGCGCACTCTTTTTCTGCCCATTTAGTTCATTAGAATGGCCTCATACTTCACGCCTTCAAACCTAAAGTCTTATCTTTCCCCTTCTTGCACATCTTTATTTCATTTTAACGCACGAAGTCTAAGATAACATTCGGACGAGATTGCTAACTTATTATCAGCTACTCAACACCAGTTCTCTGTAATCTGCGTCAGCGAGATTCGGCTGTCTGAAGCAGATAAAGAACTATAATCGTTGCCTTCTTACAGCGCAGAATACTATCATAGCGATAGCGCTCATGGCGGCACAGCAATCTTTATTTCCTCTAGCTATCTTTATCGTCGCCGTCTTGATCTAGCTCTAACAGTGATAAACTGTGAATTTGTATGGATTGAACCGGAGGAATCTTTCTTTTCACAAGATAAAAAAAATTTAATCATTGTTTGCGTATACCGATCGCCCTCGACTCCTGTCAAAGATTATTCAGCTTTACACTCAGTCTTAAGCGCATTATTTATGGAACGCAAAAATGTAATTATAATTTGTCACATCAACATTAGCACATTAGACCCCAACTCCTCTTCACATAAAGATTACTTGAATGTTTTAAATATTTTTGGTTTTAAAGATCTTATTACCATTCCGAAACGCGTTTCGGCGAGTGGTTCAGGCTCACTTATAGATCACGCCTTATCCAACCTAATAGCCGCCCCCGATGCAGGTGTCATAGAGACTGATTTAACTGATCACTGCCCTATTTTTAATCAACTGGATAACTTTGTTAACCAGGCTAGGTATACACTCCGCAATAAAAACACTGAGTGCTGCATTAATCCTTGAACGGATAGCCAGTGTTGACTGGTCAGTAATCAAGGCCATTGAAGACGCTGATAATGCATTTATTCAGTTCTTTCTTATTATCGCGCATGGTGTTAATCAGTGCTCAATTGTATCTACGCGCAATAAAAAATATTCAGCTTTGATTGATTCCTGGATGTCTTCTAGCCTATTAAACAGTTTAAGAAAAAAAAGATAACCTCTATAAAAAGAGCAAAAAGCAACCATTTAACATGAGACTTCTAGCACGCTATAAGAATTATTCTAACGTATCAGGCATGCTCCTCACAACAGCTAAGAAAGAGTACTATGAAAGAGAGCTAAATCTAGCCGGAACTGGCGTTAACAAGAAGTGCAAAATTATTAAAGCCTTCCTAAACAGAACCACCTCCAAAGTTCCCATATCTACAATTACTTCAGGCGAGAAGACATTGCTGAAGCGTTTAGTGATTCTTTTGATTTACCTTCAGGTAATTCAAACATTGCTACAAGTCAAACATTACAACGATCTGACCATAGCATTTTCCTTTTTCCTGTGTCACCTGACGAGATCTGCAAAGTAATTCGCATTTTAAATGACACCAGTCCAGGTCTGGATAATATACATTTCTCTCATATAAAGATGATTGCTCATCTCATTTGCGATGTCTTCGCTCACGATATTAACCTGGTGTTCAGATCTGGAATTTTTCCTACTGCGTTGAAAAAGGCTAAGCTTATTCCTATCTTCAAAAAGGGAGATAAGCATAACATTTCTAATTACCTCCCAATCGCTATTCTGTCATTTTTCAGTAAAAGCATCGAAAAAGCCATTGTTGTCCGACAAAACAGCTATTTATCAAAATTTGACATTGTCTTGCCTAACCAAATTGGTTTTAGAATGGGAGTCTCTACTGAATTAGCTGTGATCGCTCTCACGGATGAAATTGAATCCTTCATTGATGCGGGTAACATCGCTGGTGCATTATTCATCGACCTCTTCAAAGCAATTATTCCCTTAATCATACTATTCTATTAAATCAGCTTGACGCTATCGGAATACCTGGGCCAGCCCTTACTCTAATCTAAAGCTATTTATTCGAAAGAAAACAAGCGGTATTCATATCAGAGACATATTCAAAATACAAGACTACTAACATTGGAGTTGCACAAGGTTCACTTCTTGGTCCTCTCTTATTTTTATTATACATAAATGACCTTCCTATGTGCCTTAATCATTCTGTTTTCTTTATGCAGATGACACGACCATCTTAACCTCGGGTTCACACATAAACAATGTGGTAGAAAACCTGAATGCTGATGCAGACATTGTATTCAGCTGGTGCCGAGATAATATGCTGTCAATTAATGCATCCAAATCTAGTTTTATAGTTTTCAGCTCACCTCAGAAAATTATCTGCGAAACCCCGTCGGTTAACATCGGCTCAAACTCTATCATTGCTTCGGATCATGTGTCATTTTTAGGTGTGGAAATTAATAAACATCTAAAATTTCGGACTCACATTACATCTATTTCTCGCAAAATGGCTTATGGCATTAGAGTAATAATTAAAGTTCGCCTGTATTTTGACATTCCCACGCTCATTTCTCTATAATAATCGTTCATCCACACTCACATTCAGTACTGCATTTCATCTTGGGGAAACACGTACCCTTCGCACTTATCTTCCCTGCAAATTATCCAAAATCAAGCTATACGCATTATTACTTTAGTCATTGCTCAAAAAATGCCCTTCGTTTGCTCCAAACACAGTATTCTTTCCGTGAACAAAATAATCGACTATAGTTTATGTATCCTAATGTATAAATCAGAGAGCTACTTCCGTTTTCTCTATCCACCAATGATCAAATACCGAGTCGTACCGACACACGTTTCGCCAACAACAATATCTTCTTGCTGCCTAAAACAAGCACTAATTACGGGAAACAAACAGCCCGATTCTTTGGTACCACTCTTTGGAATTCTTTGCCAGTAACTATCAAACAATCATTAACTATTTATGCCTTTACATCCGCTCTTCGTCAGTTTTTGTTATCACACTAATCGTATGTTTCAAGGTAAACTGTTCCAGTGTTATCCTTTATATCTTGTTATGAATTGTTTCTTATGTTTTCATTATGTGATTAGGTGTGTAACCGTTTTCATTACAACAATAGTGCCTTTCATAAATTCACGTTTCGCTCACCCCATCCCACTGATGCTAAATATTGTATAAATTTTGCAATTGCACAATATATATTTCGTTTCTATAATCATTATAGGAGGTCCCGTCCACAGGCCTTGACTTTGGGACGTCCTTTTGTATTCGTGTTTTGTTAACCTTTTACGCACAATAAACGAAACTTCAAACTTCAATCACTGTTCTCTCGAATTTCAGGAGGGTATAACCTGTTGATGTGACCAAATGTACACGCATAACATTGCTGCGGTATACATGCATAAAAGACAGTGAGAATGAGTGAAGTGAATGAAGTGAGAGGTAGTGACTGTGTTTGATGTATTAAAAAGGAATAACAGGAACAAATTCCACACTTACCTACTTTTCAAAAAATTCTATGTGGCAAAGCCTAACATTAAATAAAAAATATATATGAAGCATGCAGCTACCCAAACCACAAATGCATGAATATTTGCAGGGGGGCCTGTAAAGATGTCTGGTATATTTTGCAGTCAGGGCACAGCTGAAAATTATGAAAAGTAATTATCCTGGTATGAGCAATGTCTTCAGGTAAGGCGTTCCATTTATAGAGGAAAGGAGAGCCAAAATGTATCACTGTTCCCTCGGTAGAATGCTGAGTTCTACTATTTCGATATGTTGAGAGAAAAATGTAACTGTCAGGGTGCATTTTAAAAGCTCCAGTGAAAACAACATCAATAAACTTCAGGCACGTGTGCTGTGCTTGGATACTAACAGTGCTAAGACCAGCACTTCCTGATATTAGTGAACAAGTGAACGTTCTGCAGCAGGGAGAATTTTATGTTCACCTTACTTTAGAAACCACTGCAAATTCCCCTATTGTTTTTACAAGACAAATTTTCCCTCTTGTGGCCCACTTCATGCTGCAGTCCATGCGATAGCTCATTTTGAACCAGACAAGGCCTCCATATTATTTATATCTCCAAGAACATGGGGAATTGACACTGCATTTCACACATGCATTCCTGGTAGTACTCCGATAATACAACACCATTGATGCAAAAATAAAATGCAGGCTCGGATTCACTGTCTGTACTGTAGGTTAGATTGTAGATGCAAGGACGTGCTGTCTCAACCATTACGTAGTATGCACTCTTGAATCACCATCCTGCCCGTTTCTTTCATAGAAGCTAATCAGAAAAGATGCTTAGCCTGTGCCCATAAAATGGCCAATAAGATATAGCTAAGAACGTTTTTATTGCAAATTATAATACAGTAAAAGTAATTAAATGGCAATGACCAGTATAGTAACATTAACAGACACATCACAGATTCATGTTAAGAACCACAGTTAGCTAGCTCCTCAGCTAAGCAATGATACTATAAATGATATATAAATAATTTATCAATGAGCCAGCTGGCTAACAATTAAATTAGTATGTCGCAGAAAAATATTGACTGTGCAATGCAGGTGTGTTGCTGATTCGATGCAATTCAAATACCTCAACTACAAGTAGTAATTGAAGTAACATCAACATTTCAAGCTAAAGGGCATTGCATGATGATAAAGAAGCACAAAACGTCCACGGAGGAGCATCCATCCTGTCTTCTTGCGCATCCATCATCTTTTTAGCGCCATTCTATGATCACTTAAAAGTCGAACAAACGCAGCACATGATTACTCGAATCGACACACTGTTGCTAATGGAAGAATGCACTAGTGTACTGCTTATTTGCAACTACACAGCTCAACAAATTTGTATTTTTCAGCTTCTTCCTCTGCATGACACAGGTCACAGAATGCATCACTATTACTCAAGAGTTGCTTTGAGACGATGTTTTTTCATCATGACTAACATTCACTTCAAGAGCTGCGCCATAAACCTAGCTTTATTTCCTGCAACATTATACAGCAAAATGTGCAGCACTTAAAACACAAAGAAAGATTGAAAAAATATCATATGTGGTTGTCTGTGTATTACTTACCATGTTTTCATGACTATGCATAGGAGTCTAAACATACTTAAGACATAAAGACAGACAAGCATTACCTAATGGCATGTTGGGATTGAATAATGGTTTAGCCTTGTGGATCAACACAAAAAAAGCTATCAATTCAACAGTTTGGAGAATTGAAAGGTGGTGACAAAAGCAACACCTTAATTTTAGCTTTTTCAAGGGTATAAGAGCTATCCTGTAGATCGTTTCACCCTAGTGTCATTAACATGCAGCAATACATTAAAGGTAAATTTCAATTTGTGCTTGGTGTTTGTTTAAAGCCTGCATGGTGTTAATGAAGTGGAAACATGCTGCTATTTATCACTGTTTTACTGCAATAGTGATATTTGTGAAAAGAGTCTATAATGTAAGATATAGATACCTTTCACAGAACTCAATTATCTTAACTGCATTTGCAGATTTCGTCACATGGCAAATTTCATTCACTGTGAGATGTTCGATGCATTTTCCCCCATACCTCTTTTCATAAACGGCAATTTTATATAGTAATATTAGCAAACACACCATTTATCAATGCTGAGAACCACTGTTCTCATCACCTAGAACGACAGAGGTGAAACATAAAAATGCAATGTGACTATATTGTTACGGGGGTAGTTCAGCTTGAGGTTGCAGAGAGCGGAGACGGGAGACAAGGCTTGCACACAACAGGCCTTTCCTACAGGCACCAGCCGACACTGCTCGAACGTCGTCGTCGTCTTCGCCACAACTACCAAGATTCTTTTTCCTTCTTATGCGCATATCAGTGCATGCACCCCCTAACGTAACTCTACCCCGCCTTTTGAAAAGCACCGTCCCGGTGCGTACTGGCGCCCAAACCAGGGTCCGTGTAGTACGGCTTTAGGCGTGCAACATGGACCGTCTCGGTGCGTGGTGTAGAGGTATGGCGTGCGCGATGCAAGGGCGCAATTTCGTATGTCCCTGGAGCCACCTGTCGTAAAATACAGTACGGTCCTGTATAACGGGGCAAAAGTTTTTCCGAGAGGCCAACGCACCGAGCTGGGATCCAAAGCAGCACGAGAGACCCGAAATAATACTGGATGTTGCGATGACAGAAATCACAGCGACATTTCTGGTAGTACTGGGAGGCTGCGAGTCGGTTGCGAGCAAAAACGCGGGCAGCATCAGCTCGGGCTATGGCGTCACGAGCATATGAGCTGGCAGTGGCGACAGAAGGAAGCAGGCTGTCAAAAGGAAGCAGAGGTTCACGGCTGTATACAAGATAGAAGGGGGAGTAGCCAGTAGTATTGTGACGCGACAAATTGTATGCAAATGTCATAAACGGAAGCGTTATGTCCCAGTCGCGGTAATCATCAGAAACGTACATTGACAGCATGTAAGTCAGTGTCACGTTAAGGCGTTCGGTAAGCCCGTTCGTCTGTGGATGGTAGGCAGTCGTGAAAGAATGACGAACGTTGCACAACCGTAGGATCTCGTCTACTATACGCACAAGAAAGCAACGGCCACGGTCGCTGAGCAGTTGGCGGGGAGCTTCATGGACGAGTGTAACGTCGTTGAGGAGGAAAGCAGCGACATCAGTTGCGCAACTGGTTGGTATTACTCGTGTGACCGCGTAGCGTGTGGTGTAATCAGTGGCCACCACACTCCATTTGTTCCCCGATGGGGACAGTGGAAAAGGCCCTAAAAGATCCAGGCCCACTCGAGAAAATGGGTCTATGGGGATGTCGATTGGCTGCAGAAGTCCAGCTGGTAAAACCGATGGCTTTTTCCGGCGTTGACAGCGGTCACAAGCAGCCACGTAGCGGCGGACTGCGCGATATAGGCCTGGCCAAAAGAACCGACGGCGCACACTGTCGTATGTGCGAGAGACGCCTAGATGACCCGCTGTGGGAACGTCGTGAAGCTGTTCAAGGATGGCTGTGCGTAGGTGCTGAGGGACTACTAGTAAAGGTCGGGGCCATCAGGGCCCATATTATGCCGATATAAGGTGCCGTCGTGGAGCCCAAACAAATGAAGGAAAGGGTCATGGCGATAGGCGCTGAGGCGATTGAAAATTTCGCGTAGCTGAGGGTCCTGGCGGTGCTCACGGCGAATGTTGGAAAAGTCAGAAATAGAGAGCACGCAAGCATCATTGTCACATTCAGGTTGCAGGTTGACTGGATGACGGGACAAGCAATCGGCATCTCGATGCAACTGGCCAGACTTATAGATCACTGAAAAACTGTACTTCTGAAGGCGCAAGGCCCAACGTCCAAGGCGGCCAGTAGGGTCTTTGAGTGTAGAAAGCCAACACAATGCGTGGTGGTCAGTGATTACTGTGAGTGGCCGCCCATACAAGTAAGGGAGGAACTTCGTAATGGCCCAAACTAAGGCTAAGCACTCACGTTCAGTTATGGAATAATTATTTTCGGCCGCAGAGAGAAGTCGGCTCGCATAGGCGATGACGCGAGGGGAACCGAGCTGACGTGCGAGAACGGCACCAATTCCATGACCACTTGCCCGGTGCGTACTTCTGTGGGCGCTGACGGATTGAAGTGGGCCAACACTGGCGGACCGGTGAGGTGGCCAATAAGCGCTGCAAAGGCGACCGATTGTTCGTGGCCCCAGGAAAAGAAGAGCTCTTTTTTAAGAAGTTGCCTAAGTGGACGGGCAATTTCCGCTAAGTTTGGTGCAAATCGCCGGACATATGAGCATAGTCTGAGGAAGTTACGCACGTCGCTGCGAGATTTCGGTATAGGAAAACCACTTACAACGCGAATTTTTTCGGGGTCCGGCTGGATGCCATGGGTGTTGACCAAATATCCTAGGATTTTGAGTTCCTGGCGACCAAAGCTACACTTCTCGGAGTTCAACTTAAAGCCAGCTCTTCGGAAGATGCCAAGAATAGCCGAAACACGACGGAGGTGGCCCTCAAAGGCTGATGAAAATACGGTGACGTCATCGAGGTAGCACAGACATGTGGTCCATTTGAACCCGCGTAGTAAGGAGTCCATCATGCGCTCGAAGGTCGCAGAGGCATTACATAAGCCGAAAGGCATCACCTTGAATTGGTAGAGGCCATCCGGGGTGACGAAAGCCGTCTTTTCATAATCTCTTTCGTCAACAGAGATCTGCCAATATTCAGAACGGAGATCGATGGAGGAGAAGTATTTGTCACCATGCAGGCAGTCGAGGGCTTCATCGATTCTTGGAAGAGGGTACACGTCTTTCTTTGTTATCTTGTTTAGGTGTCGATAATCTACGCAAAACCTCCAGCTGTTGTCTTTCTTTTTGACGAGTACTACCGGAGACGCCGAGGGGCTGCTTGACGGCTCAAAAATGTTGCTGGCAAACATTTTCTCCACTTCTTCCTGAATTATCCGGCGTTCGGAAAAAAGCAACTCTGTAAGGCCGTCTGTGAATAGGGCGGGTATCTCCAGTATCGATGCCACGTTTGACGACGAATGTTTGGCCCAGGGATCCGTGATCGAAATCAAAAATGTCGCTGTATGACCGCAAAAGGGCGGCAAGGGCACTGGCATATTCGGGACGCAGGTCAGAGGCAACCATGGTTGAGATGCAGGCCTCCGGACTATGTGACGGGACAGGTTGGACAAGTACCTCGGCGTGACGGTCGGACAGCACTGCAGATATAGTAAAGCTGGACAGAGATGACAGCTCGGCAAGAAAAATGCCCTCCGGGAGAACTTGCGAAGACATGCTGAAGTTGAGTACGGGAAAGTAGGTGAGGTTATTCACGACGTGTACAATGTTATGAGGTAGAAAGATGTTGCGCTGTAGAGTGATGTCGGTGATGGGGGTTGACAACGTAGTCGCCGTCATGAAGGGAAGGAAAAGGTGACATGGGCACGTGTACTGCCGCTTCGGGAGGTATTCGAGTAAATGTACTGGAGCGGAGTCGAGGCTGGGAATCGTCCGCACTAGAGTCATGAACACAATGGGGCAGGGCTAGACGCAGAAGTCCAGAGGAACAGTCAATGAGAGCGGAATGGGTTGTTAAAAAGTCTAGGCCTAAAATGACGTCTTGAGGACAAGTAGTAGGGACGGCGAAGAGCACAGGGACGTAGTGGCTGGCGATGCTAATGCGCTCAGTGCACATTCCGATTACGGAGCAGTGTTGCCAGCAGCAACACGAACTGTAGAGGTGTTAGCGGGCGTAAGAGCTTTTTTGAGGCGTTGGCGGAACGAAGAACTAAGGACTAAAATATAGGCTCCAGTGTCAATGAGAGCGGGCACATGAAATCTATCTACGAGGACATTGATCAGGTTGCGGCGGGGTGCGATGGTCGAAACACAGTTGGCTGTCTGGGTTTGTAACGCAGCGTCATGTCGGGGCGCTGCGTTGCCTAGTTTGCCGAGTAGGGGCGTTGGTACGTTGGGGACAAGCTGCGGTGAGGAGTGGGTGATCGGGAACGATGGGCTTGAGGCGATGACGAATGGCTAGGACGATGGGCTTGCTCAATCTTCTCATTCGAAGCTGTGCTGGGGTGACAGAAACGCGCCGTGGTGTATAGTAGTCATGGCGGACAAGGCTGTAATAGGGGCGAGAGGGGTGAGCAGGGCGGCTGCGGCAATAGCGGGACGTATGGCCAGTCCGACAGCAGACGAAGCAAATAGACCTATCGTCAGATGTGCGCCACTCCGCTGGATTGCGAGTAGGGTAGCGTGGTTTTTAGGGCGGTCTTATGGCAGCAGGAGCAACCACTGGTAGTGGCTGTGGTGCAGGGTGTGGCGGGATAGGATTGGAGACGAAGTGCACATTCGCAAATTATTGGCGGACGGTAGCCTGTATCATAGCTATTGTTGGCTCTGGAGGAGGTGATGTAAGTGTAACAGGAGTCAAGGCCTCGATATCCTTGCGGACGATGGTAGTGAGGTTGTTCTGACTTGAAGGCTGCTGAAAAGGTGGCAGATCGTCACATGAGGATGTAGTCGCCGCGGTGCGAAGGCGCTCAAACCGATGGACGATGCGGTGCTGCTTCGCCTGTTCGAAACGGCGACAGACTTGCAGGACTGAGTCAACCGCGTAGAGTAGTCTTTGCACAGAAGTATGTTGAATGCGTAATCAGCGATACCGTTATGTATATGGCCCCCTTTATCATCTTCGGTCATTGAGGTGTTCACCTTTCGACACAAGGCGAGGACGTCCTGCATGTAGGCGAGGTATGATTCGGTGGACGATTGAGCACAAGTAGCCTGGTCTTTTTGGGCTGCTAGACCTCGCCCAATCGGCTTGCCAAACAATTCCTGAAGTTTTTGTTTGCGGATATCCCAAGTAGGCATCTCCTGTTCGTGGTTGGTAAACCAGGTCTTCGCCGTTCCCGCTAGATCGAAGATGATGTTGGCAAGCAGTATGCTAGCATTCCACCGGTTGTTCTTGCTGCACCTGTCGTACTCATCGAGCCAATCTTCGACATCCGTCTTGTCTTCGCCATTAAAATAGGCTGATGGCGGATTTTGGGTAAAACCATGGGGGCAGGTGTAGTTTGCGTAGCGGGCGATGCGTCCTGGGATGCCATGCTTACTGCGGCAGTCGGTGGGGTGAGCTCGGGGAGATGGCGCCCACTGCGAAAATTCAGGTTTCTGGCGCAGAAATACGAGGAGTTGTGGCAAGGGGATTGGAAGCACCTCCACCAAGATGTTACGGGGGTAGTTCTGCTTGTGGTTGCAGAGAGCGGAGACTGGAGACAAGGCTTTCATACAACAGGCCTTTCCTGCAGGCACTAGCCGACACTGCTCGAACATCATCGTCGTCTTCGTCAAAGCTACCGAGATTCTTCTTTTACCTTCTTATGCACATATCAGTGCATGCACCGCCTAACGTAACAATATGCTTTGGACCTCAAAGTGTGACCAGGACGGGGAGGGGGGGGGGAGAGTCACATTTATTTCATATTATTGATTTTAATGGCACAAGGGCGTCTCGGGCCAAAGAGCGCCAAACACAAGGTGAACAGTCTACTCAAGTTGATGTAACGTGCTAAGTTGTGATGTTTCATGAAGGTAAAAAACAGTGCTGTATAGGGCTTGCAAAATTCATTCCCTCTGTAAAATCACTAATAACAGTGGTGTATAGGGCCTAAAATTCATTCGCGAAGTATGATGAGGTGTGAGAAAAAAACGGATATGTAGATGCTTTAAAAGACCTCATCCATTTTCTCAAGGAGGAACGGGCTGAGGCCCGCGTCGATAGGAAATTTCATGTAAACAGCCTGCTTTCGATAAGAATTTGAGTACATGTTTTAAAGGAAACATTGGGTTGTCACCAATAAAAATGGATGGGTGGGCATGTATTTGATAAGGGTATAGGAGGGAAAATGACGTCTACTTTCTGGTTCGAGTTGTGCGCATATAACTAAAAGATCAATTACAGTAAGCCGATCACCACATCTCAAATAGTGTGGCGCAGGAAACTTGGTAAAAGATATATATGTGTTATATATGTGGGACCAATTCTCAGCCTGCTCAGAGCTACTTCTTTAAATCTGTCTCGTTTTTCTTGTGGTGCACGTGCCTATCCCAGGCTTTATTGTGTGTAGTTTATTTTCTGTTGCTTCGTCCGATTCATCTTGCTATTGCTGCCGAATAATTTTTTATGTGGGGCTTGAAGTCATGATAAGTTATCTTGTCAATGTCTGTTATTTAGAAGGGCAGCTGATGCAGCAAGCCTATCAGCAACCTCGTTGCCTGATATACAACGGTGGCCTGGTACCCAACATAGCGTAACTTTAAGTTCTATTTCATGGGCAGACATGAGGTGGTGAAAGAGAGAATTTAGGACTGGGTTCTTATGCTATTTCGAAGAAGATATAGAGGTGAAAACGCTGAGGGAGTCGGTGTAGATTACAGCTGTACGTACTTTGTTCTCAATAATGTGCCTCACAGCTAGCAGGATTTCATGGCATTCACCGATAAATATACTTGTATGTCTGTTCAGTGTTTTTGAAAGGGAACATTGCGGTCCATGTGCTGCACAGAACACTTGAGCAGACTTTGAAGCATCAGTGTAATATTCATCACAAGCAGAGGTGGGCAACCTCATGAGGTCGACCTCTACCTCAAAATGACCTCAACCTCACGGAGTGAGGTGAGGTTGAGGTGAGGTCGGTGACAACTCGAAATGTTTTGAGTGAGGTCACGAAATTGGACCTCAACCTCACGCATGAGTTTGAGGTTGAGTGAGGTCGTCATTGTGTGTGGTCGAAATTGTGAGGTCCAGGCTTTTTGCTGTTGCCGCGGATTTCTTCGAAGAGCGCCCCTTTTGACTACCGTACTGCCGCAGTGTGCCCGCCGACTCTCGGTGTTTGGTTACCCCCCGTTCGGACGACCGGATGTCACAGCCCCTGCCCAGCTTTCGGCATTCCACCGTAACGTCCACAGCCCGAGAACGCTTCCCTCTGGTCTTCTTGGAAGGAGATATTTTTTTTTACTGCACGAACTCCTCATGCCCCCCGCCCGCCACCCGTGCTTCCTCTGACTTGTTTGTGCTGATGCTTGCCGCCGGCTCAAACACCCAGGAGCGCGCAAAGCACATAACTCATTCTGACCCGCGGTGCTTTTGTCGGATGCCGCAAACAAACAAGCGAACTATAAAGCGAAGCAAATTGTCTTTTGCGTAGACGGCGCGAAGCAGAACTGTTTGTCGTGTGCATGCCCGTTTCCAGGCGCTGACGTCACGGCTGCTGCCTTACATTCGATAAAGGACCCCGCTGTACATTACACGGAAACTTTAGAGAAAATGGTGCAGCGAAATTGTTAGAGGACGTGATACTGACAAATAAAAAAAGTAAAACCGGCACAATACCATCTGAGCATTTTATCGAAGTCCTCCCTTTCGAATGGTACGTCATCGTTCTATATTCCGGTCCTGTAAATTTTTATTCTTATAATCTCCAGAATAACCTCTCTTTGGTCTTGTGCTGCTTGTTCCTTCTAAAAGATTCATAGGTGGCCCCGAACAACTGCAATCGGATGAAGGTGCTAGTGTTCCTTATATAACCAATATAGCGGTAAAACATGCAAGAGGATGAAACGGACGGCACCGCTTATAAGACGCAGCTGGTATACAGGAAAGAAGCCTGCGCATGTTAACTATTTGCCGAGATAGAGGAGACAAAAAAATAGATGGGGCCTGCATACAGTAAAGCCCAATGAAAAGCAAAAAGTTTTTGCACCGCTAAGGCCCTTTGATTCTCTCTCAAATTCTAGTGAAATCAAGCAATGCAGGAGGAAGGAGGAGAGTAAGGGACTCTTAACTTCATAATATCAAGTTTCTCTTGAAATCTCTTATTCAGGCGCAGAAAAAAAAAGCGTTCTCCTACATGTTTTTATGAGCTAGAAGGCGTTGAGATGGTTTCCGGCTCGACATTTTGGTGTCTAGACGGACGAATTGGTGTGTCAAACTGAGCGTGTCTCTTTTGTGCTTCCGTCTGCTCGAGACGGACAAATCAATCGGATGACAATTTTTGTGGCCAGATGTCGGAATAATGTTTTCAGACATTTGTTTTTTTCTTTAAAAATCAATTTAGATATACGTGAATGAAACCAATTACATGCTAGCACTGAGGAATGCAGTACTAATTTGATGTCTAAAACCTTCTATACGCTCTGGGAAGCGCAGTTCTCTTCTGTTTTTAGTGTGCGACATTTGTTATTACTTTCGTCAACATGGTATTTCTTTATATATATTTACTTGTATGTCAATTAAATTCGTACACTGCCGAAAAGAGAACAAGCTTCTTCCCTCACGTTAGGCTCTTTCTTTGGCATCTTTTCAGAGGCCCATAGCACAACCCTCCTTTCCACTTACCGGCGCGGTCATTCAGTTTTTTTCTTTTTCTTTTGCAAGTATTGGAAAGCGCGATCTAGTCTCTGAAAGCGGAGCTGGCACACATACGCCACTGCCTTTTGGTGTGTATTGGTGACAGTTCGGCATTCATTGTATGAGCAAAACCAGATGCCATGGAGACGGACGGCGAAGGGAGGAGCGCGTGCACAGCAGGGAGCGCGGTCCTTCCGGGCTGCTTGCTCGCCTCCTTTCTGTTGTTCTTGTCTTTATTTTACGTTTATGTGCTTTAACTATACGACACTAACGGGGAAACGGTTTCTCTAGATTCACGGAGGGTGCATGCGGCGAAGCAGCTTCGGAGACACCCCCGTGCAATTTATTAGTTCAGTCTTCAAAGGAAAACAAGTGAATACCACAAAAAAGCTCGTCTCAAAATTGTTGGCGAAATGGCATCCAGTATTCAGTTCGGACGTACAAGTATTTATATCGTGTGTTTTTTTGTTTTGTTTAAGGCGGTAGGGAGTTGGACATTTTGCTCCGGCGAAATTTGACAGGCGAGCCGATGTTCGCGACAGCAAAGTGGTTCACGTTTAACCCTCTTTCCTAGCAGTTCCGACCCTTGTAATTTTTTAATGTAAGCGTGGTGTTCGAAGAAGCAATTTCGCCAATTATTGCATACGCCACGGGATCACAGAATTATAAACAAACGCCCAGGAGTGGCCGGTCGGGACCTCATAAGATAAACAGCATTCCTCTTCGAAATTTTCTGAAGGTTTATTCGGCGTTGGCCGAGTTTTATGATTAATTAGTGTTTGCTGTCTTTTTCTCTTTTGTTTGTTTTGTTGGGGATTTAGTCTTCACAAGTCGTTTCATGAGTGGCTATTATGGAAAATTTGTGCCCCGTTAATATGACATCCGTTAATATGGAGGATCCGAATTATGGACAGTTTTTCTGGGGGCGAAGATTTTCCAATGTATTTATGCCTCGTTAATATATATAGAAACTCGCTCTCTGAACAATGGACAGAGGATGAAAGCCCACAGCCTATTCGGCCCATGTATTTTTTTCTCGTTAATATTGACATCGTTTGAAAAATGCAGGAGAGTCCGAACGCAAGTTAAAGAAGGGTGTACAGGCCGGGAACCTATGCGACAGCCGATACGGTCAGATGCCTGAACGAGTCCTGTGGAGTTGGAAAGAGCCAAAGCGAGCGTGTCGTCGTTTTAGGAGGGGAGGGAGGGGGGGCAAGAGCGGAAAGGAAGGGAGGAGGAGGAGAAAAGGAGAATGGATGGCAGGGATCGTCCACAACAAACCGAGCGTCAGCTAACTAAGAAAGACCCCAAAAGGAGGGAACCGGGAGAACTAGAGGCCGCACTCGGGAAAACAGCAACATGTGGTCGCTATAAATTCTGCTGAACGTGAGCAGAAGAGAGGCCGGTAAAAGCGCAAGAAAGAAATAATAGGAAGAAAGACAAGCGCCAAAATTGGGGGTGGGAACTGAAGTTTTTCTATCCCAGAACACAAAGTGTGTTCCATGAAGCCGTTAACGCTTTTCGGTCAGGGTTAAGACACACTCACGAAGTAGAGCGACAAAAGAAAGGCGACGAGCACGCAACCAGGACCGGGCGTCCCGTCCTGGACGCCCTTCCTTCTCATGCTCCTGGTTTTCGTCACTGTTGCGCTGTCGAACTGCTACATTTTGCACCACAGCGATCCGCATGTCGGCTTCGCCTTGAGTCAACGATGCGGCCTTGACAAGGTCTGAGCTCTTCGTAGTCGGCAAGCCGTCGTTCTAAACTGTACTTCAGCTTGGTGGTGGTGGTGAAAAACATTTATTAGATATGTAACCCTCAACTTTAGTCTGTCTTTTGGCATGGCGGGAGTTAAACACAAAGGAACGGAGCTGAACTTAGGCGTGAAGCGGGAAATCTGTGAATACAAGCGGCAAAAGCCATCTCAGTCAATCCAAGTCGTGAAAGACTGGACCCTAGGCCTCAGCCTCGCCAGGTCGACGGTATACCATCTATATATACTACAGGACTCCGATAAATGGCTCAACGTTGGCATCGCAGCGAAAGCCACAGTCCGACAGCGCCCAGCACAGTTAGAAGAAATGGAGTCGTCCTTGTTAATGTGGTTCGGGAATGTGCACTCGAATGGTGCTGTCGTGAGCGACGAAATGCTTCAAGAGAAGGCTCGCTGCCTCGGCAACATTACTGGTGCTTCTTTTCCTTCGTCTTGATAGGTTTTACCTGTGGTGACTTACGGAATTTTTGTTCAGTAAAACAGGGGTATGTTTACTGAGAAATATTATTCTACGCTCTGACTACGGCTACAAGAGGATGGCTGACAAGGTTTAAGAACAAACATGACGTTTCGGGTCGACGGATTCATGGAGAAGGGGAGCATCGACATCTCGGCTGTGTTTAAACACCTAAATTAATTAACACAGCAGCTATTAATTATATTTTTTTTCTCAATTATATACTTTTCGTTTTTATTCACGACTCGTGTTTATGGATGACTCGCTTTATGGACAGTTTTGGTCGGAAACCAAAGCGTCCATACTAACGAGGCACGACTGTATTCCTATTTTTTCCTAATTTATTGTATTCTGTCGCAAGACAATGTACAGTGTATTAAAAAAAGTTCGGCAGTCATCAATTTTTTTTCGAATTAAAAAAAAAGAGCAAGAAAAGAAAGAAAGCATATCGTCAATGTTGTCGTCGTCATTAGGGTCAACAGCATTTGTTTTTTCAGTTTATAGTAAGAACTGCCTTGTTTTATTTCTAATACAAATCTTATTCACGTGGGTCAGATGGGATAAACTCTTTGTATTTCATTATGGGCCTATGCGTAGTAACATGGTACCCATGTAGGCCTTATATTGAGACCGACCACAAAAGGGTAGGCGAGGAGGGAGAGAGGATTGCCACTTTATTGCAGAGTTGGACATGTAGTGTCCGGAGTTTTCCCGCTTTTATCCGGGATATTAATTGTTGTATAAAATTAGGAGTAAAATACAGCCTTCATACGACAAAATTCTGGCTAGCCTATATACCCCAGCATTATTGAGCAATGTATATTTGCTTTAAGTTACGGTTTAATTTAATGATTCTTTTTTTCTTGAGGTCGAGCGCCCGACCTCAACCTCACATTTTGAGTTTGAGGTGAGGTTAAGTGAGGTCGCCAATGGTCACCTGAAAAGTGAGGTGGGGTCGCCTTGGGGACCTCAACCTCAATTGACGAGGTTGAGGTTGAGTGAGGTCGCCAAATATGTTTTGAGTTTGAGCTGAGGTCGAGGTTTTTGAGGTCAAATGCCCACCTCTGATCACAAGTGTACTTCGCCTGAAGTGACATGAAGTGCTGTATGGCAATAGGGGGTGCATGCTTCCCCACTTCAAGAAACGACAGGTCACAATTAACATCATGTATTTCCCAAGGAGGAATTAGGTTTTTATGGAAGTTGTATGAAGACTGGTAACCGGAACGTCCAGATGTTGAATATGCGTGGCAACTCTGATTGGATATGATGGTGGCAGAGATGGTTTTCTTGAGAAAAGTGCTTTGCTAGTTCTGTCAAGCAGGAGCCGGCAACATGGATGATCCAGTTGGCATAGTACCTTCATAGCATAAGTTACACAAGTAAATTCTCTTCTTCGTTGCAGTGACCATCGGTTCGTCTGGACATAAAGACTAGCAATTGGGCTAGTTCGAAAAGCGCCCGTGACGAGGCGAAGGCCGAGGTGGCGCACGGGATCAAGCAATTTTAGAGCAGAGGATGATGCGGACCCATAAACCATCGAGCCATTGTCAATGCCTGATAGAACTACACTATCCAGAAGGCTCCGAAGGCAGTCGTGGTCTTTGCCGCAGGTGAGAGAGAATTTTTAGCACATTCATTGTTTTGAGACACTTCAGTCGCAACTGTTTTATGTGGGCAATGAAGGAAAGTTTTTCGTCAACAACTACGCCAAAAAATTTATGTTCCTTTTTAAAGGCAAGGCTCTGACCATTCAGTGTAAAGTTGGGGTCAGGTCTGATGCCACGCTGCTTAGAGAAAAGTACATAAACACTCTTTTCAGAGTTAAATATAAACCCATTGTCATCAGCCCACCTGCACAATTTGTTAACACCTAGCTGAATCTGTCTTTCACAGATGGCCTAGTTGCAAGATTTTAAGCTTATCTGGATTTCATCAACGTATACAGAAAAAGAAATGGTTTTTGGCAGCATGCTTTTTAGAGAGTTCATTTTGACTATGAAAAGTGTGCAACTAAGAACACCACCTTAAGGGACACCATTTTCCTGTATGTACTGCTGTACTGCTTTGAGTATGCATTGCCAACACGAACTTTGAAGGTCCGTTCAGACAAGTAACTTATTATTGTATTCAACATGTTCCCTGCGATGCCAAGAGAGAAGAGGTCGCGGATGATACCATAGCGCCAAGTAGTATCATATGGTTTTTCAAGATCGAGAAAGACTGATAAACAATGTTGTTTATATACAAAATCATCCCTTGAATAAGACTCAAATGCAATGAGCTGATCAGATGTTGACCGCCCAGCTATAAAACCAGCTTGGTTTTGATGAAGAAGACCATTGTAGTCAAGGAAATGAAGAAGGCGACGATTTACCATTTTTTTTTTCAAAAAGCTTGCATAGACAGCTGGTTAGTGCAATAGGCCGATAATTAGCAGCAAGTGTCGCTTCTTTTCCGGGTTTTAATATTGGGATAATGATGGCTTCCTACCATGCTTTAGGATAGCGTCCTGTGGCCCATATTTTATTATACAGGCAGAGTAGGGTTTTTTCAAATGTGTCCACAAGCAGGTACCTGAGCATTCCATATGTGATTCTGTCAGGACCGGTGCTGTGTTACCAAATGTGCCTAGTGCAATCTTGAGTTGCAATCTTGAGTGGCGTGTCTTTGAGTTAGAATATAAAGGAAAGATGTAAAGAGAAACATTCTATTACCTTTATTTGCATTTAAGGAACTACCACACAGCATTTCATACGAATATTACAACGTACGGATATTACAACCGACGGGTGTTCTGCATGGCGATGTTCGTGTTGTGGCGGCACTCGATCTTTGGAAGTCGGTGCAGGATCGCACACAGCGCAAATGTAAGGGATAGCCTGCTTACATTATGAGCATATCGAGGTCGCACTTTCGTTCGAAGCGAAATAGTTGCTCCTGAATGTGCGTACGTATCTCTGGCGGTGTACATCGCGTCGCTTTCGTTTGCATGTAACCTCCACGCGTGACAGCGGTGGTCGTCGCACAGAGTCCTGAGTGAATAAATGAGTTGCGTCATTGTGTGAATGCAGGATTCGCTAGAATGGTCGAACTCTTCTCGGCACCTCTTCGACAGTCACGAGCTTCATGTACGTAGTATATATAACATGTACAAGCAGACGTCAGACGTGTCTCTAGGCATAAGCTTATATCGACATCCGCAGTACCTACTGCTTTTTTTGTTCCTAAAGCAACACCGCAAACTGTTGCTTTCCTAAATGTTTATATAAATGTGATCATGAATCGAACGGGTTTGTTAAATATAAATGTAGTGTAAGGAAGAAGATGATACAGCGCCGACGCTAACGACGATGAAGACGCCGATCAGCTGGCGCGCGCACGGAGAGCTCGGACTGTCATATTCGGACGAGATTGTGCTTCGTTTTACAATCTTCTTGTGTCACCGGTCGCCATCTCCAGTCCTTCGAATAACCTCCAATAGACCCCTCTTGATTTGGCGGAACGTGCCGGGGTCTGACTCTTACGCGATCACCGTGGAACTCCGCAGCCGTACGATACCTATGGCGACAAACGAGGTAGGCCAACAGCCGGTGGCAGCCCCTTCGCAGTCCATCTCATGCTCCGGTGCCATTCGGCAGCGAGACCCTGCAGTTTTCAGCGGGCAGGGCGACCAGGACGTTGAAGATTGGTGGGCCTCGTACGAGCGGGTGAGTCGTCATAACAACTGGGATAACCGCATGAAGATCAACAACGTCATCTTGTACCTTAGTGACGTTGCTAACCTCTGGTATCGAAATCATCAGGCCGACATGCCAACTTGGGCCAACTTCAAGGCAAAGTTCACGGACGTTTTCGGTCGTCCCACAGTTCAGAAACTACGCGCTGAAGAAGCCCTGCGCTTGCGCGTTCAGCATGAAGCGGAGAGCTTCAGAAGCTACATTGCAGACGTCGTAAATTTATGCAAGCGTGTCGACCCGTCTATGGATGAGGCTGCCAAGATAAAGTACATAATGAAGGGCATTGATGTCGATGCATTTCACAGGCTGTGGGCAAAGAGGCCAACCACGGTGGAATCAGTATACAACCTTTGCCAAAATTTCGACGTAATGCTCAAGCAACGCCTCTGCACTCGTCGCTCTCCCGCACCTGCTGCGTCCATCTCTGGCCTGGCGGTGAGCAGCGCCCTTTTGGGTGACATCAAAGATTTTGTTCGAGATGAGGTCTCCCTTAAGTAATGCCGAAAGTTGGGCGAGTTGGTTAACATTCATGATGGGAAATAGCGCGAAAGTACACGAGCTTGTCCGTGTCTTTCTTCCTTCCGTCCTTCGTGTACTTTCGCGCTATTTTCCATCATGAGGTCTCCCGACAGATTGGGCTTTTGTATGGCCCACGCCCGTCGTCTAATGCCCAGCCACTTACCACTGCGATCCGACACAGCATCACGCAGGAGGTTGCCGATGCACTTCCCAGTTTTGGCCAGCCAGCACCTGTCACACCTCATGTCGACCCTGTCCCACTGCAGCCCACACCTCTTGCTGCACCAATGAGTTACAACCTCCCTGGTGTCGTGCCGCCTCTACCTGTACCAGTACAAAGGCCTCCCACATATGCACAAGTTACCGCCCCCCCCGCCGCCACAGTCCTTCGCTTACGTGCCGGCTATGACGTCACCGACTGTCGCTCTACGGTTCCGATCAACGACGTCTCCCTACAATCCTTGGTGCACGAATGACAACCGGCCTATTTGCTATGCCTGCGGTATTCCAGGCCACGTTGCCCGCCAGCTGTGCCGTCACACTCTGCGTTCTGCCCCTGCACGCACTATGGCTGACAGCAATTATCAGTGCGACACCTTGCGCCCACCTTCGGGGACATCTCCAGGGCAGCCGGACAGCTCATTGGGCCGCCAGAACATTCCATTGCACCGATCGCCGTCCCCTCGCAGTCGGTCCTTGTCGCCAATGCGGCGTCGCAGCGTGACAAAAGGCTCGGAAAACTAGCAGCCGCAGTTCCTGGGGCACGAACTGCGCAATTTCGCCTACCACAAGTCCTCGTCTGCCTCCGCGGAACGTTCTCGAAGTTTTTCTTGGCGGTGTTCGTGCCCTTGCACTCGTCATACAGGGGCCACTCTCACTCATTAGCGAAAGTTTTTGCCGCTCGCTTCATAAAGTCACCACCCCGCCTTCTGGACTTTTTCTTCGCACCGTCAGCGCCGATTCCGTTGGTCCGTCTGCTGGTTGTACAGCGCGTGTACTTATCGCGGACGTCTTATACGTAGTCGAGTTTTTAGGGCTTGCGTCATGCTCGCATGACTTAATTCTCAGCTGGGATTTTCTTTCCCGCCACAGTGCTGTTATGGACTGCGCCCGTGCCCACGTTGCCTTGTCTGCGCTCTGTTATGCGGTTCTTGACCATTCGCCATCATTTTCTTGCGCCAAACTTGTTGTCGCCGACGATACCGACATTCCGCCCAACTGTGCTATGATTGTGTCCGTGTGTATACCCTTTTCTTTCAATGCGACTGTTCTTTTTGCGCCTTCTCCCATGTTCGCCTCTCGCCGTCACCTCCTTCCCTTTGCTATCATCGATATTAAGTGAGGTGCCGCTGACATTGTTGTTGCGAATGCCTCCACCCCTGTGGTCCCGCTGCTTTGTGGAGAATGCCTTGATCATATTGAAGTTGCTGACCTCATCTCGCCGTTTGAGGTTGATGGGTATTTACCACAGAGTGCCCACGTAGCCTCCCTAACGACGATTACTGAGTCTTTCGATATACCGAGTTGGGACCTTTTTCAATCGTCTGTGGCCAGTGAACTCGACCCGACTCACCGTGAGCAACTGTTTGCTCTCCTCAACCAGTTCCGTTCTTCGTTTGACGCTCAGACGACTTCCTTGGGCCGTGCGACTGAGGTTGTTCACAACATAGACACCGGCAGTCATGCCCCTCTTCGCCAGCGCGCTTACCGTGTTTCGCCTACGGAGCGCTGTGTTATTCTGAGCAAGATGACGACATGCTACAACGTGGTGTAATTCAGCCTTCATCTAGTCCGTGGTCGTCTCCCGTGGTACTTGTGAAAACGAAGGATGGCTCCATAACAGTTTGCATTGACTACCGCCGTCTTAACAAAATTACTCGTAAAGACGTATACCCACTACCGCACACTGAAGACGCCATCGATTGTTTACAAGGAGCCGAGTTCTTTTCGTCCCTAGACCTGCGCTCTGTCTATTAGCAAGTCCCTATGGCTGAGTCTGACCGACCCAAGATAGCCTTTGTTACCCCTGATGGACTATATGACTTCACTGTGATGCCGTTTGGCCTTTGCAGCGCTCCTGCTACATTTGAGCGAATGATGACAACATATTACGCGGCCTTAAGTGGAACATTTGTCTTTGTTATTTGGGTGACATCGTCTTTTCTCTCCCGATTTTCCGATGCACCTCGTGCGCTTGCACTAAATCCTGAGCTGTCTCACTCACGCCGGTCTCCAACTTAACCTGAAGAAATGTCGTTTTGGCGCCCGCAAGCTGACAATACTGGGTAATGTCGTGTTCAAAGATGGCGTCCTGCCCGATCCGGACAAACTACGTGGGGTCATTGAATTCCCGAAACCGACGTCTGTTAAAGAGCTGCGCAGCTTCGTCGGCCTATGCTCATATTTTCGCCGTTTTGTCCGCAATTTCGCTACCATCATTGCACCGCTTACAAAATTGCTGAATGGTCCCGCCGACGTGTATTTATGAACCCCACTCTGCGACGATGCTTTCACTACGCTCCGACGTCTACTAACTTCACCGCCCATTCTGCGCCATTACAACCCATCCGCTCCTACAGAGGCGCGCACTGACGCCAGCGGCATCGGCCTCGGTGATGTCTTCGCTCAACGCAAACAAGGCTTTTTCGAATATGTGGTTGCTTAAGCTAGCCGAGCGCTAACGAAAGCTAGCTTAATTCCACGTTTCTTCGAAACTGTGGGATGCTTAAACACATGGCTACAGCCCCGCGGACCGACACGGAAAAGCACTTAACGAACAAAAGCATCGCGCAGCAGGAGCCACCCGTGCGGTCCAAGGAGCAGTAGCCATAGTAGTGGTCCCCATCCCGTCTCCATTTCTGGGGCATCCGCGCGCCGCATCAAAGCCGCCGCATCTTCGAGGGCCATAAAACACATTTCTCAGAAACACCGCGGGGTGTCCCGCCTGACGCAGAAGGGCTCGCTTGTCTTCGTCCGAGTCGCACACCTCGACACAAAAGACCCAGCACTCCGGCGACGGCCATTAAAAGAGGGGGACCAAGTCAGCGAGCAAGGGGAGGAGGGGGAACCGGAACGGCCGGAGGCTCGCAACCTAACAATGGGACTGAAATATTTCATTTCAATCATTTCATTTCGTTTATTAATACTGTCAGCCACCATAAGGGGCTGTAACAGGAGTGGGAAATACAAAACGAAAAATAAGCAATATAGAACACGATGAAAATCAATAGTCAATCAAAAATTGTCTCTGAATGCACACACAAACAAAACAAAAATGAATTACACAGAAATCGGAACAACAGCCATCCTACACAACAGCAATAGAACCTCATCACCCTGTAGTAGTGCCATAGATGAAATTTTCTAAATGGCGTACAAATTCAGATAATGATGATGTTCGAACAGCATAATCAGGCAGAGAGTTCCAGTCCTTACAAGTTCGCGGGAAATACCTAAACTCGGCGATTATTATAATATGACTTGGTTAGCAGGTGCTCGTTACACATATAGCAGTCGAGTTTCTTTGCTTTTCCGTTTGTGACATGAGAGTGCTGCAATCAGTTTTCATGCTGCCAGAAGAATGCACACTGCCTTAAATCTGCTGACATCAAAGAGCACACGGGCACTTCTGGCATTTCATCCATCAAAACTGAACTGCCGTGGTTGAGATTGCACCCAGATCATTAGGCTGGGCAAACAGTGTAATTTACGAGTAGTCTGGTAAATGATAAGGTGGCAGTTGTCATCTAGTCTTCTTGGACGGGACTAGCTTTGCAGATCGGTAGACTTAACATAACTTTAACTTGGGGAGATGGTGTATAGCCGTTGGTAAGGGGAAGAAGCGCTCAAAAGACACACACGAAAGGAAGAAAAAGATAGGTCAGACTGGGCGTGGTGTAAATGACCTCGCAGGGGATCGTTTGCTGGTGATAAGGGGTGAATGCCAAATTTGGTTGAGCATTGTGCTAACTGCAGAGGGTGCGAGCCTTGGCTGAATGAGATTAAGATGCTGGGTAAGGGCCAAGAATGCACGTGAATTGTTAGAATCCTTTCATATAAGGAAGAGAGGGCGAGAGTGTCAGTGATGCACCAGTAAAGTTATTGAGGGCAGAGGTCAAGTATCTTGAACATATGTGTTTTGTGAACCGCTGTTGGGTTTCATGTCACTGCATGTCTTCCCCTTTATATATACTTGCTGGCATGGCTGCAAACAAAACAGATGAGTAGCGCCTGTCCTGTCTTTTTCTTTCTTCCGTGTGTGTCTTTTGAGCGCTTGTTCCCCTTACCAACAGTTCAGTAGACCTAAAGAAATGTAAAATACATATTAGGATCACACCTGCTGTGTTATAAAAGTAACTTCGTAAGCAGTTAAAATGCTTTCATAAAATCATGATTGTGAGGTATTGAGAAATAGTGATACAGGGATGGCATGGGTAGGGTTTAGAGTGTTGCCAGTGAGTATTGTGGGAGCCCCCCCACTTTTTGTTTGTCTATGGCATGGTCTAATAGAGACATGCCAAGACTGAATGTGTCAGTTTTGTCAAAATATGCCAGTTTCTTAATTTACTTGCCCACATGGCACCACCTGTTTTCTTTGTTGGCACGTATCATTTTTGTTACTCGTTTTTTTTTGCTTTTGTATGTTATTTCTGCAAAACCTGATCGCAGATATCTGCATGGTGCTTGCAAGTACCGAAACATTCATTGGAGTAAAACTGGCGAGAGTTGTTTCTCTTGGCAGTGGCCATATATTATGTTGAAAGGAAATTTAAATTTCTTGCTATTCGGCCATGGTGTCATAAAGCTGCAAAATTGTGTATGTGGCTTTTTACAAGTGTACTAGCCCTACTGTTGATTTTTCTGCTGCATACAAATATTGCAGGGGTGTGATAGCTGTGTCAATTGTGCCATTTTGATACAAATGAGATTTGCGGTACCAAAACAATAAATTTGTTGAAACCTTTTTTTGCAACGATGTTGCACTATCACAAAGTGTCACTATATGAAACATACTAGATGGCAGCCTGTCAGGTGATGCTTGCTAAGCCTACCGTACTACTGGTGGAAAAAAGTATACTGAAAGTCAGACAGAGGACAGCTGTCCAACGAATGCACACTTTGGACAAGTACAGAAAGACTAAGCTGGTGCAAGTAGTGTCGTCTGCTACATTTCTCCCACTGCTGACTCTGTACTGCTTTGCCAAGAAGCGTACATGCTTAAGGGCTTTTCCTGTCACTGTGCTCACTGAGTGTCCTTTAACCCTTTCGCTTCTGCGGCGAGTGATCTGCCGGCCTCTCGGAAACACCACCGAATTTTAAAACAGTGACCTTTCTTTCTAGGCAAGAAATTGCTCTGCCATTTAATTTAGCATCTGCTTGAAATGGTTGCAACACTGACTGAAAACAGCTTGAGCATTTAGGGGGGGGGGGGGGGCAATTATCAAAAAATTGGGCACAGCATTGACGTCGAGCTGCAAAAGATTAGGATTCCTTTGAGCGTGTGTATTTTCAAAAAAATTTATTTTGGAATGTGAAAATTGTCATTTGCAGTCATTAACAGCGACCAGTAACATTTTAAAATCAGTTTGTGCATGCACACAAATATGTGTAAGACACTGAGGGTACACTTCTGTTACCCCATTGGTGACTTCAGTAATTCATACATGTAGTGGGGAGTTACTATGGTTTTTTGCACTATATACTGGAGTCGGCTTTCTGTATGCGTTTTCCTGAGGAAACCAATGTTGGTTGTTAGAAGTGTACAGTATTCTCGTAATCTGGATTTTTACAGAATAGAGGGAATCTGAACACGGTGAGCTAAAAGAAATTAGTTTATACTCATCTTTGTACAAATCAGTGAGAACCAAGGTTGTTTGAACATAATTGTGTACATGTGCCTACGAAAAAGGGGCATGTCTCTTATTACATGACATGTTAAAAATAGTCTCTTCATACCAAGAAGGCTGTTTATAAAAAGGAAGAAATTCCCTCGAGAACAGCAAGCAGAACCTGAATGATTGAAATTGCTCCAAAACCCTTTTTTACAGTGCTTGTCATAGCTGTTTCAGCTTGGGACTGAAGTGGTCTTGAACTCAGCAACTGTGTGCAAGTTCCCGTGAACATTGTTGAGCACAACAGACTGCTGGGCAGCAAGCAAAGGCCTCATTTTTTTTAACTAACCATTGCTTCAGCAGATCGCGGTTAACCAGCATGCACATGTATGTCTTTCTTGGAGCTAAAAGCATGGAGGAAGAAAAAAATTGACGGCGTGCACGCAGCCTCCGCAAGCCAACCTCCTCTGAGGCCACTCCCTTCTCTCTCTTGCGCGCAATGACTCTTGGGGATTTAGCCAACATAGTGGCCAGACCTAAAAGCAGCAGGGTACATGGTATTCTTTAGACACTTTGGATGCCCCAGCGGAAAGCCTACTAGAGTGGACTACCGAAAATTACGCGTCTCATCGTAACACATAAGTTACTTTGTTTACAAATGTTGCATTGTGCTCAGTGTTTATAGTCACACTGGTGAGAACTGCAGGTAGCGTTTTCATCCAGGGTTCGTCGGGACGACTACGTAATCGACATTATGTTGCATGCCTGGGGAACTGGCTGCAACATGTATTTGAGGCCTGCATTTCATAAATGAAGCAGACGATTTTTGTCTCGAACAATACAGGCACATACCCTGACAAGCAAACGTTTAATTTCTCGAGGAGTGTGCATAACAGAATACTCACCGTTCGAGCGACAACCCCGGGCGGTATGCCTGTGTTGCTCTAGCATACCAGCACGCAAGATTTCATGTGGCAGTACTTGTTGGGCTAGTTGGTTTGATTCCATGCTTGCGGGTATTCTACTGTACTAAAATGGATGGCTTTGTAAAAATATGCCCTTGTACTTTCTCCTTCTTAGGCAATGAATGCCATGAAATTGAACCAATAGTCTGGCTGCCATCTCCACCACCGCTGCCACCTCCACCATGTAAGCAATTAAAACTATTATCCACATTTAGTCTGAACTGCTGCATTGCTTTTCTCTGGATGTATTGTGGACACAACTACTATATTTAGGGACAATTTTCTGTTGCTGTTCTATGGTGCTTACTGTTTGGGCTAGAGGTGTACTCGGATGAAATGTGAAATTTCATTGTCAGTGGAGGGATTATGCAGGGTTGCATGAGATGGCAACAAAGACCACTTCTTTCCCTTTCTTTCCTAACCTTTGCTGTGGAGCCGAAGTGTTGTCGGTGAATATAGGACAAACTTTGCTGAGTAGATGGAGACACTGTCAGTGATTAGAAGCGAGAGCTTGAGAGATGGAGAGTCGGTGTTGGCCATATCTGTATATGGATCAGCAGCAAATCTAACCATTGATTATCTCACTGTCTCCTTCATGTGTCTCATGGTAACTGCGTTTAAAATGTGGAAAGGTCCTAAATTCTTACATGCGGTTTGCATGGTGGCAGTGCTAAAATGTGTATTGTATGAGTGGAGAGCTGTTTCTTCATGTGGTGTTTATTGATGGGAAAAATGCAGTGGTTAGTAGTGAACACAGCCTCAGTTAATTCGAGCTACGAGCTCACTTAAACCACTTATTTTTTGGCTGTAGGCCATGGTTTGCTATATTTTGAGCAAATTTTTGGTTCTCATTTTCAGGTATAACACCCATGTATAGAACCCTCACAACACTTGCCGTACATCCTGCCAAAGCAATTTTAATATTTGATGATATGTGCTTCGTATAACGACAGTTGATTATTTGAACTTTTCTAGTGGCTTGTATGAAAAAACTTTCTCCCAGCTTTTGCAGTTCATCATTCTTCAGGAGGTCAAGTTTCGGGATAGTTGGTTGTTCTTTCTAAGAATGCAGTAAGCACAAAAATGAGGGCAAAGGTATATACAGGCAGACGGCTTATTTATTTGTGCTGTTATATATTTAATGTTCATTTTGCTTTCCACAGAGAGATTTTTTCTTGCACAATACGTTCCATGCAGAAATCGCTCAGTTTTTGTTGCGCCTGCCGGTAGCATTGAAAATCCTGCACTCCAGTGGTGAGGATATTGAAAGCTTGTTAATTCCAACCTCAATAATCTAAATTTTCAAATATTTCAAACTGGTCTGCTTGGTGCGGCCACACTCTATAAAAGTCTGTATAAAAACTTGTTCATTCGCACAGGAGTCGGTTCTACCACGGATAATTTCAGCTATGCACCACCATGTCTGGAAGGCCTTATGTGCAAGCATTTTTTAGGTAAAAACATTCCAGCCATTCAAAATTCTTCATTTCTATGTATGTGGAAGGAAAAATGCATTTTTGCCACAGTTTTATTAAGCACTTCTACCATTTTTGTGAAAAAGGATAAAAAGATAGTAATCTGTGGGTGGGGTTTTACATCTGAAAATGAATAAGACTATGAGGGACACCGTAGTCGAGAGAGCTCTGGATGAATTTATAGCATGTTGGGTTTTTTAACATGCACTGGCATTGCACAGCACATGGCGTACTCGGCGTTTTGCCTGCGTGAAACCATTACAATCTTGGTTCGGTTCCCAGGTACTGTGGCCAGTAATTGAGCGCTTTAACCTCTGGGCCACTGGCAATAGGTCAGAAGGAATGAAGTAGGTGGAAGCGCCCTAGACTAAAAGGATCTAGAATAATTTCCCCTATTGGAACCTTAATAAGCACTGACATAACATAGCATGCAAGCACGTTAAGCCTTTCATCTTTATTGTGGCGTGGCCAGGCTTAAGATTTAAATAAAATATCTCGGAATGATTTCATATTTTGTATTCTATCATTATTTTGGAACACACACAGCAAAACTTTTGGGTTACTTCCTACCTTACAGCGTCATCGATGGTGGTGTCATGGACAGTGCCGGAGGCATTAAAAATTACAGACCAATCAGCGTACTGTCTGTTACGTATAAGGTATTAACTAAGGTAATCGCTAATAGAATCAGGACAACCATAGACTGCAATCAAGCAAAGGATCAAGCAGGTTTTCGGAAACGTTACTCTACTATTGATTATATCCATACCATCAACCAGGTGATAAAAGAATGCTCGGAATATAACCAGACCGTACACATAGCATTCATCGATTACGAAAAAGCATTTGACTCAGTAGAAACCTCGGCGGTGATGCAGGCATTGCGAAATTAAGGTGTAGATGAGCCGCACGTGAAAGTGCTGGAAGATATATATAGTGGCTGCACAGCAACCATAGTTCTGCATAAAGAAAGTAACAAAAAAAGAAAGGTGTTAGGCAACGCGACACGATCTCCCCAGTACCATTCACAGCTTGCTTAGAGGAAGTATTCAGAGACTTGGAATGGGAGCAGTTAGGGATAAGGGTAGAGGAGAATACCTCAGTAATCTGCGATTTGCTGATGACATTGCCTTGCTAAGTAATTTGGGAGATGAACTGCAAAGAATGATTGGTTAACCTAGACAGGAAAAGTAGAAAGGTAGGATTGAAAATCAATATGCAGAAGACTAAGGTAATGTTCAACAGCCTCGGGAAAGAACAGCAGTTTAGTTTAGGTAGCGAAGCACTGAAAGTAGTAGGTGAATATGTCTACTCAGGACAGGTAGTAACCGCAGATCCGGACCATGAAGAAATAACGAGAAGAATAAGATTGTGACGGAGCGCATTTGGCAAGCACTCGCAGATTATGACTAGCAGCTTACCGGTATCGCTCAAGAGGAAAGCATACAACAGTTGCATTTTACCTGTACTCACGTATGGGGCTGAAACGCGGAGGCTAACCAAAAGGGCTACTTAAGTTGAGGACAATGCAGACGGCTATGGAACGAAAAATGGTAAGGGTAACATTAGGAGATAGGAAGCGTGCAGAGTGGGTCTGAGAAATAACTCAAGTTACTGACATTCTAGTGGAAATCAAGAAGAAATGGGCATGGGCAGGACATGTAGTGCGAAGAGAGGATAACCGATGGTCGCTTAGGGTAACAAACTGGATTCCAACGAAAGAAAAGCCTAGCGGGGGTGGCAGTAAGTTAGGTGGGCGGATGAGGTTAAGAAGTTCGCAGGGGTCAAGTGGATGCAGATAGCATAGAACCGAGTTAATTGGAGAAATATGGGAGAGGCCTTCGCCCTGCAGTGGGTATAGTCAGGCTGATGATGATGATGATGTTGGTGATAATACCTTACAGCCTAGCCTGTTGATACTGTGCAGTCATGATGGTGACATGTGTCAATATTTTTATTTATTTTCATTTTATTTTCAATACTCTCAAGGCCCGGTTATATCCCTTCAGCGGTTATATCCCTTATATCCGATTAATTTTATCCCTTCAGCAAGAAGTTGTTGGTATCATCTTCTGCATTGCTGTGGTACTAGGTGGTGTTTTCTTTGTCTCCCAATAGTTACTAATGCTGCACGTTTGTGTTGTTTAGCTTCAGCTCTACCAAACCAGGCCAGCGGAGCATCCAGCTTGGGCCAGGAAGATGATGTAGGCGAACTTGCTACTGCAACTAATGTAATGTCTAAACGAGTTTCTGGTCAGTTTGTGTCAGCTGCGGCGGCATAGCGAGAACACTCCGTGGCGGCATACAGATATCTCGGCACACACCTCTAGGACTTGCATTTAAGACTTGCTGTTGCTGCTTGGCCTGTGTGTTTATAATATTTAGATTAAGACTCATTGGTCACTGTTTAAATCCACCCTCCCCAGACACTCAACCATTGAACGCAGCACCCCTTGTCCCTACCAGTAGTGCAAATATAAAATCTTCAGACTTTTAACCTAGCCAGGTTTGCAGGTATGCTTGTAATAGGTCTTCCATCTAAGAACATTTGTGAAGCTAAAATATCTCAGATTTTTCATCTATAAGCTTTTGTTATGATATGGTATATCCTATCTGCAAGCCATCAAGGTACAGGCATCGCAATCATTTGCCAAAATGCAGCCTCAAAGCACAGAAAAGAGTTTGAAATGACACTGAGTACAGCTCTGGGAATTTTTATTTCAGTGAAACCTAATAGTAGAGAATTTAATGGCAGTGTTAATTGTCTGGCAGCAAAAGACGCATTACCGGGATATTTTGATTTGAAGTTAAGGTTTTTTCTGGAATTATGAATGATGACGAACTGTGATGCACATGCGGAATCATTGAATATAACGGATAGGATAGAACTAGCAGAGCTATCTAGGGTAATCAATAGATGCAAATGTCCGATATAAGGAATTATAACATTGAGGAAGTTGGGAATAGGCAAAAATGAGATGTATGCGTAAGGAAGAAGGCGGGTGGGCAATGACATCACTAATAGGGACAAGGTAGTTACAGCCGAGCCGTTCCGTACTTATACAGTATACGAAGTAATCAGGACAGTAATGAGATTGGCAATAATGAATAGCAATCAGATATTTCGCCAGGAATGTAGAAACTATGAAAAGAGCAAAAGCAACTGGGGAAGATCAGGGTCAGATAAGTACAGATTTGTTGAAGAGTGGGGGGGGATGAAGGAAATGTGAGCTGCACGTTTTTTGCAGTGAAGCGAATTCAGCTGTCCGAATATCCACCATTCTAGCATGCTGTTTGTCCCGTGGTGGGGGGCCTAACATGTGTGGCCTAACAGCCGTGAAGCTATGCCCTTATTATTTGCCCATTAAAATGAACATGCTGATTTCCACAAAACCTGACAGCAGCCTAGAGGCGGTCACCCCATTTGCCACTCCAAACCTACGTTGTCCAAGCCTCCACATGTTAGGAAGTTCTTAACTTCAATTAGGTGACTGTTGTCACTAAAGTAATACAGTGGTTAAGCAACTGCTAATAATCTGTTTTACTCCGGGGGCAAAACTTGTGACGATTGCATGGGTGATGCAGTGTCGTTCGTATCTTCAATGCATTATATATTTGAATGATTCGTTGTGGTTGGGCTAATTCATAAGAATAAATGTTGCCGCATAAAAAATAAGTGGACGTGCATACCAAAGCAGATTAATATTGAAACCACAGGGACATAAAAGTAGATATAGCTGCTAAGCACTGAAAATGAAACATACTGAAATGGAACTGGCTGCTTATAGTGCCACCATGCAGAGGTTTTCTTTTGCTTGTCATTATTCTGTCTTCATCATGAAGGTGTGCTATTAGTTTATATATATATATATATATATATATATATGTATATTGTCACGCCACCGACGAGGAGGAAGAATTGTGCTGGTCTGGGAGAAGAAGAGGAGAAAGCGTTGGTGCCTGGGGGCTAGTAGGCTTCACCTTATCCCACTGCCATATCACTGTAAATAAACACCCCTTTTCTATTTCACCGTAACAACTTGGTGGAAGGTGCTCCGTTCGATCCCTAAGTACGGCGCAGCAAGACCAACTTGAGTTTCGACGTAGTCGCCGCCTTGCTGGACTGCCACCGCTTCCAACAATCATGGACCACACCGAATCTAACCGTGCCAGCCGCGACGCTGCAAGTCAGGCTGGTGAAAGGCCTGCCCCCTTCAGCTCTGTTCCCTGCCAGCCTTACCGGGAATCACGACCGTTTGCAGGAGAGGAAGGTGAGGACGTTGAGAAGTGGCTACTTCATTATGAACGAGTTAGTCGGTACAACCAGTGGGACTCTATCACCATGCTCACAAATGTAGTTTTCTTTCTAACTCACACGGCTATGACCTGGTTAGAGAATAACGAGGACAATTTGACAACTTGGGAACGGTTTCCCACCGAGATAAAACAGCGTTTTGGTGACTCTGTACCGAGCAAAAAGCGGGCTGAGCAGACCCTTGCTCAAAGAGCTCAATTGCCGGATGAAACTTGTACCACTTATACAGAAGAGATCCTCAGATTGTGCAAATGTGTGAATTCCAACATGCCCGAAGAAGACAAAGTCGGCCACATTTTGAAGGGCGTCGCGGCTGACGTGTACAACTTTTTGATTGCCAAAGACACCCTTGAAACCGTCTCCGATGTTATTAAACACATCCGCGCTTTTCAGGCTCTCAACACCCGTTGTATTGCGCCAAAATTTGGGCTGCTAGCAACGTGCCTACCGTGGCCAGCCTTGATGACCATGCCCAACTATATCTTCCGTGGACGATCCGGCAAATCGTGCGGGAAGAACTGCTGCGGCTCAACCCACTTACCCTGCACAAATCTGCTGAGATCTCTGTCCAGAGGGTATCTAGACGGCCGGCTTCACCACCACAAGCGATTACAGTGCAGCCTTTTGCACAAGCTTCTGAAGTTGCAGCTTCTATTGACTATCCTCCTATGCATTTCGCCAACCGGAATGCGCTGATGCCCGACGCCCCAAGGTATGACGTCGCCTCAAGTGCACATAGATCTTCCATTCGATCTACCAGGATTCCTGAGCAGTATGAGCATTCAGCCAGACCTACAACGCGCCCAGCTGTTCCTTGCTCTTATTCCCAAACATTTTCTACCTTCCCCGCCGATATGCTACCGCTACGGCGTCGAAGGTCACATCGCCAGGTACTGCCGCAGTAGGTTCCCACCTCGCTATAACCGTCCGACGCCTCCAACAGTACCTAACAATCGGCAATACAGTCCCGTTTTTCAGCAATCCAATGCTCAGCGTGGGTATTACCGCAACATCCATAACCAGAATCTCCGCGACCACTCCCCTGCATCTGATAGAAGTGTTACTCCTCCACCCGCCTTCCGTGCGCGTCGTTCTCTATCACCGCGGCGGCGCACCATGTCGCCTCAGCAGGAAAACTAACCAGCGCGACCAATGGGGGTGAGGCCACTAGAAATGTGCTGTGTGCCAACATCCCTCCAACTATAATGCTCAAAAACAAAATTCGTGTGTTTATTGATGGTGTGTATACATTAGCTTTGGTGGATACGGGTGCAACTGTGTCTGTGATGAGTAATCAGTTTAGGCGCTTGTTGGGACGCAAAGTGATATTTGAATATGACCGTGCTTCAACGTTTTGTGGTGTGAGTGGAGAGGCGTTGCGGCCACTGGGTGTGTGTAGTGCGCAAGTGACTGTGGGTGGTGCAATTTTTCAAGCCGAATTCGTAGTCTTACCCCACTGTACGCATGACATCATTTTAGAAATGGACTTCTTGAAGTTTTGTGGCGCTACCGTGGACTGCCGAAGTCAAGAGGTTCATTTTGGCGGCTCGACTCTGCCGACTCTTTTTGAAAGTGGCCGTAATGAAGACACAGTTTTTAGTATTACCGAAGACACAGTAGTTCCACCTTTGTCTGCCATGTTCGTCCCCGTGTCCGCTCCACTTCTTTACCAGGTTTCATTTCAGGCCGTGTTGCACCCAGTTCACTCAGCATGCCTGAAGAAAAATGTTATTATCCCTCACTGTATGATCTCCGTGCATCACGGTAGTGCCTCGTTATGGACAATCAATCCATCGTCCGAGCCCGCAGTTTTACCAACGGGATTGAAGCTTGCCTCCTGTGGACCCGATGCGCCCCACGTCGTTGCTTTGGTCACAGATGCTATGAGTGCCACCGTACCTCTGCCTGCTGATGAAACTTCGATCTTCCGTATGATCAGCGCCGATCTCAGCTCACCTCAACGCCGTACTCTTGTGGATATTCTTCTACCCTTTTTGCCTATGTTTGACTTTTCTCAAACAGATGGACCGACCTCTCGCCCTGCACATCGGACCCATCATACCATCGACACTGGTTCGGCTCGTCCCAATCGTCAAGAGCCATATCACGTGTCCCCATCTGAGCTCAAAGTCATTCTTGAGCAAGTGGAGGACATGCTACGGAAGAAGGTGATGCAGGAGTCATCTAGCCCCTGGGCTGCCCCTGTTATTCTTGTACGCAAGAAAGACGGTTTGTGGCGATTCTGCGTCGATTATCGGCATCTAAATTCTGTTACGAAAAAGGACGTCTATCCTCTTCCTCGCATAGACGATGCCCTCGACTGCCTCTCTGGTGCGTCCTATTTTTCTTGTCTTGATCTCAGATCTGGCTACTGGCAAATTGCAATGGACCCTGCGGATCAGAAAAAAACAGCCTTCGTAACGCCAGATGACCTTTATGAGTTTAATGTTATGCCATTCGGGCTAAGTAATGCGCCAGCCACATTTGAACGCTTTATGGACACAGTTTTGCGCGGCTTAAAATGGGACATTTGTCTTTGCTATCCGGGCGATGTCGTCATATTTGGGAAATCCTTCCAGTAACACAATGACCGTCTAGTACGCGCCTTGAATTGTCTGCACAACGCCGCCCTAATCCTAAACTCGAAAAAGTGCCGCTTTGGAGAGCGCCAATCGCTGGTGCTAGGACACCTTGTCAATGGTGATGGTGTAAGGCCGGATCCCCAGAAAACTGCCGCTGTTGAGTCTTTTAAACCCCCGCAGACAGTGAAGGAGTTGCGCAGTTTTCTAGGGTTGTGTTCTTATTTTAGACGCTTTATACATCACTTAGCTGACGTCGCTTACCCATTGACGTGCCTTCTCAACAAAAACTCCACTTTTGTCTGGGCACCAGACTGCGACGCGTCATTTCGTCAACTGAAGTTTTTTTTAATATCGAAACCTATCCTACGTCACTTGGATCCTGCTGCAGTGGCAGAAGTTCACACGGACGCTAGTGGAATCGGTCTCGGGGCAGTCCTTGTCCAACGGCACGATGAACGAGAGCATATTATCGCGTACGCAAGTCGTACCCTGAGCAAGCCGGAGCGAAACTACACAGTCACCGAACAGGAACGCCTGGCTGTAGTTTTCGCTGTGCAGCGTTTCCGTTCATATTTGTACGGACGGTCGTTTACTATCGTAACTGACCATCATTCACTCTGTTGGCTGCGGAACCTTCGAGACCCATGTGGTCGCCTCGCACGCTGGGCCCTCCGGTTACAGGAATATGACTTTGCCGTGGTGTACAAAAGCGGGAGGCGTCATGCAGACGCGGATTGTCTTTCTAGGATGCCAATGACCACGACTGGACCTGACAGCGACGATTTCGACAATTATATATCGACCCTCGAGCCAGCATTCCCCGACACGAATGTTTTCAAAACGGAAGAGCAAAATGATACCAGTCTACAGCCTCTGTTTGCCGCCGCCCAAGCCAGCGTACCTACAAGCCGTTTTTGTGTGCGTGAAGGCCTCCTATGGAAAATGGGTTATTCGCCTCTCGGCCAGCAATACCTACTCGTAGTTCCCAAGACGCTGTGCACGGACGTATTGCGTGTTATGCATGATGATCCAACTTCTGGGCATTTAGGATCGGTTCGAACACTCCATCGTGCTCAAGAAAGATTTTACTGGCCCAGAATGCGCTCGACGATTGAACAATACGTTGCCAGTTGCAAGCAATGTCAACGCCACAAACGTCCAATTGCAACTCCATCTGGCTTGCTGCACCCTGTGAAGACCCCGACAGCTCCGTTTGATCAAGTAGGCATTGTCTTCGTAGGTCCGTTTCCGAAGTCCGTGGATGGAAATCGCTGAATTGTAATCTGCGTGGACTATCTCACACGTTACTGTGAAACCGCCGCTCTTACATCTGCTACGGTGCATCAGGTGTCGCTTTTCTTGCTGCGCTCAGTCATCTTACGACACGGGCCGCCACGAATTGTCATCACTGATCGGGGCCGACAATTCACTGCTGATGTTACTGAAGAGCTCATGCGTTTATGCGCCGTAACTTTCCGACACTCGACGCCATACCATCCCCAGACAAATGGCTTGACTGAGCGCGTCAACAGAACGCTTATCAACATGCTAGCCATGTATGTGGACGCAGGGCATAAGAACTGGGACACCATACTACCCTTCATCACGTATGTGTTTAATACCGCCACGCATGAGACGACTGGGTACAGTCCATTTTTCCTGCTCTATGCCAGACCGCCACGCTACTCCCTGGATACTATCCCGCCCTTCACAAGCCGTGAAGACCCCTGCCTGGCTGAGACCCTCTGTCTCGCCGAAGAAGCTCGGAGATTCGACCGATTACGGTCTGGTGCTTCACAAGAACGTTCTAAAGTGCGATAAGATGCCAGTTACCGGCGGGTCACGTACTCTGTATGTGATTTAGTCTGGCTGTGGCGTACAATTCGGCGCCGTGGCCTACTTCAAAAAATCTTGGCCCACTATGATGACCCATATGTGGTTGTCAAATGCATAAGTGATTTAACTTATGCAATAGCCCGCCTGACAGCATCGGGTCGTCGGTATGCCAAAACCGAACTATGTCATGTTGCCCGCTTGAAGCCGTGTCAGCCTCGCACGACTCACGAACATGCCCAGAGGGCTTAGGCTGAGTAGGGGGAAATGTCACGCCACTGACGACGAGGAAGAACTGTGCTGGTCTGGGAGAAGAAGAGGAGAAAGCGTTCGTGCCTATGGGCTAGTAGGCTTGCCCTTATCCCACTGCCATATCGCTGTAAATAAACACCCCTTTTCTATTTCCCCATAACAATATATTGCCGCGAAACCTTCAAAACCGTATTTGTTGCTTTTTTAACAGCCGCCGGCATACAGGCTTATCACTCTGATTCTAGACCGCGTACCAGTTTCGTAATCTTTGTTTCCTAATGCTCGATGTCGCGAGTCACACCTTTATCAGTTTCGTTGTACCGCAAGATGCACCGAGATCTGTCTCGAAGGTTCCCACCACTCGGGTGTCTTTCCACAATGTTCCAGCACGTGCTGGTAGCTGTTTACGACGTTATCTAGATTGTTCTGTGCAGCCTTTAAATTGAGCATTGACAAGTGTGGCGGGCATTCTTTGTTCCACGATCGACGAGCACGTTTGTTTCTATCGCCGCCGCCGAGTTGCTTAGTTCTTTTGCGGGCGCAAGTCAGCCCAAATAAGGAGTTTCTTTAGTGCAATCATCGACCCTTCATCTGTGTCGTCGACCTCGTCGACCTCGTCACCACTACGTGACATTTGGTGGAGGTGCTGCCTTTCATCCTTCAAGCGAAGACCCAAGCCGCGTTCCTGTCACCCTGGAAGACCAGCCTACAGGTCACTGAGCCAGCCGCCGACTTCAAGGCCTACAACCCGAACACGATCTGCTGCCTGACCCCATTCGATCTCGGAAGGCATCGACGCGACAATGGCCCAGCCTACAGCACCGGCTGTTTTCGTCCAACCCCGTGAGCCTCCCTGCTTCCATGGACAACAGAATGAAGATGCTGGAGACTGGATGGACATTTTCGACCGTGTGGCAGAATTCAACGGCTGGAACGACGCTGCGAAATCAGGCAGGTCTGCCTTGTTCTTCAAGGACATGCCCGAGTTTGGTTCGAAAATCATGAGGCAGCTATGAAGGATTGGGACATTTTCAAGGAAGCGTTTTTGACTGCCTTTTCAAGCGTCGTCCGAAAGGAAAGAGCCCAGGCCCTCCTTCAGTCAAGAGTTCAACTTCGTAACGAGCCTGTCCTGGCGTACGTTGAAGAGATGAAGCGCCTCTTTCGCCGCGCCGACCCTAACATGACTGAAGGTGAGAGAGTCAAATTTTTAATGCGGGGCGTCAAAGAATCGCTTTTTGCAAATCTTGACCGAAATCCGCCAAACACCGTGGCGGAATTTGAAACGGAAGCATCTGCCATCGAGAAGACATTGTACACCCGGATGCGCCACTACGAGCGACCACTTCAGCCAGACTACTCAAGCCACTACCCCAGCGCATCTGCAAGTGGAGAGAACGTTCAGGACCTCATCCGGGAGATCGTGCGAAAGGAGCTCCGCCGATTGATACCATCATCGCAACAACCCCAGGTGGCGACGCTCGCGGACGTCGTCCGTGAAGAAGTCCAGCAGGCGCTGGGCGTTCCTCAAGCGACGGCTGCGACTGTTCCAGCGCAAGAGGCAACAGCAATGAACTACGCTGGTGCATTACGTCGCCCTGCGCCCCGAAGTGATGACTTTCCGAGCCATCGCCGCTACCGTCCTGTTCCTGAAAACCACCCCTTGGCCCCCGCCCGCCAAGCCTACCAACGACCCCCAAACCCCAGGAAGTGCGACGCCTGGATGACTGCAAACAGCCGGCCATTGTGCTTCCACTGCGGTGAGGCCGGCCACGTTCTGCGCCACTGCCCGTACCGACGAATCGGTCTCCGCGGATTTGAGTCGACGCTCCACGACCACGCCCAGGTGAACGACCACAAGATATTGACAACTATCTGCGTAGCGGTGAGATTGCGCCACCAAGCCGTCGGTTCAGATCTCCATCGCCGTACAGGGCCCGCTTTGGGTCGCCAGGCATTACCTATGATGAGAGTATGCGCGGAAGGTCCTCAAGCCCGCGCAGGGGAAACTAAACAGAGCAACCTTTGGAGGTGAGGTTGCTCAACGGCGAAAAGACGAACATCCTCCGCCGACGACGACCACTAACGACGACGCAACCACTTCAGCGCCGCTCCACACGACGACACCGACCACAACACGACCAGAGTGCAAGCAAACACCGCCGCCCAGCGAAGTAACAACAGTATGCCCCGGCCATGACCTGAACAAACGACGGAGCCGAGATCGGACACTAAGGCCCACGTGCAATGCGAGGACGCGAACAAGTGACCTTGAAGTTGATATTCACGGTCGCAGAGTCACTGCCCTAGTTGACACCGGAGCTGACTATTCAGTCATTAGTGGACCGTTAGCCTCTCAGCTCAGAAAAGTTACCACCGCTTGGCATGGCCCGCTGATTCGCACCGCAGGTGGCAACCTGATTACTCCATCGGGACGATGCACTGCAAGAATAACCGTAAATGGGCGTACTTACCCCACAAGCTTTGTGGTCTTGCAGCAGTGCTCCCGCGACGTGATTTTAGGCATGGACTTTTTAAATGAACATAGGGCTATCATCGACCTGCGATCCAAGATCATCAAGCTCTCTGGAGACAAAGCCATTCCTGCTACGACGACATCGACGCAACACATCGCTCTAAATGTCATCGATGAAGAATTGACCGTCCCGCCCCGATCAAGCATCACAGTCTGCGTAGGTAGTGCAGACATAGAAACCGCTGAAGGCATCGTCGAAGGAAATATCCAATTGCTCTTAGAAGGAGGTGTCGGCGTCGCAAGAGGCGTCGCGAAATTTCGGAGAGGTCAAGCTCAGGTGCTAGTAACAAACTTCTCCGAAGAATACCGGCATCTCAACAAAGGCACGACGATCGCTTTTTCAACGAATTAGCGGACCTCAAAGATGTATTCGCCCTCCACGACCAAACGCTTGAAGACGCACCGGACCTATTCCGTCAGCCCACATTTGACATCAACCCGGCATTGACCCACATCAGGAAAGATCAGATTCTCAGTCTTCTTCGAAGCTACGTGGAGTGCTTCTCGTCATCATCGAAGGTACGACAAACACCACTGGCCAAGCACCGCATTATAACGGACGAAAACGCCCGACCACTGCGCCAAAGCCCATATAGCGTATCGCCGCGAGAACGCCAGGCCATACGCGATCAAGTTCAGGAAATGCTGCGTGATGACATAATCCAGCCATCGAAGAGCCCCTGGGTGGCACCAGTCGTTTTGGTTAAGAAGAAAGACGGCACACTTCGCTTCTGCGTTGATTACCGCCGCTTGAATAGCATTATTAAGAAGGATGTCTACCCGCTTCCCCTCATCGACGACACTCTCGACCGGCTCTGCAATGCAAGGTACTTCTCATCGATGGACCTGAAGAGCGGATATTGGCAAATTGAGGTCGACAAAAGAGATCGCGAGAAGACCGCATTCATCACACCGGACGGCCTTTATGAGTTCAAGGTAATACTATTTGGTCTCTGCTCCGCACCAGCCACGTTTCAACGAGTCCCAGATTCGTGCCACACATTCGTAAAAGAATCTGTGGCTGGCTTGAAGTCGAAAATTTGTTTGGTATATTTAGACGACGTTGTTGTCTTCTCGTCAAACTTTATTGACCACCTAAAACGACTGCAGACAGTGCTGGAAACCATCAAGTCATCGAGACTAACGCTAAAAGCAGAGAAGTGCCACTTCTCCTACCAAGAACTGCGGTTCCTAGGTCACATCGTTAGTAAGGATGGTATTCGCCCAGACCCGGAGAAAACAGCTGCAATCGCACAATTCCTACCACCTGTCCACGAGAAAGCTGTGCGCCGATTCCTTGGGTTGTGCGCTTATTATCGACGATTTGTCAGAACCTTTTCGCTCATCGCCGAACCGTTGACGCAGCTTACAAAGGCTGACTTACCTTTTAAATGGGAAACGCCGCAAGGAGAAGCCTTCGACGAACTTAAGCGCCGTCTGCAGTGCCCTCCTGTACTTAGCCACCATGACGAAAACGCCGAGACCGAAATCCACACCGACGCGAGCAGTGTGGGCCTAGCAGCCGTTCTCGTCCAGAAGAGTGATGGACAGGAGAAAGTAATCGCCTACGCTAGCAGGTCCCTCACAAAAGCCGAAGTCAATTATTCGACGACCGAGAAGGAGTGCCTTGCAATCATCTGGGCCACTTCTAAGTTTCGCCCATACCTATACTGCCGACCATTCAAGGAGGTAAACGACCATCACGCGCTTTGCTGGCTGGCTAATTTGAGAGATCACTCCGGCCACCTGGCCAGATGGAGCCTACGACTTCAAGAATTTGACATGACTGTAGTCTATAAGTCGGGCCGGAAGCATTCCGACGCAGACTGCTTATCCCGAGCTCTCGTCGACGCTCCCCCGAAGGACGATGACGACGACGCCTTTTTGGGACCGGTGAGCGCCAGCAGTTTCGCAGAACAACAGCGATCAGACCCTGAGCTGAAAGCGCTGGCCGATTACTTGGAAGGAAAGACCGCTTCCCCTCCTGGTGTGTTCAGGCGACATTTATCATCGTTCACGTTAAGCAATGGCCTCCTCGTGAAGAACTGCGCACCCAACAAGACCGCGCAGCTTCTCGTAGTGCCTAAAACCCTCCGGCAGGAAATTCTGCAGGCGTTGCACGATGAGCCCACAGCAGGTCACCTCGGATTTGCGCGCACGTTGCATCGAATCCAGGAGAAGTACTACTGGCCGCGACTGCCTGCCGAAGTTGCCCACTACGTGAAGACGTGCCGTGAGTGCCAACGACGCAAGACGCCGCCGATCAGACCAGCAGGACTACTAAACCCGATTCCGCTTCCAATCATGCCCTTTCAACAAATTGGGATGAATCTCCTTGGCCCCTTTCCATCTTCGTCTATGGGTAACAAGTGGATCATCGTGGCCACTGACTACCTTACCCGTTACGCCGAAGCAAAAGCACTACCCAATGGTACCGCGGCAGAAGTCGCCAAATTTTTTGTCGAACAAATTCTCTTGGGACACGGCGCCCCAGAAGTGCTTATCACGGACAGGGGAACGGCGTTTACGGCAGTGTTGACGCAAGCCATCCTGGAATAGTCACACAAGCCATCGACGAACAACTGCGTACCATCCCCAGACCAATGGCCTTATGGAGCGCCTGAACAAAACGATCGCGGACATGATCGCTATGTACGTCGACGCTGAACACAAGACCTGGGACGCCATTTTGCCGTACGTGATCTTCGCGTATAACACGGTAGTCCAGGAGACGACCAGAGCGACCCCGTTCAAGCTTGTGTACGGTAGGGAGCCCAAGACGACGCTCGACGCAATGCTACCGCACGTAACCAGCGAGGACAACCTTGACGTCGCCGCCTACCTGCAGCGTGCAGAGGAAGCCCGACTACTCGCACGGCTACGTATTAAAGACCAACAGCGCACCGACAGCCGACGATACAACTTACGACGACGCCACGCCGAATACAATCCAGGAGACCAAGTGTGGGTTTGGAGACCAATTTGCCGTCGCGGACTAAGTGAAAAGTTGTTGCGTCGATACTTTGGGCCATACAAAATCATTCGCCGCGTCGGACCACTGGATTATGAAGTCATTCCCGACGGAACGTCAGCATCACAACGGCGACGCGCACGCCCAGAAATTGTACATGTTGTACGACTGAAGCCATATTTCGCGCGGTAAAGAATCTGTGGCGTTTAAACTTTGTAGTGTTTATGTTAAAGTTGCTTTGTTTTGGAACATCGAGGCGATGTTTTTTTATGGGGGGAGTAATGCCGCGAAACCTTCAAAACCGTATTTGTTGTTTTTTTAACAGCCGCCGGCATACAGGCTTATCACTCTGATTCTAGACCGCGTACCAGTTCCGTAATCTTTGTTTGTTAATGCTCGATGTCGCGAGTCACACCTTTATCAGTTTCGTTGTAGTGCAAGATGCACAGAGATCTGTCTCGAAGGTTCCGGCCACTCGGGTGTCTTTCCACAATGTTCCAGCCCGTGCTGGTAGCTGTTTGCGACGTTATCTAGATTGTTCTGTGCAGTCTTTAAATTGAGCGTTGACAAGTGTGACGGGCATTCTTTGTTCGACGATCGACGAGCACGTTTGTTTCTATCGCCGGCGCTGAGTTGCTTAGTTCTTTTGCGGGCGCAAGGCAGCCCAAATAAAGAGTTTCTTTAGTGCAATCATCGACCCTTCATTTGTGTCGTCGACCTCGTCACCCCTACGTGACAATATATATATATATATATATATATATATATATATATATATATATATATATATATATATATATATATATATATATACTCACAATTCACATATATTCACAATTCATAAGTGTAACTCTGCTGCACATTTGGCAGCCTTTCAGAACATGTTTTGGCACTGAGCCTGTATTCTTGTTCTCACTCTTCTTCACTTTACAGGAGCTTTGTTTTATGTACTGACATTTTATCGGTACAAGACAACTTCACTTTCTCCTCAGTGTCCCTTTAAAGGCCTCTTTTTGGGTTTGTTGGTGCGTACTTGAAGTGGTAAAAAAATTTCACTTTACCATGCAGACCACATGAAACGAAGACTTTCCTTCCTATTATGTGGTCTGCATGATTCGGCGCAATTTTTTCGCCAAATCAGGTGTCCGTTTAAAGACGTTAACACATGATTGGTAGCATATTTCATACTTAGAGTGCACAATTTGCCTTTTTATGGCATGTTGGTGGTTGCAGCACTGTTGTAAGTTTAACGGCGTGGTTGGTTGTGTGATTTCTTGTATGGAAATTTTTTAACCCTCAAGTCCATAGTGTTTCTTGTAGTATTAAAAAAACTAAAAGTTTTAAAAATGTTCTTTATTAGTATTTTAGCACATCTTCAAGCCAGGTATTGCACGAACTTATATGAAGCAGAAAGTACAGCTCTGGGAATATTCCCTGTAGGCTCAGAAGAGTGTCCTGCATCTGGCGCAAGTTTGCGAAGCAGAGAATAGAGCAGAGGTCAACACCGCACATGAACCCGTGATCCGTGACCTGTTATCATTGGCAGCCTACTAGTATCTGCAGCCTTCAGTTAAGTAGCGCTTTGAGTGAATTTGTAATTTTTCAGCTATTTGATGGAGGATTGTCACATAGCAATGACATCTGAACATTTCCTACCAGTGTAGTCGTTCACAAGTTGCCTTCATTGCTTCAGCAGAAAGAAAAGGTGATGCAATAATTGAGATTCTTACAGTAATTAGCTATTTACAGTCGCCGATCCATTTTTCGGACTCGGCGGGACCCGGGAAACGGTCCGAATAATCAAACAGTCCAAAAAATCCGGGAACTTAAAAAAAAAAGAAATCACTTTTGTGCGAAAAATCAGCTTTAGAAATCCCGAACTTCGCCGCTCGCCATGTTTCGTTTATATGTTGATAATAGGGAGTTATAGCACATCGCGATCCGCTACTTTGGTCGGCTTCCGCGCATTGCCCATACGCATACGCCTGCCATCCGATTCGGCGGGCCTGGCCGCCATTTTAGGTGCACTGACTGGTGCTGACGCGGGAGGTATGCGCGCCGCCGGGAAGTACGCAACTCGCTCAAGGCGGTTACCGCATGCGCAGTGGTGCCCCACTTAAGCTGTGATCACTACAGTATACCTCGGCCAGTCATGCTTTTGTCCATGCAACTTCACGGCGACACGCAGGTCATGCTCGCCACGGATGAACGAATTAATGCATGCGCCCCCCGCCCGAGGCAACAACATTCAGTTTCCATTTCCATGTTTAACGACGGTTGCAAAGACCGCGATATAGACTCACGGGAAAAAAAAAGAGTGGAACGAGAGACTGCGTGAATTCAGGGCGAATTATTGGAGTCCGAAAAATCAGTCCGATACTTGCAAAAGTTCACTCAAGAATTATGTAAAGGACGTGCATCCCCTACTTTTCGAGACTTGGTTCGAACCAATACTTTTCGCTGCTAGTAAAAGTGGTTTGGTTCCTCCATGTAGTGTATGTAGTTGATAATAGCCACAGGGCAGTAGGGCGCAATTTTAGATCCAACACTTGGTTCTTGAGACTGTCACTGTATATAAGGAATTGGGAGTAGCGGTCTTCTTTCAAGCAGGTAACTACAGCCACTAGGTCTCCCAAATTGTCATCACTAGTTGATTGGACTGCATTATGAGAAAGTGAAAACAAAACGGACCCAAAGCCAGTTTTGCCATAAAAAGCCCGGTCATTTAGGCAGAAAAAAGTTGGCAAAGCACTTAAGATTTCACCAGAAGTCCATAGGGGATTATGTTCCCATGCACAGGTCTGGAATAGGCTGCATTCATTTCACAAGTAAACTAAAGCAAGGCTCTAGAACGCCATCGCACATCACAGGAAGCTCCAAAGTGTCAATTGTATATAATTCATATACTTTTCTGACGCCAAATGGCCAAGTATTCGTAATTTGTTTTCCTGGTGGCAAAAAACGAACGTGCAAACACTCTGGTTTTAAGTCATAATTTGGGCGACATTTCCAGTATGTGGCAAAGGTCTGTCAAAATATGTGAGTAGTTCATACTAATCTTCTTTAGGCTGTGCCTCTGATGGGGACCTGCAAATGATTGTTAGTTATTTTTAAGTGGTTCTCGTAACAAACATGAAGAGACGATATGATTTGCTACTTAACACTTCCATAGCTTTGTCCTTTGATCCTTTCTATTCCTGCGAAGAAGTCCCCAAGAGATATGAAATAAAGACAGGTTACACAATGTGGCTTGGAGCTAAAAATTACTCCCTACACTTAATGCATTGGCTGTACTTTCTATGTATTTATTTTCTTGATCAGCCCAATTTGCTTTCTCATCAGCACCTGTTTTGTCAGATAGAAATAATCCACTTGTTGCCAAAAGTACTGTTTTACCACAACATAATAGGATTCAGAGCTAGATAGAATATAGCATACCCAGGTTTATTTTACCGAGGCATTATTACTGCTTGTTAAAATTTTCAATATTTACATTGCTTATGCAGGCTAGCAAAGGCAACTGAAAAAGTATCTTTTGGTTCAGCAGTGCCTTCTACTGAAAGCTAGTGGCAATTTAGTAGCCTAATTTAGAGCAAAATGTTGATACTAACACATTGCTTAAGTTGTGCTGCTAAAATTGGCACCACCAGGTACAGCTGTTCTCTAATCAGCCTGCTCACACTGTAAACTTTGCTTTTTTCATCGGCTATACTGGCGGTCATAAGGATGCTGATGGAGATTCGCCATCAGCAGCGCGAGATTCTGAGGAAGCTGCAGAAGTTAGCCGCGAGGCCATCCACTCCGGAGGCTGTGGATGTAGAGCCTGTGGGATTGCCCCCCCCCCCCCCCCCCCCGCCATTGCCAGCCGCCCTAGAAGAATTAGAGGCAGTGGAAGCTGCCGCTCGTGATGATCATATAGCTGCTCTTCTGGTAATTTGTTTTGTCACTGACTATCAGCAAATTTCAAAGAAGAATGCTGGCTTAATATACCTGAGGTGTTAGGAGATCTGAACAGCAAAAATAGATGCATGCCATTCTTAGTGAATAATGTTACCTGGCTATATAGTCTGACTGAAAGGAATACTGAACAGTTGGCATGCAAAAGTGTTACTTTTCATTGTTCTTAACTGAAGATAAAGCGCACAAGAAGACACACACAAGAGAAGAAGACACAGGGCACGCGCTAACTCTCATCTGGTTTATTTGCAGCAAAAACAGCAAATATATGCTGAAAAGGGGTCATGCGCAGTACATGAGAGTAACATAAAGACAGAGTCAAAATAAGGAATATTACAAAACATGATCAAGGAATATCACAAAACACGATCAAGAAAACTGATCTCTGCCCTCCAGAGCTGCACCGACGTATCGCTGACACACCTATCTCCCCTTTTCCCGATATGGAATGCCTCCAAAAGCTCACGCGCTGTCTTATCACGGCCTCTGCCCAGAGTCTTAATGTCAGCCAGTCGCGGCTTGCACGCAGTGCAGTTCGCGCAGTGCGCTGCCAAATTTGTCGCTCCACCCCTTAAAGCCCGCATATGATCCCCTGCTCGATCATTAATACAGCGCTAGGTCTGGCCAATGTAGGCCTTCCCACAGGTCAGCGGGATCTCATATACGACCCCCATGCAGAAGTCGACAAACCGCTTAGCATGTTTTTTCTCACAATCGCTCGGTTTTCCAACACGCGAAATGCGTGAGCACAGCTCCGCCATCTTCTTCGGAGCGGAGAATACCACCGGCACGCCATGTCTGTTCGCCACTTTCTTCACGTGGTGCGCAACCTTATGCATATACGGTACCACAACAGGTTTAGCCGTATTTCTCACCGGAGCAGTTTTTTTCCCAAACATGGCTCGCTTGGTTTTCTGGAGCAGGGCTTCCGTCACTGACATAATGACCGCGCAGGGGTAACCAGCTGACAGCAACCGCTGTATTTGCCTATTAAAACTCGACTGCACAGCATGCGGGCACGACTTCGTGAGGGCAGACCCTAAGCATTGGCTAGCGATAGCTGTTTTAACAGTTTTAGAATGTGCCGAAGAGTAGGGCAAAAATTGTTTCTGTGCCCGCGGAGCGTACAATCAACAAACATGACCATTCCCTAAAGTAACGTTAATATCTAAAAACTGCAATGAACCCTGTGAAGGAAGTTCATGAGTGAAAACCAGACCTCTCCCATTCTGCCGAAAGTTGTCTAAAATCCCACCCACCGCGTCAGTGTACGTCGAGTTTGGTAGCTTGTTAAGAATAATCAGAAAATCATCCACGTACCGAAATACCTTTAGCAAACCTTTCCATTAAAGCTCTGCTCAAGGGCGTGGTCAACAAAAGCTAAAAACACATTACAAAGAACCGGGGCAACACAAGAACCAATGTATATCCCTTATTTTTGGTGATAAAATCTGTTCTCAAAAGAGATAAACGTAACACCAATATAAAACTCAAGCACACGTATAAAATTATCCACTGTTGGACCACTAGAGTTCTGAAATTGCACAACCCCACTTTCTTCAATAGCATCTCTCACAGCAGCATGAGGAATCGAATAAAATAAATCTTCCACGTCTACAGAGAATACATAGCCAATCGACGCATTATCCTCGAGAAAGCTCACCACTTCATTCGAATCCTTCGTTAAAAAGGGGTCTTGAATCTGCAGTGAATTTAAATGCTTCTGAAGGTACTTGCTTAATACATGCTGCCAAGTACCATTTTCCCTAACAACAGACCTAAAAGGCACATTCAGATTATGTGTTTTAGTCGTAAAAAACACTGAGGGGGCATTGCACCTAGTACTAACAATATCATTTGCTAACCTGTCGAGAACCAAGTCTTTGCACAAGGCAGCCGCTTTACCCTTCACTCTAGTGGCGCTGGCCTTTACTTCCTCGAAATTCTTGGCTATCGCATCTTGCGCTCTCCTGTGGTATTCCTCTTCAGTCAACACCACGAAGCCTCCTTCCTTGTCTGACTGAAGCAGTCGTAACTTATTGTGCTGGAAGAAGGACACAACCTTCCCCCACCCATCCTTGGAACGGCCCGCGGAGGTCCTGACAGTTTTCATCAGCGCGTCCACACCATCAAGTAGGCATCTTTCTTGGTCTTCTCCTGCAGCCTTCCTAGCTTTGCCGATTAAGCGCGAGCAATTCATGGCCCGGTACACTTGGTTCCTGACAGAATTTGGGACCCTTGCTTAAAATATTGGAAATTTCCCCCGGCAACACCGCATCTCCAACCACTGCCACATCAGTAGTCCGACGAACACTGCTCTGTCTGCCCTCAGTCGAATGCAAGGCTTGGTTCAAGGTCTGGGCCCAGAGGAATTCCGTCTTATTAGCCGCATGGCGTCTAATGGCACGTAGCTTGATCTCGGCTAACAAATCAGGGTCTAACGCATACCACAGGGTCCGCAGATTGTCCTGACATCTTCGCACTTGTCGCCACAGCTCGGAACTCAACAATTAAAAAAAACTCTTCAAAACGTATCCACGCGGTCTCAGAAACTTTTTGAAGAGTTTTTTTAAATTGTTGAGGTCCGAGCTGTGGCGACAAGTGCGAAGATGTCAGGACCATTTGCGGGCCCTGTGTTATGCGTTAGACCCTGGTTGGTTAGCCGAGATCAAGCCGTGCCAAGCCCAGATCAAGACGTGCCATTAGACGCCATGCGGCTAATCTGACGGAATTCCTCTGGGCCCAGACCTTGAACCAAGCCTTGCATTCGACTGAGGGCAGGCAGAGCAGTGTTCGTGGGGCTACTGATGTGGCAGTGGTTGGAGATGCGGTGTTGCCGGGGGACATTTCCAATATTTTAAGCAAGGGTCCCAAATTCTGTCAGGAACCAAGTGTACCGGGCCATGAATTGCTCGCGCTTAATCGGCAAATAGCTAGGAAGGCTGCAGGAGAAGACCAAGAAAGATGCCTACTTGGTGGTGTCGACGCGCTGATGAAAACTGTCAGGACCTCCGCGGGCAGTTCCAAGGATGGGTGGGGGAAGGTTGTATCCTTCTTCCAGCACAATAAGTTACGACTGCTTCAGTCGGACAAGGAAGAAGGCTTCGTGGTGTTGACTGAAGAGGAATACCGCAGGAGAGCGCAAGATGCGATCTCCAAGAATTTCGAGGAAGTTAAGTCCAACGCCACTAAAGTGAAGGGTAAAGCGGCTGCCTTGTGCAAAGACTTGGTTCTCGTCAGGTTAGGAAATGATATTGTTAGTACTAGGTGCAATGCCCTCTCAGTGTTTTTTACGGCTAAAACACATAAGCTGAATGTGCCTTTTAGGTCTGTTGTTAGGGAAAATGGTACTTGGCAGCATGTATTAAGCAAGTACCCTCAGAAGCATTTAAATTCACTGCAGATTCAAGACCCCTTTTTAACGAAGAATTCGAATGAAGTGGTGAGCTTTCTCGAGGATAATGCGTCGATTGGCTATGTATTCTCTGTAGACGTGGAAGATTTATTTTATTCGATGCTTCATGCTGCCCTGTTTGTTGCTGTGAGAGATGCTATTGAAGAAAGTGGGGTTGTGCAATTTCAGAACTCTAGTGGTCTAACAGTGGATAATTTTATACGTGTGCTTGAGTTTTATATTGGTGTTACGTTTATCTCTTTTGAGAACAGATTTTATCACCAAAAACAAGGGATATGCATTGGTTCTTGTGTTGCCCCGTTTTTTTGTAATGTGTTTTTAGCTTTTGTTGACCACGCCCTTGAGCAGAGCTTTAATGGAAAGGTTTGCTAAAGGTATTTCGGTACGTGGATGATTTCCTGATTATTCTTAACAAGCTACCAAACTCGACGTACACTGACGCGGTGGGTGGGATTTTGCACAACTTTCGGCAGAATGGGAGAGGTCTGGTTTTCACTCATGAACTTCCTTCACATGGTTCATTGCAGTTTTTAGATATTAACGTTACTTTAGGGAATGGTCATGTTTGTTGGTTGTACGCTCCGCGTGCACAGAAACAACTTTTGCCCTACTCTTCGGCACATTCTAAAACTGTTAAAAGTGCTATCGCTAGCCAATGCTTAGGGTGTGCCCTCACGAAGTCATGGCCGCATGCTGTGCAGTCGAGTTTTAATAGGCAAATACAGCGGTTGCTGTCTGCTGGTTACCCCTGCGCGGTCATTATGTCAGTGACTGAAGCCCTGCTCTAGAAAACCAAGCGAGCCATGTTTGGGAAGAAAACTGCTCCGGTGAGAAATTGCGGAGCTGTGCTCACGCATTTCGCGTGTTGGAAAACCGAGCGGGTGTGAGAAAAAACATGCTAAGCGGTTTGGCGACTGCTGCATGGGGGTCGTATATGAGATCCCGCTGACCTGTGGGAAGGCCTACATTGTCCAGAGCGGGCGCTGTATTAATGATCGAGCAGGGGATCATTTGCGGGCTTTAAGGAGTGGAGCGACAAATTTGGCAGCGCATTGCACGAACTGCACTGCGTGCGAGCCGCGACTGGCTGACATTAAGATTCTGGGCAGAGGCCGTTATAAGACAGCGCGTGAGCTTTTGGAGGCATTCCATATCGGGAAAAGGGGAGATAGGTGTGTCAGCGATACGTCGGTGCAGCTCTGGAAGGCAGAGATCAGTTTTCTTGATCGTGTTTTGTGATATTCCTTGATCATGTTTTGTAATATTCCTTATTTTGACTCCGTCTTTATGTTATTCTCATGCACTGCGCATGACCCCTTTTCAGCATATATTTGCTGTTTTTGCTGCAAATAAACCAGATGATAGCGCGTGTCCTGTGTCTTCTTCTCTTGTGTGTGTCTTCTTGTGCGCTTTATCTTCAGTTAAGTTGCAATGCACCATCTAGCCCAACTTCAAGTTTTGTTAAACTACCTTTCATTGTTCATGCACTGTTTCAAGGAAACTGAAAATTCATTTATTTGGAAAACCTTAAATGGTAAAAAGTTGGTCAAAACGTTTTATTAATGCATATATAGTGTCGCATAGCGAGCTATGCCTATGTCGCGCGCCGTTTTCCGGACCCGTGCACAGCCGGGGAGCGGTCCTTTTTTTTCTTTTGCACGGCGTCGCTGTGCTTTTCCCTTCTTCTTGGGGGGGTATTCACGATGTACGCCGTTCGGAAAATGGTTAACGGCTGTGAAGGAGGCGAGCTGTTGAAAGCTCGCGTCCCAACCGGTTAACGCCTGAGGGCTTGGGGGCGACGGCTGAGAGCACGGACGGAGCTTTGTGTTTTGTGCCGTCTGCGTCCTTGCGGCCCATGTGTTTTTGGTTTACCTTTTGTGTGTTTGGGTGCCAGGCGGAGATGCGCCGCGTCTTCTAGAAATTCACGCGGTGCTCGCCAGGAAACAACCTCGCGGGCACCGGCGTCCTATTGGTTTCTCAGCTGTAAAGAAAGTCGTCTCATTGGCTCCGATAAGCGCATTTCCGCCTGGTAACAAACACTGCCTGGAGAATCCTGAAGAACGTGGACAGAGGGGTTTTGGCGGCAAGTAAGGGAGGACGGCGACCATCCGAGCTGCTGCTCGGGACCCCTGCTCGGAAGATGTCGCGTTGGCGGACTGATGTGTTGTTAATTTGAATTAGTTGTTTATTTGGTACTACTGGATTCGCTTTAATTATTGTTTGAGTTCATCTTTATTAAATTCAGTTAACTTGTATTATCAAACGAAATCGCCTGGTCCCTTTCTTCAATGCGGCGGAGCCGTCGTGCCGTCAAGAAAGTTCAACGTGCGAACACTTCGTTACAAGTGGTGGAGGTGCGGGGTAGGTGGGAAGTAGGTGGTGCTGCCCAGATCCCGGCACAGTCAACGGACGAGGCTCGTTGTTAGCGCTGCCAGCTGTTGGCAAGATGTCCGAACTACAAACACAGGGTCCCGTTGCCAGGTAAGTGGTGTTTGCTGCGGTGGCCGGCAGCACCCGGGAAGTGAAACCCATCAGCGCGGCCCGACTGAGGCGTTGCAGTGTCTGCAGGAAGTCGGCGCAGCTGGACGGATCGGATATTATCATCTTCTCCATTGTCGCCGGTTGCAGGCCCCGCAGCAGATGACGCAATTTGTCTTCTTCCGGCATTTTGCGGTCGACCCTGGCGCACAGCTGCAGCACATCATAAAAATATTGCTCCGGAGTCTCCGACGGCAGGTGTATTCGATTCTGCAGCCGAAGGTGAGCGATTTCCGTCGCGTGGCGGCTGCTGAAGCAGGTCTTGAGCTTCGCCGCCCAGTCACTCCACGAAATCGGCGCACCGGTAAGCAGCTGTGTGGTGTGCCACTTCTTCGCATCGCCATCAAGGGCAAGGTACAAAAATTTCACCTTTGTGTCGTCGTCCCAAGCGTTCAACGATGATACGTGCTCGTAGCAGGTCAGCCATTCCGCCACGGACTCCTCAGGGCTCCCATTTTGCCGGCAGGCAAACCTGCTGATTGACTTCCTCCGTAAACAACTAAAAATAGGGAGTGAAGTGTACCAGCTGCACCTCAATACTAGCGTGCAATCGCAGTCAAATGTGGTCACTGCACGAAGTAAAGAACAAGTTTCCATCGAGCCTCGTACGGAAGCCATTTTAAGGGTACACATACCGAGAGACGGAATTCAGCTTGTCGAGCCAAAGTCAACCCTTAGAAGTGGACTGCAGGTGGCCCGGACTGTCGTGAACGTGGTTGGTGGGATCGGCATCGTCCGTGTTGCAAACCCTACCTTGCTGCCGATAGTGGTACATCGCGACGCGAAGATCGGCTGGGCCACATCACTTCATGAGGCGCAACTCGGACTCGCCGTGCCACACGACCCCACTGCGACAGAGGACTTTGACGTCCAAACTGGGCCACACCTGACGCCATCTGAGAGGGATGAGCTCTTGTCCGTTATTCATAAGTTTCGTCACCTGTTTACCGGCGAGCACAATCCGATTCAGCGCACTCACGTAACGGAGCATACTATAAACACGGGCAGCTCAGCACCCATTTGTCAACATCCGTACCGCCACTCACCCTTCGAGAGGGAGGTCATTAAAGCGCAAGTGGAAGAGATGCTTCGTGACGGAGTGATCAGAGAGTCGCACAGTCCCTGGTCATCGCCCGTCGTTCTCGTGAAAAAGCCGCAGGGAGGTTGGCGTTTCTGCGTTGATTTCCGAAGGGTGAACGCGGTTACCGAGAAAGACGTGCACCCATTACCGCGAATCGATGACATTTTGGATCTGCTGCAGGGTTCTCGATATTTCACGACGCTTGACCTCACTTCAGGCTATTGGCAGGTAGGAATCCGCGAAGAGGACAAGTCGAAGACAGCATTCGCATGCGGCTCCGGTCTGTACGAGTTCAATGTCGTTCCTTTCGGTCTGTGCAATGCTCCCGCGACATTCCAGAGGATGATCAACAAAGTTTTGAGTGGTCTTCTCTGGAGGGTGTGTTTGGCCTATTTGGATGACATTGTCATTTTCTCGAAGACCATGAAAACTCACCTAGAGGACTTGGAAAAGGTGTTAAGCGCTCTTGATGAAGCCAACTTGCGTCTGAAGCCGGAAAAATGCAGCTTCGCGCAACAAGAAATCAGGTATCTCGGGCACGTGCTGACTGGAGAGAACATCAGACCAGATCCGGACAAAATAGCCGCGATCGAAAAGCTCCCAGCGCCAAAAAACAAGAAAGGAGTTCAGAGTTTCCTGGGAATCTGCAATTATTATCGGCGTTTCATCAAGGATTTCTCCCTAATCTCCCGACCTTTGACTAATTTGACAAGAAAGAATGTTTCGTTTGAGTGGGACACGGCATGCGAGGCGGCCATGCAAGCGCTCAAAGAGAAGCTGACTACGGCGCCAGTTCTGCGTCAATTCGAGCCAGGCAAGCCCATCGAAATCCATACGGATGCCTGTGACTACGGTCTTGGTGCTGTGCTGGTTCAAAAAGACGAGGGTCGGGAATATGTCATCGCCTACGCCAGCCGTCATCTCAACAAAGCGGAAGCTAATTACAGCACCACAGAAAAGGAATGTCTGGCTGTCGTTTACGCCTGTAGGCAGTTTCGACCTTATATATTCGGCAGTAACTTCACCGTGATCACAGATCAAGCCAGCCTCGCATGGCTGATGAATGTCAAGAATCCGAATGGACGCCTCATGAGATGGTCCCTGCTGTTGCAAGAGTTTGACCTGACTCTCAAACACCGCCCAGGTTTGAAGAACGCAGATGCAGACACCCTTTCTCGCCTGCCACGCGAGCCGGCACCGGTTAGTGAAGATAACTTTGCACCGCTGCTTGTGCTAGGTCGCGTGGATGTAGGCATGAAGCAGAGGGAAGACCCTTGGATGAGGGAAGTGATAGGACACCTGGAGAACCCGGATTCACCCGTTGCCAGAACACTGAAAAAAACGGCACGGTGTTTTCGAATGATCAACGGTGTGTTGCACAGGCGAGCGAAAGGTTTCGAGTCAGACTACGACGCACTGGTTGTACCAAAATGTTTGCGGTCAGAGGTGCTAAGGGGCTGCCACGATGATCTCACGGCGGGACACCTCGGGGTCAAGCGCACATGGGAGAAGATACGTAGGCGTTACTTCTGGCCTAAGATGTTCGCGCAGGTGTCAAACTACGTGCTGTCTTGCCCTGACTGCCAGACGCGCAAAGCCCCACCGGGCAAACCAATCGGGTTTCTCCAGCCTCTTCCCCCGGTGGGAATGCCTTTTAAACAGGTTGGAATGGACTTTTTGGGACCATTTACGAAGAGTCAATCCGGAAACCGCTACATCCTCGTGATGACTGATTACCACACGAAGTGGGTCGAAGCAGTAGCATGCCCGGCGGCTACAGCTGCTGAGGCCGCGCAGGGCTTTGTGCGAGAGATCGTCCTACGCCACGGGGCACCAGGCCGCATCATTACGGACCGCGGACAACATTTTGTTGCTTCCTTGATTGAGGAAATATTTAAAGCCATGGGTACAGACCACGTGAAAACAACAGCGTACCACCCGCAAACCAATGGCTTGTGCGAACGTTTCAACCGCACGCTTGCCGACATGCTCAGCATGTATGTCTCCTCGCATCATCGGGACTGGGACGAATTCCTGCCTTATGTTCTTTTCGCCTATAATTCGTCGCAACACGAAACGACAGGTTTTTCACCGTTTTTTCTTCTTCACGGACACGAGCCAACACTTCCTGTTGAGGTGGCCCTCGGTATCGCACAAGACGACTGTGACGAATTGGATGCTCACAAGGTGGTGCACCGGCTTCGCCAGGCGCGCCAAGTAGTAGCTCAGCGTGAGAAAGACCGGCAAGAAAAGAACAAAAGGGCATACGACTCCAAACGACGGGATGCTGTTTTCTATCCGGGAGACCTTGTGTACCTGTGGACGCCTTCTCGATCGAAAGGAAAGACCACCAAACTGCTCCACAGATACCACGGGCCGTTCCGTCTGCTCCGGAAGGTATCAGAAAATAACTGGGAGGTCATCGATCGCACCGGCCGAAAGCGGGATGTCGTCAACGCTGAACGTCTGAAACACTACCACCCACGGCTTGCTTCTGATGAGGACGCCGACGACGAGTCAGCAAACGGTGATCGTGGTGATGGTGTGCATGCGTTTGAGCGCTGTGTTCGTGTCTCCGCAAGGCCAAAACGTGTAGCGGCCTCGACCGTGAAAAACAGTGATCGCGGTACCTCTGCTGGAAGTGCGACTGAGACATATTCATACTCCGAATCAACATTTCAGTGTAGACCCACGGGAACTCGCACCAACCCCAAAGGAGTAAGGACCGATTATGACAGTGATACCGAGATGTATTACAGCGCGGACGGAAGTGTTAATTAATCCGCCGTGACTTTGTATATACTCCCGAATGTTTCGTGTTTTGTGTGAATACGTGCAAGTGGACATTTTGAGTGTGCCCTGTAACATTTTTACTGATATGCCAATGTTTTATTGCGTGTAAGTGTTCTTCTCTACCTTCCTGGTTGTAATCTGTTTCACCTGACATTTATATTTTCTCGTTTTTTCGGGATTGCGTATATTTTATTCAATTTTGGTATTGTTGTGTGGTCCTATCCGGTAGACGTAATTTCATTTTTGAACCTTGTACATAGTTATTCATAGCATTTCCTTGCGGTTTATTTGTACGGGCATGATTGTGACCGAGTGGGACACTCTTTTTCATAGGGGGGAGGTGTCGCATAGCGAGCTATGCCTATGTCGCGCGCCGTTTTCCGGACCCGTGCACAGCCGGGGAGCGGTCCTTTTTTTTCTTTTGCACGGCGTCGCTGTGCTTTTCCCTTCTTCTTGGGGGGGTATTCACGATGTACGCCGTTCGGAAAATGGTTAACGGCTGTGAAGGAGGCGAGCTGTTGAAAGCTCGCGTCCCAACCGGTTAACGCCTGAGGGCTTGGGGGCGACGGCTGAGAGCACGGACGGAGCTTTGTGTTTTGTGCCGTCTGCGTCCTTGCGGCCCATGTGTTTTTGGTTTACCTTTTGTGTGTTTGGGTGCCAGGCGGAGATGCGCCGCGTCTTCTAGAAATTCACGCGGTGCTCGCCAGGAAACAACCTCGCGGGCACCGGCGTCCTATTGGTTTCTCAGCTGTAAAGAAAGTCGTCTCATTGGCTCCGATAAGCGCATTTCCGCCTGGTAACAAACACTGCCTGGAGAATCCTGAAGAACGTGGACAGAGGGGTTTTGGCGGCAAGTAAGGGAGGACGGCGACCATCCGAGCTGCTGCTCGGGACCCCTGCTCGGAAGATGTCGCGTTGGCGGACTGATGTGTTGTTAATTTGAATTAGTTGTTTATTTGGTACTACTGGATTCGCTTTAATTATTGTTTGAGTTCATCTTTATTAAATTCAGTTAACTTGTATTATCAAACGAAATCGCCTGGTCCCTTTCTTCAATGCGGCGGAGCCGTCGTGCCGTCAAGAAAGTTCAACGTGCGAACACTTCGTTACAATAGGGTGCACCAAGGTAGGAAATGCACGTGCAGGATGAACCTGTTCTCGCACTTGTTCGTTTCTGTGCTCGACTTGGCTGAGTGCTTCTGCAGTCGAACCCGGATAATTCAAATTTTGGTTATATCGAACTCATGCAATATCCCCTTGAATATCCCATGTAAATGTATAGGAACGCTGCGTCGTATATCCAACTCAATTTCACCTGGAACTCCGCACCTCGCATTGGACGGTGCGCCTTCCCCAAAAACGATCGCATCACCTCGGCCGTTTGCCGCGTGACGTTTTCAAGCCACGCACGCAAGGAATAGTTCGGCAACGGCTGGTCTAGGCTGGGGCAGCGCTGCGCCCTTTCCCCTAAGGCGCGCGCACCTGCTGTGATGGCTGCCGCGCACCAGAACGTGACGTTTGTAAGCCATGTGCGTAAAGGAACGAGAGGGAGCCAATGCAGTCTTGGTGTTCGGGAGAGAGGAAAAACGTTAAAGAGCGAAGCGAAAGGATGTGCCCACTCTTCTGCCGAGCTTTATCTCTCCCCTTCCTCTCTCTTTCCGGGTCTTCGTTCGAAGCAGCAGCACGCACTACGCATGCGTTGGCAAGGCAGCTCAGCAAGTGGCAGACGCTTTCTCCAGTGTCTGTTGTGAACGCTCTGCGCGTGGCGGCTGACGTGCGATGCGCGTCTCATGTGCTTAACGTGCGTAACCTACGGCAGCTGCGGACGCTAAGAAGCAGCAGTTCTCTCTTTTTTCTTTTCTTTTTTTTTGTGGGGGTCTTTCATCCATGCCGTCGTGCTGAACGTGCGGCGCAGCGTAAACTATGGCGGCTGCGGACGTTAATAAGTGGCAGATTTTTTTTTTGCGAGAGTCGTTCATTCTACATTTGTCAATCAACAAAAGCACGCAGTCATCTGCGATCACGACACCGACATTTAGCATTGTTCGCTTCAAACGGCATTTGCAGCTATCACGCTTTCCAATGATTTCGTGGCAGTTGACTACGCCCACCCCAAGCGCGGCGTGATAAATAGAACCAGGCTTGTGCAACCAAGCCATCATGGGCACTCTGCCAAGTTCGCTCCCTGCCACCGCAGAATCTATCAAAAGTATAGTGAAAAGATAAACACGCTATGAGGTTATCGCGGCGTAGCATCTTGGCGCGCTGCCAATAAATGAGCTGTGGATGCGACGGTCGAAACGGAGGGACCACCTCCGAACGCTTTTTTATTGCGAAAGCAATACAGCTAGCACTTTTCTGCCGTTGGTGGAGGTCGTTCCTTCGCTCCGGCCACCACGTGACAGCGTGACGTCACGACCAGAGGAGAGCAGAGGCCCCAACTCGTCTCTTCGGCCGTAGTCGCTCCTTCGCTCGGCGCGGCGGCTACCCAACGCCGGCTACCACGTGACGGCCTCCTCGGCCCGCCGCGTGAGGGCGCTCGCTAGAAGAGGATAAACTGCGCGCTCCGCTTAGCCATGTCTGAGGAGTTGTACGTACAAGGCGTCGCTGGAGCGACGTGCTGCGCGCAAACGCCGGCGCCGTGCCGAGGAGACGATGAAGAAAGGCAAGAGCGGTTGTCTAAGCAACGCGCCTATGCCGCAGAATGGCGAGCCCGGCAGCATTCTACAAGTTCAGCGAGCGAGCCAGTGTTCAGACCAAAAGTCACTACTTTACGGACACCAAAGCGTGTTCATTGGAATAAACAAACTGTAGAAACCATGTTGTGTCCAGAGTAAACCCTTTAGTTGCACAAAAGGCGAAACCATGCCAAACCACCAGCAGAGCCAAACGCAGCCAAGGAGGTATTGCTTTCGCAATCATTCAGGCTTAACCAGAGCTAAGCCACGGCTAATTTTTTTTTCAGATTCTCGGGGAAGGGGGGGGGGGAGGTTCATTATTTGACTAGGTTGATTACCCGACAAATACAGTATCATTTTTCACGATCGCAAGTGGCGTCTCAAGCCGATTTTCGTATATCGAATTATCGATATATATACCTATTTTCGCGATATCCTTCGAGTTCGATATACCCGGGTTCGACTGTATTGTGGTCATAATGCACTTTAAATGCAAAGATAATACTTTCACCAGTGTATGTGATAACCGTTGTGGCAAAATAACACTTGGGCAAAGCAGCATCAGATTTCAAGCCACAGGATTGGAGAAAAAAGTTAGACGTGGGTCAGGCATTAGTCGACTAGCCAGATATGTTACAGTGCTACTTTGCATAATTCAGCTGTAAATGCGGGCACGTGGTGGTCAGATGTGCACTCTGCCATGTTGTCATGCTACGGTATGTCAGCCTCTGCGTCACTGTCATTTTAGTGACGCAATACTTGATGGGAAGTCCGAAGAACTTGCAGAACCAAGGGATTGAAAACGGCAAACAGGAAAAAAAGTCATGGTGGCCACATATGTGCATCAACAGTGCAAATGGCACAAGTAACTAATGCAGCAACAGTGAACGATCCTGTGTAGCCGGCCCTAAATACGTGTTCCTGCATTTTGCTTTGGAATATTAATAATGAACGGCTCTACCAAAATAGGCTCCCTACCTTGTCGTTTGGCACAGGGCCTTTTCATGTCTTTTCCTCCCACCTGCATGCAAGCATTCCCGATGCAACCAGCTTGACTGGTGTAACTGACGTAACGGTGTGTGTTATACCCATTATGTCCAATACATTAAGAATAGATTGACAGTAATGTTCGAAAAGAAAAGATGCATTGCCATCTTAATTTACCAATTGGGTGCGAGGACATAACGTGGCGCCACCTCGAAAGCGCCCGCGTGACGAAGTGGGATTACTCACGTTGAACTGCTGTTGTAGGAGGCTTTCCTAGGCAGTAAACTGCTTAGGAAAGCATCCTGCAACAGCAGTTCAATGTGTGTTATCATTACGTTCATTTATTTATTTAATGCACATCTCTGTCTGGGCCTGTATAAGCTTATTTTGATGTGTGAGGTCCACTCATTCGGCAAAAAGGCACTTCAGCGAATCAGAATTTTTGAAGTTGGAGAGCTTTACTGCTACGACGACGCGCACCGGCTGCAGCTTTCTGCTGTTATAAAAAAATAAAACTGAAGTTACCACACAACCAGTCAGATGTAAGCAGTCAGTGCACAGGTAATAGAATTCCTCTACAAGAGCAGATGAGCAGAGCCTGGCAGTTTTTGAGCGCCTTCGCATAGCGCCGGCGGAAGCGGCACCGTTCCCCTGCTCCCTTGAACGTAGCTAACAAGTTTCACTGGGGATGGCATTGATTAAATTTTTAGCAAGTGTGAAGACGTGCGTTCCACGCAGCGAATTCTTACGCACTACTGTCATTGGCACTATTGGTTTGGACGGATATTTATTTTTCCCGCGCACTGTAAGGTTTTTTTTACGTATATCACGATCGCATCACCACATGCATGCAATGCTCTGTCTTTCATTTATTCGCGGACTCTGTAATTTGAAATTACTACAGTGCTGGAGACTCTGCCTGAGCTAACTCAACATGCATACCACTGCCCGAGGCAGCAGAATCTTCCAGGTCACTTCAGTGAAATTTCCGTGTCACCGCGTTCATTTAAAATAATTTGAGACCTTCTGCCCTGCGTACGATCCCTCCTTTCTTTCGAAGGTACCAAGCCAGCATCTTTTCCATCCTTCCAGCAATACTGATTGTTAGCTTCACAAGTGATAAGCCAAAATTAAAACGCGCATGCAATTTCTTCAGATGCTCACCGAACTCTATGGACGAAATCTTGCTCGCTGAAATGTCTGTTGCGCATATAATGAGAATAATCACTCACTGATTTGCCCATTCAAATCTTGATTAAGGAACGTTCTGTGAGCTCATGTTTCGGGTAGCAATGGAAGCTTGCGCCGGGTTCCCTCGCTTACATCTGGTTACAGAGCAGTAACGGACCGTAGCAACAGCTTGAATGAACTTCAGCAGCCTCAGTAACGAGGCAAGATCAAAAAGTGCAATGCTGGCACTCTATATCAACCCAAACTACAGAAATAAACGGGAATATTGGCTTTTAAAACGCAAATTCAATGGAGCGTCTGCTTCAGCGGTAGTAAGAGGAGTCACGTGATCCCACTTGCTCCCCTAGGCCGACACTAGCGCCTTTCGCTCCAGTGGTGGTGCTCGCACCCAATAAAAAGAACTTTAGTGTGTACTGCAGTTGGTTACTAGTTTTGTCAAGGCATTCAGCATCAGGTGAAGCCGATATGCAAGATTTATGTAGATCGAAATTTTTATTCAGGCTGGTAATCTTCTTTGTTACTTAAGTACCAACCCAACAAGCTCGGTGAGAATGTCCAATAAATGCTGTTCAGACTATGCAACTTTACTTGTGTATCTGAAGTTGCAAAATAGCTGTCCCATAATATTCAAAAATGCTTCATTTCATGGTACTAGCTCTGCAGACGGAGTCCAGCACAGATGTCCAAGAAACAAACATTATAGGAATACTACTGAGGTGCTGCATTATAGCGCAGTGACCATATAAATTAGTGTGGCTTGAACATCTCTGGTATCTGTGTAAACAGACAAACATTACTTTCATGTTTCTGCATTTATTGTAGAAAAGCATTCACGATCATAAACGTGATTTAGTCCTGTTCACGGCAGGCGGGCCGTTCTCTTTGCTCTTACATTTTGTGAAACAAGTGATTGTTGAGTAGTATTTGGTTCGTCTTTGGTTTCTTTCAGCGAAAGCAGCTTGTCTGGTTGGGAGGAAAGAGCCTGAAGGAGGTTACGGCTAACCTAATGGGCGCAGTCATGAGCGTCGAAGTCCAGCGGCACTACAGTATGTATGGCCGGAAAGGCAAAAAGCCATTTAATGGTTTAAAGCTGTGTAAGGTCGCCACAGGTAAATTTTACTTTCGTTGCTCCAGCATTTGCTCCTAAACACGTAACAGGTTTTTCAATGTCATTTTGATGCCCTCTCCCCCATCTGTCAGCCCTCATCTATCTTTGTTTATATGGTGGATATGTTGTTTGTAACCCTCACATCAAAAGTCTGCTTCTTGTGGTGTACCCAGAACTTGTCTTGCATGTGTCAGGTACCTGTAATAACATGCCTGCTGTTTCGAAGTAATCGGTGGAAACATAGTGATGCCAGCTCACTACTGTTCATTGCAAGGCTGCCTTCATTGAAGGATATTTAGGCTTATAATCTCTGACTGCAGGACCCCATCTGTATTATGGGTCCCTTTTTATTTGCAAAATAATGAACTTTATTTCGGTGTGTTTGCAGTGTGCCATTGTACATGTTTCCTGGTTGTCACTTATGCAGATGCCTGGTTGTCACTTATCCTGGTTGTCACTTATCACCTTATACAGCTGCCATTTGCGATAAGCGAGGTGTTGATGTTATTGAGGCACAGGGCTGCATCCAACGCTGGTTGCCGGGGGCCTGTGGTCGAGGAGGAGGCCGGAAAAGGCGGTATGCTGAACTTTTTCAGCATGCCCCACCAGCCGCCCCTCCAGTCTCGTGAACCCCTGTGCCCAGTCAGCCACTTGCACGAAGCCCACCACCCCACCCTTGACCCTGAACCCCTGCACCCTACTCCGCCCCTCCCAGTAGCCTTCTGCTCAACAGCTCCCCATTTGTTTTGTACAGTTATTGCCCAAATAAACATTTTTTTGCATTATTCGGCTTCTTTTTTACTGGTCTGCATAGAATACATCTGCATGCATATAAACAAGCAATACTACCCTAGAGCTTTTTGACTAGGCAAAAAACAAACTGCAGAATTTACAAGAGGATGTGGTGTAGAACTAGGTTGGGCCCCTGGTTCGAGTTCCCATCGGGCTAGAAATTCAATGGCCACCTTGAAATCATAGCAGCTTTCTGAGCCGGGGTGCAACTGGCTGCACATATGACTCGCCTTGGGATGAATTTTTGGCTATCAATATTCTGGCTGTTTTGTGGGATTTTATGTCCCAAAGCGACTCAGGCTATGAGAGACGGCACAGTGGAGGACTCCAGAAATTTCGACCACCTGGGGTTCTTTAACGTGCACTGACATCGCACAGTACACAGGCGCCTTGCTTTTCGCCTGCATCGAAAAGCGGCCGCCGAGGTCGGGATTCGATCCCGCGTCCTTGGGAACAGTAGTATAGCGCCGTAACCACTGCGCCACCCCGGCGGTGTCAATATTCTGGCTGAGAATGGATGTAGTGGTGGAAATGTGGGGACAGGTTGGCTGAATATGTGCATAATCATGGCGAAGATTTGGGGTAGGATGGCTGGATATAGGCATAGTCATGGCACAAGTGTGGGGGTAAGATGGCTGGATGTGGGCAAAATCTTGGCAGGAGCATGAGGACAGGTTGGCTGTACGTGGGCTGTACGTGGGTAAATCAACATGACGATGCCAACACATTGCGCTAGTTAACTATAACCCAATATATTTTATTCGGATACTGACTTATGGCGCATGCTTGAAAAAAGTCCTGTAAATATGTGGTTTATAAAATTAACGGCCCAAGGACAGATCCTTAAGGCAGCCCTGAGGTCACATCCGCTTCATAACATTGATGCCTGTAAACAACAAGCCTCTGACAGCTAAGACTGCAATATTCTTTTATCCTTCTGATAACTTTCACAGCTTGTACCATGATTTTTGCGTAATAATAGAGAGTGTAATACCACGGCAAATGCTTTTTTCGAATTCCAAAAATATGCAATCAATAGAAGATCCCTTATTCAATGCGCCTGTCAAATCATGTACAAATTCAGTAAGCTGAGTGACACAGGAGTAACCGCTACAGAAACCATGCGGTTGGGAATTAATTAAGGAATGCACACTAAGATGGCTCCTAACAGAAGTGTAAAACTCATGCTCCAGAACTTTGGAAACAACACTGATCAAGGACTATGGTCGGTACATTTAAGCAATATTTCTGAGACCCGATTTATGTATAGGCACATTTGCACGTTTCTCCTCCTCGGTAATCAGCCACCTTGAGATGACTTATTGGAAATAATCTGCAGGTAACTTGACAGAGATAGGAGGAGGAGGAAGATGAGGAGGAAAGGCAGGGAGGTTAACCAGTAAAAGCAACCGGTTTCCTACCCTGCACTGGGGGAAGGGGATGAGTGGATATAAAAGTTGTGAGAGAGGGATAGTTTAAGTTGGTACAGTCACATAACAGACACGCCACATCACGTCACGTCACAGTCATATCATAGCAAACTCATAGTCTTTCGATTAGGCTTGTGCTTTTCATAAAGCGGAGCAGCGTCTGGGAGGCCTTCACCGCAGACGATCGCCGTGGCCAGGGACCTAAAATTTTAATTTCGGTAAATGGGCGTCCATCTAGATGCTCCAGCGTACGGCACAGACACCGCCTTTCTTCACGGTATATCGGGTACTCACAAAGATTGTGGCCTATAGACTCGTCGTATCCACAGTTTGTACATGCAGGGCTGTTTGCCATGCCTATCATAAAGGAATACGAGATTGTGAATGCTATACCAACCCACAGGCGGCACAGCAAACTTTCTTCGCGTTGGGGTTGGCCAGGTGGAAGGCGGAGCTTCAGGTCAGGGTCCAGTGATTTTAAGCGGCAGTTCCCACACTGGCCTAAATTCCACAAGGAGAGTGTGTGTTCCCGCGCAAGTGCGCGAAGCCTGCCCGCTGCGTCTGCCCTGGAAAAGGGAATCAACACACAATCGCCGTCTTGGTGGGCTGTTCGTGCGACCTCGTACGCCCGAAGTTTGCCCGCTATGCCGCTGTGTCATGGAAGCCATTGGAAGATGATATCATGTCCTCCATTAATTGCACAGTGATGAATTTGTCGTATTTCCGCAACGAGTTGTTCATGGGCTCCACGGCGAAGAGCCGCTTTTAAGGCTTGTTAAAACAGAAGCTTGGGCATGTTGGTAATCCATTGTGTAGAACAGCGCGAAAAAACGACAGGGACGAAGGAAGACAACAAGACGAGCGCTGTGGATTACCAACACAGCGCTCGTCTTGTTGTCTTCCTTCGTCCTTGTCGTTTTTTCGCGCTGTTCTACACAATTTAAGGCTTGCAAGGCTGCTTTTGAATCTATGAAAATAGACAACCGCTGGGGGCTCTGCTGACTGATATGCGTAAACGCGACACGAAGAGCGGTTAGCTCTGCAGCTGTTGAAGAAGTCTGGTTAATTGTCCTAACGTTTATTTCTGTATTAATTGAGGGAATGACCATGGAGCCTGAACTCACGGCATTCACTGAACCATCGGTGTAGACGTGCAAACGATTAGCATGATGCTCATGGAAGTATTCAAGAGTGATCTGTTTTAGTTCTGTTGGCGATAGCTCGACCTTCTTTCTGATGCCGGATATTGAAAGAAGCACGTGTGGTTTATGCAGGCTCCATAGTGGAGAGGACGATCTAGATGCGGGTGTAAACTGGGACGGCAATATAGCGCGATGCGGATCAACGGTCTCTGTAAACGATGCACGCGGCCTGGTAATAGGAGGACTGGCCAAATTATGACAGGGAACCCGAGAGATGTGTCGAAAATGTGCCCTCGGGATGTCAACTGTTAGGTGCGTAGATATGAGATGCTCCTGTGCAATTAAAATGGTAACAGCCATAGAGGCACATTTCGGCAATTCCAGGCAGGTTCGCAGAGCTTGATCTTGAACGCTCTGTAAAATTCCTAAGTTGGTATTCTTGATATTTCGAAGTGCAGGTAAGCTGTACTGAAGAAATCCCATAAAGAATGCACGGTATAGTTGGAGCATCGACCGCACGGACGCTCTCCATGACTTTTCCCCAATAAAGGCAAGTACGTGAGTAATTGCTGTCAGCCTCTTTTTTATGAATGAAACATGGGGAGTCCACTAAAAATTTCGGTCAATGATAACTCCCAGAAAGCGATGGCTGGTTTCGTAGGGTATTGTTTTACCATGAATGCGTCGGCGTAAGGTGACATGTTCGTGCGTGTAAATGCAATAAGCGAACACTTTTCTCTTCCCGTGGAGTCCCACAGGGCGGAGTACTAAGCCCAACGCTTTTCAATCTTACTCTTGTCGGGCTTGTCGACTTAGTACCACAATCGGCGCAACTTTCAATATATGCAGACGACACCTGTATCTGGGCATCAGGAGTTACGCGCCCACAGGTTAGAGCGAGGCTTCAAAAGGCGGCAAGTATACTTGCGGCATATCTCCACCTGCAAGGTCTACAAATTGACAGAGATAATGCACAAGATGACACTAGACCTTAATTTAAACCATTTGGTTTGGTGTGATTTTGTTATAACGCGTGGTCGCGTTATCAGTCGCGGAAGCATTGCCCGCCTTTGGAGTGCATGACGGCACTGCCGATGATATATATCTGTACTGCGTCGGGAATAAACGTTTAGTTGTTTCCAGGATGCCCTTGTGATAAGATATATCATTTAGCGACGAGGCTGTCTACGTCCCGCGTAGGCATGCAGCAACAGGCGCCGGGTCGGCAGTGCAGGCACGGAAACGAATGGCAAGCACAGCTTTCGTCTGGCACTCGAAGCCGTTAGTGAAATACTTAATCACGGACATCGTTCCTGACCATTGACCGACGCCTGGGATTACCGACGGATGGCAGAGTCAAACGACCACTGAAAAAGGACGGAGAAGCGCCGACCAAAGCGGACTACGGAAAGGAAGGAGGCAAGCTGATGAGTATTGCATTTTCTTTTCGGCTACGGAATGTCGCGCGTAAGAAGGATAGCAGAGTTCGACCCCAAAACACATAACATTGAATCATACCTCGAAAGATTTGAGCAGTTCCTGTTGGCGAACGACGTAACCGACGAAAAGAAGTTACCAGTATTTTTAACAGTAATCGGCCCGGAAACGTACGAAGTCTTGAAGAGCTTGGTTGTGCCGGCGTCGCCAAGCGAGAAGCCTTACGACGAGGTTTCCAAGTTGTTGGAAGACCATTACAGCCCCAAGAGCTCAGTGACAGCGGAACGCTATAAATTTAACCGGCATGTTCAGAATGAGCATGGATGCGGGGAAGACGTCATAGTCGAGTTGAAGCATTTGGCGAGGAAGTGCGAATACGGCGAATTTTTGCAAGATGCCCTGCGCGACCGGCAAGTTGCAGGCATACGCAATGAAGAGAGTCAGCGTGCCTTATTCGCCGTGGAAAACATGACGTTTGAAGGCGCCTGCAAGGTTGCACTCGATGGAGAACTAGCGGAACGGAACTCGGCGCTAATGCAAGCGAGAGAGGCGTCGCTAAACGTGGCCAGCAAACATTCGCTAGGAAGGTCTAAAGAAGTGAAACGCGACCAATGTCAGAAGAGAGAGAAATGCGGAATGGGTGGCAAAGGACATCCGTCTGACGCGTGCTGGTACAAAAACTTTGTGTGCCGGAAATGCTGAAGAGAAGGACATCTGAAAAAAATGTGTCCAAACGGGGAAAGTCGTTACCGGAGAACGAATGCACTAGAGTGTTCTGACGAAGACGAGGAGCAGGAAGTCTATCATTTCGTAAACTCCAACCATTTAGGTTACGAAGTGAATGTGCAAGTTGAAGGGAAAGGCTTAAGCATGCAGACTGACACCGGGGCGGCTGTCACAATTATCCCTGAGTGTATACGAGTCTCTTCTTCCGCATGTAAAGTGCCAACCGCCTAAAATGTCTCTCCGCACGTACACGGGCGAAAAAATGCGTCTGAAGGGGCAGTGTGAGGTATCTGTTCGGTACAAGAGCCAAAGAGCGACTTTACCATTGATAATTGTCAAAAACAGAAGGAAACTACCAGCGCTCCTGGGGCGAAATTGATGCGTAACAACGAACCTATCAGGTTGATGTTAGTGGTGTTTGGACGTTGTGGAAATTAGGGCTGGACTTCAGTGGGTTAAAACCGAGCCCGAGGGCCCAGTCTGGCGTTCTGAGCTAGGTTTAGATGGTCCGCAGCTTCGGCTATGCCGAGGTGGGAATATTTCCCAGTTAGCCAGTTCCACCTTACAACTCTGTTGTACAAGTTCTTGTAAATATTTGCTGTGTATATAAATATTCAGTTATTCTTCTCGTATTCAGTTATTCTTCTCGTGAACTCCTGTCCTCAAGTCATCCCTACATACCCTCTCCGACGGGACGCCTCTGGCGCAAGGAACCTCCGCTGAATCACTTATACCGTCTCTGACGGCGCACCCCTGATGCAAAGGAACTTTACTGGCGCAGTCATACAGGCTGTCTCTACGGGCCAAGCAGAGACAAAGGAAGGCAGCGGAAGTAGGAGTCAATACTACAGCAAGTCAAGGCATCGACTACCTGGATGAACCAGGTGCAGGCAGAGAGAAGCAGCAGCAAAGGAAACCAGGAGAGGTAGCAGCAAGGACGAGAAAAACGGACCAGGGACGCGGGACTGCAGCCGGTTCGGAAGCGCAGCGCGTTGGTCAGCGGCGGGTCTACGCAAGTAGGCAGCAACGCACCCCAGGCCCGAGGCAAGCGACAGCGCATCGCAGGCTCCACTGATGGTGGCGGCGGACATCGACAAATGGAGAGCGTTCAAAGGCGATTAACACCTCGAAACCGTGAGTTTTCCTGGTCCCATTGTTCGTGTCTCTGTCTGCGTCCGAGCAGGTAGGGCAGTTTTAAAGGTGCGTGGGCCCGCATGAAAAATTTGTAAGTTGAAACCTCGGTAGAGGAAAAGAACTGGAAATGAATAAAATGCTAATTTTGGAAGCGGGACAGACGCTCCTAAAGGAGGCGCAGGCAGAATTGCAGGTTACGCCACCGGGCGTAGAAAACAAGTACTCAGGCAGGTCGCCTAAGGATCACAAAAACAGCAGTGAAGTAACGGTGGACAACCAGTCGGCTAGCAGTAGCATCTCTTTGCCAGGGGAAGCTACAGAAATGACATGATGAGAGGCTAGGCTTCCGGCAGGGCGCGAAAATAGCTCAGTTTTACCGCCGCACTGGGGGGCCAGCAATGAAAACGAGTAGCCTAGCTCTGGTGGCACGAGTGTAATCGAGACAGTCAATTTTAAAGCGTCTGATGGGAAACTAGACAACTGTTAATTACTGACATGCTCTTTGAGGATATTGCGGCTTCTCCAGCGTCAAGCTACCAAGAGGAAAGCGGCCAGGTGTCGGCAAAAGCCGAGCCAGGTTCCCATGAAACAGATTATGCGGTGCCGCAAAAACAAACAACCTCAGGCCAGCTCCGAGAAAGAGCGGTTCGCACAGCTTGAAACTCTCGAGGATGATGACTGTTATGTGGGCGAGCTAGCACCCGGCGGAAGTTTATCGTGGTCACAAGGATGCACTCCGGCTGAGTGTTTTGCGGTCGGTATTGCCGTTCACAGCAAGAGCTTTTCGTTCGAGGCTGTGGATGAAGATGGGCAAGCGGGACGAAATTCACACAGTGCTAGACAGGTTCCAAATGCACTCGACTCAACACAGTTCGCGTCGCCCGAGAACAAAGAGGGACCGCCGAACAAATTTGAGTCAAATTACAGCAAGGCCTTTCATCCACCCAGCTGCAGTGTTAGATGTTGCCCCGGAACGGGAAAGCGACTGTGAAGCAGGGCACGGCATTCCCAATGTTAGTGCCGAAGGGAATGCGGCGAAAGGCGCCCATCGGGATAAAGTGCGAGTAGACAGATGCATAGCTCACATATTGCAGGCACGCCTGAGGTACCATACTGTCTACAGTTCAGCACGCCAGATCAAGCATCACACGGGTTTCGTTAGCTCATGCAAAGGCGGCGAACAGGGCAAGGTGCAAGACGCGTTGTCGTGGCACAACGTGCGGAGCGTGCCCGCGAGAGCATCACAGGCTGAGTGCCTAGGCCCTAGTGCTAGCCTGGAGGTCTTTGACCCCGGGAGACATCAGCGGTAGAGATTTCAGTCTGTTGAGACTGCGGCCCAAGACATTGCACACCGGCTCGAGCGCACACAGCGGCAGGGGGTGCGACCGAGGAGACTCAGGTTGGCGTCTACGAATGAAACACTGGCGCTAATCAGTGCTGAAGGCTTGCAAATGTGCGTGTATGTATGGATGTTCCCAAGGATAATCAGGGTGTGCGCGAACCCGAGAACTGGTGCCTGCGCATGAACTTCAGCTTAGTGTAAGGCGCAACTTGTGCACGCAAATTGTGTTTGTGTGAAGTGAATTTTACTTTTTGCTTTGCTTTTTATGCCTGAGCGCATGGTGCTTTGTTTGTTGTTGTTGTGCCCCTCCAATATCTTGTTATTGTTCGTCCGGATGCAGTGTTGCGATCGCATTCGGGCAGTAAGGCATACATCTGAAGAGGCGCTAGACTTCATCGGTCCCTTGAATTAATAATTTCTAAACGGCTCCATTGGGCCCCATGTAGAATATTAAAAAGGGCGTGTAAGGGACCGATGGGCACAACGGATTAGCGCGGGAAGTTGGGGAAAGTATGTGGCTATCAGCCCCGGTCTTTGTTCCCGTAGCATGAGTGGACGTAGGTTGTGCGCAGACAGGAGGGCGTCGCGAGGCGCGGGGAGCGTTACTAGCTGAATAGCAGGCAGTGAGTCTCCGAAGAGGTAGACATAGACGGCATTGTGCACACCAGCTTGAACGCACCGTCTCGACCCTCAGTCGCAGGTGAAACGTCTATTCACGCCAGCACCTGATGGAATGTGGTGGCGAGCTCTTAACCAAAGCGGTACGGCCTAGCGACAGGCGAGCGGTGGCAAGGCCACTGACCGCTCTTTTCTTTTTCACTTTTTTTTTGCACCACTAAGCCGGAGTCGCGTATGTGACAAGTCACTGCAGGCGAGGGTTGAGAGACGGCGGCTGCCGGCCGGGAGGCAACATTACTCATTGACTCCAACGTTGTAACGGCCAGGTGCACAGTATAATGTAGGAAGGACATGACCCTGGAAGTTTTGCTTTTGATTTCTTTTCTTATCCGTGGAGATAGGGTTAAGTCCTCTTAAGGTGATATTTGTGGTGATTGGATATTGTAGAAATTCGGTCTGGAACTCAGGGGGTTAAAACCGATCCCGAGGGCCCCGTCCGGCGTTCTGGGCTAGGTTTAGATGCTCTGCATCTTCGGCTATGCCGAGGTGGGAATATTTCCCTTTTAGCGAGTTCCACCTTGCAACTCTGTTGTAAACGTTGCTCTTGTAAATTTGTAAATATTTGCTGTGTATATAAATATTCAGTTATTCTTCTCGTGAACCTCAAGTCTTCAAGTCATCACTGCATACCCTCTCCGACGGGACGCCTCTGGCGCAAGGAACCTCCGCTGAGCCACGTATACCGTCTCTGACAGCGCACCCCTGGTACAAAGGAACTCTACTATTCCTTAGGGTAATCTTGGATACGCAGGTCAAAGGATTCAAAGTAGGCGAATTTGGCCTCCTTGGTCGCAGTATTCATATCTTGTGTAACTTCCTTCATTTTATTCTTGTTTTCTATCGATGGATTACGTTTGAAGAGAGCGTACACATGCTTTTGTTTTTAGATGATTCCACGCACTACTTTTGTAAGACATGGTTTGTTTACACTACGGCGCTTGGTCATAACCCATGACGACACGTACCGTTCACAAAGATCACAAAGTTCATCTTTCGACATACACCACAATTATTCTACGCTGAGTGAATCAGAAAATATTATATATTGAAATAGGATTCCAGTGCTTCATTACCTCAGTCATGCGTACCTTGCGACAATTGTAAATCCCTCTACCACAGTACTGTTCAAGTTTCATGTATTAATATTCATTTCAGCTAAGGCACAACTGTGATCACGGGTTAAAAGTATAAATCCAGAACGCTGTTAGTGCGCTTGCCTTCCCTCGGAATGCAGTGTCCCCTCTAAACATCGTCGACTGCCTGGCATCCGCATTTAATGCCATTTCCATGCCCATGTGTCCTTTGTTTTGACTAGAATGGTAAGAACTCGCGTTTGTTTCTTAATTAACTCTGCTTTCTTTTCCCAAGCGTTTCGCCCCAGGAGAGCGAAGTACCATTTCAGCGGAAATCTTGTAGCAATACCCGCCGGTTCCACGGATCAAATCTGGTACCTCCCGAGTGCGAGGTGGAGGAAAACGTAGCAGGGGGCGGCAGAAACTTAGATGGGCGGATGAGGTTAAGACGTTCGCAGGGGTCAAATGGATGCAGCTGGCATAGGACTTGTTTAATTGGAGGAACGAGAGGCCTTCGCCCTGCAGTGGGTATAGTCAGGCTGATAATGTACGGTACGCCTTTCTTGCAGAGTCTACCACACTTTTCTGGAGCGAGCGAGCGGTGCTCTGTGGAAGAAATACAGCGAAATTTTAAAGTAGGTACTCGCTTTAACTGATTATACTTGCGATCAAGCGCAGCCGCGAAGTCATGCGAACCGCACAGGCACAAGTGCATCGCCACTAACAAAGCGACTACGCTACTATTGCACTTAATTCACTCCGCATCACACCGCTCGAGTGCTGTAGAAAAGTGTGATCGACTCTGTACTTCCGTTTCCATAGGTCGCTGCGTTGTATGCCGAACCCTTTTCTTAACCTCCGCGTCCCTGTCCTGTGGACGAGTGCCGTTGAGATAAAGCTGTCATATAGTTTTCTCTGGAAAAACCCTGCTAAACTTCCCGTCATGATCAGAGATATTACCTCCAATATTCGCTCCACCCTATCCTTAGTATTGTATATTTTCTCTCTCGTAGCCCTGATCTGCGGTCACCACCTACCTTAATACACGTAATCGCTAAGCTCTTCCAGCGCATTGCTACGTATTTTATGCCGCTGTTTACTTCTGAAGCTATCAAACATTAGTCTTTGCGTAATTCTTTGAAACTCTCCTCTTCTTAGCCTGGCGAGGACACTTGTTATGCTTTGTAATTCAGCCTCGGACTTATTCAGCCCCAAACAATGGTAATAAATTTCCATCCCTGAAAATTCGTGACCACTTATTACCAGTTTCTGACGGTGCATGGTAATTTCAATGACGGTATTTTCGATAAGAAAGGCATGTTCTATGTCAACATCCAGTACCTTTATAAAAAAATCTTATGAAATTAATGCTCTAATAAAGACGGCAAAATTTCAGCCTCATACCATAAGTTTACTCTGGCAATCTTCCAATCACAGTCATCTTTCCTACTGTATCTTTCTTCCGTGTGGGAATTGATATTCCACTTAAATATATAATCTGCAACTTCTGCAAATCTATACTAAACCAGCCAAAAGACGAGACACAGAATCAAAGAGGGGACAGGACAAGGCTGGTCCTGCATTCGTCGAGCGCGCCTGCATCAGCTGCGTGAGCGGGCCCGCCGCTTCCAACCATGACTCGACCACGTTCCACCAACTCCGCCGGCAGCACCGGTCGCCGGGCCGCAACGACAACAGCACTGAACGCCGCCGCCGTAAACACAACACTGCACCTCTCATCTGCCGTGCCGCGCGCCGATCAGTCGTTTGCTCCAGCGTGCTTCGAAGTGACTCCCGAGCCGACGTTACGGACTACATGTCGTCTACACCCAGCCTTGTCCTGTCCCCTCTTTGATTCTGTGTCTCGTCTTTTGGCTGGTTAAGTATGAACCCATACCAACGTGCCCAGTCATCAACCTGCAAATCTAAGCGCATTGATTAATTACGTATAGGCGATTTTGCTGCCATTCCACGCCATCTAAATCAAAATATTCTGCTTCTCAGCTAGTAAAATAAAATTCTTGGTCATTCGATATGTTCTGTATTTCCATGCCTCAGCTATTATATCCCCGCAGTCTACATCCCGCGAAATATGCACCCTACACACCTCAAAGACGGGCGCCAGGCAAGAGTTCGGGCCCTTAGCAAAGCACATATAACAAATCCGGAAGCGAGATGCGCTGACGCAGCAAAATACCCAGGAAGTCAAGCTCACTCCATTAGCTTCATGGATCCCACATTATAGCGCCCACCGACGCTATAAAGCGGAGGCGCTGAGATCAGCGTTATCAGCCCGTATTAGAGAAAAATAAAGATGTACAGCGCGTGTTCGGAGCGCAAAACGGCACGGGCTGTTCGGAATGAGGAGCCTGCCACGCTGGTCATCTTCTCTGGTGCTCCGCTTCGACCCTGCAAATTCGCAACAGTGCTGACTCCGGCCTAAAAAATGACAGACCCCAGCTACCTACCGCCCTCAGGCGACCATCCGCCTGACGCTACCTTGCGTCAACGGGATGTCGCAGCTCTCCTGCTCCGCCTACCAACATTCTGGCCCAAGTGTCCGCAGATCTGATTCGCCCAAGTGGAAGCCATCTTCCATCTGCACCACATCTCCTCGGAGGCATCTCGGTTTCGTCTTTTACTTTCCAACCTGCCTCCTAAAGTGGCTCAAGAGGTGGCGGACATTATCGCTGGACCCTTGGGCGATGCCCCGTACCAGCGACTAAAGCAGGGCCTTCTGGACCGCACCACGGCGTCCGAGAGTGCGCGACTCCAGCAGCTACGCACCTACGAAGAGCTTGGAGACCGCCGCCCCTCCCAGCTACTCACTAGCATGCGGCAGCTCCTGGGCTCGAATGGCGCACTGTCGAGGCAGCTCTTCCTTCAACGCTTGACGCAGTCCACCTGCCTCATCTTGGCTGCTGCGGGGAATTTGACCCTTGGCCGCCTCGCCCATCTCGCTGATCGAGTCCACGACGCGACTTCTCCTTCCGTCGCTGCACTCTCTTCTCCACCGAAGACCTCCGTCATTTCACGGTTAGAGGCCCGGATCGATCAGCTGACTGCTTCTAGCGATGCCCTTCGGACGTCCTCTCATGCCCAGCACGGTTTCTCCTCAAAACCTCCGCGCCATTTGTCTTCGCCGAGCGGTCCGCACACGCCCATTCCTCGCAGTCCGCATCTCTGCTGGGATCACTGAACTTTCCAGCACCGCGCCCGCCAGTGCACTCCACCATGCAACTGGTCGAGAAACGCGGAGCGAGATCACCGATGGCGGCGTGTGACCTCGCTCTGCACCCTGGCCGCCTTTTCGTCATCATAGACCGCATTTCTGGCCTGCGCTTCCTCGTCGACACTGGTGCCGAAGTCAGCGTACTGCCGTCCTCCAAGGCCGACTGTGCTTCCAAGTCACATGGACCTATTCTCCGTGCGGCCAACTCAACCTCCATCGCAACGTATGGTCTCCGATCCCACACTCTGGACATTGGCCTGCGGCGCACATTTCGATGGGTCTTCATCGTCGCTGATGTACATCAACCTATTCTCGGATCCGACCTCCTGACGCATTTTGATCTGGACGTGAGCATGTGTCGCCATCGTCTCATCGACAGCAAGACGCGCATTTCCATCACTGGCGTTATATCGGTTGTCGCTTCCACTGGCATCCGAACTCTGATTCCGTCATGCCCGTACACCCAAGTCCTCGTAGACTTTCCCGAGGTCACGAGGCCTTGTAATCTTCATCAGCCACCCAAGCCATCAGCCACCCACCACATTATCACGCGTGGTCCCCCTGTCGCAGCTCGTCCGCGCCGCCTCTTCGGTGAGCGTCTGGCTATTGCAAAACGGGAATTAGACCACATGCTCCAGATGGGTATTAATTACCCTTTATCCAGCGCCTGGGCCTCATCACTCCATCTGGTGCCCAAGAAAGAACCGGGTGACTGGCGTCCGTGCGGCGACTACGGGGATCTCAACGCTCACACAGTCCATGACAGCTATCCCCTTCCACACATCCAAGACTTCACTGGACATCTGGAAAGCTGCAAGGTCTTTAGTAAAGTGGATCTTTTCAAGGCGTACCACCAAATCCCTGTTGAGCAGGCCAATATTCCGAAGACGGCCATCACTACACCCTTCGGACTGTTTGAGTACGTGCGTATGCCATTTTGGCTACGCAACGCAGCTCAAACCTTCCAAAGATTCATTGCTGATGTGACGCGTGGACTCCCGGCGGTATTTGCCTACATCGACGACATCCTCGTCGCGATTCGTTCTCCGCAGGATCACGAGCATCACCTCCGGGAACTCTTTCAACGCCTCCAAGAATTTGGCTTGGTCATCAATGCCCAGAAATGTGTTTTCGGCTCTTCTGAGCTCGAGTTCTTGGGCCACCACATCTCGGCGCTGAGAATTCGTTCATCGCCTTCTCACGTCCAGGCTGTTAAGGACTTTCCAGCACCCACTACCCTACCCAAGGTCCGTGAGTTCCTTGGCCTAGTGAATTTTTCACGGCGCTTTATTCCGCACTGCGCGGAGCTTCTTCACCTCCTGACTGATCTTCTCCGCACCACCAAGTCCTCATCCTCTGCGATTTCCTTGTCTCCCGAAGCTCAGGCCGCTTTCACGGCTGCAAAACAAGCCCTCGCCAATTCAGTCGTCCTCATCCATCCTAGGACTTTGGCGCAAACTCGCATCATGGTGAACGCTTCTTGCGTGGCCATTGGTGCGGTTCTCCAGCAGCATATCGACTCCGAATGGCACCCACTGGGTTTCTTCTCTTGGAACCTCCAGCCGGCCGAGACTCACTACAACGTATTTAGCCGTGAGCTGCTTGCCATCTACTCCACCATCCAGCACTATCGCCACTTCTTGGAGGGCCAGCCATTTTATGTTCTCACGGACCATAAGCCTCTGGTGTATGTGTTCCGTACGAACTCGTCGAAGTACGTCGCCCGTGAACTTCGTCAGCTTGCCTACATATCGTAGTTCACAACCGACATTCGACATATCAAAGGCACCGACAACGAGGCAGCTGACTCACTTTCACGCATTACCACCATCGGCGTGTCTTCAGCTGCTGTGGACTGGCAATCTCTGACCCGGGCGCAGCTTGAAGACTCCCACTCAGTCTTTCCTGCCGCCTGGATCGCGCTTTGACCATATTCATCTTGACCTGGTTGGACCGCTTCCCCCTCTCAGGGCTACAAGTATATTCTGACGATGGTCGACCGCTTCAGCAGTTGGCCCGAAGCCGTGCCAATTCCAGACATTACTGCGCAAACAGTTGCCAGCGCTTTCGTTACAGCGTGGGTTTCCCGCTTCGGCTGCCCCGGCATTATTACCAAGGATCGCGGCTGCCAGTTCGAATGTGCCCTCTTCACTTCGCTCACACGGCTACATGGCACTAAACACTGCCGCACCACATCATACCATCCCTGTGCCGACGGCATGGTCGAACAGCTCCATCGCCAGCTCAAGGCTGCTCTCACTGCGCGCCTGGATCGCGAGCACTGGGTTGACCACCTCCCTATGGTGCTCCTAGGCCTACGTGCCGTCATGCGTCGTGACCTTGGCTGCTCGGCGGCCGACCTCGTCCTCGGTACATCCCTGCGGCTTCCCGGAGACTCGTTCGTACCTTCGGCTTCCTCGTCCCAGCCCGTATATAATACCTTCGTCCCCTACAAGACTGTCTTCAGCATCTGCGCCCGGTGCCGCCTCGCTCATCTGCCCATCAAGTCTGTGCATCCAGACCTTGCTTCCTCGACACATGTGTTTCTCAGGCGAGACGCTGTAAAGGCACCTCTTACCCCCTCATACGACGGCCCGTACCGCGTCCTCAACAGGACGACAAAGTCAGCGACAATCCTACTGGATGGTCGTGAAGAGGTCGTCTCTCTAGATCGCCTCAAACCCGCGTACCTCGAGACACCTCTCCAGGAGCTCCCCTCAGATGTTTCCGGCTTATCTGTAGACCTGCTTGCCGCCGTGGCACCCTCATCTCTGCCCCATCGGCGCGTACATTTCGCCGTTCCGTCTAGGCGGGGGGCCCTATAGCACCCGCCCACGCTAAAAGCGGAGGCGCTGAGATCAGCGTTACCAAAACGTGTTAGAGGAAAATAAAGATGTACAGCGCGTGCTCGGAGCGCGAGCACGGGACGGACTGTTCATAATGAGAAGCCTGCCACGCTGGTCATCCTGCGCGGGTGCACCGCTGCGACCCTGCAAAATTGCAACAACATTTACAGAAGAAACCTCTTAAACTATTGAAACAAAATACACCGATGCAGTAGAGGAGGCTGCAATTGCCTCAGCCCTCTCGACGTGCAATATGAGAGTGCTATAATACTGACTGATTCATAGTCTGGATGCCAAAATTACAAGGGAAGAATTTCCAGCACAGCACTTGAAATCCTTCGTAGCACTACATCGCGCCACTTCAAAAATGTTTACATCATATCGGCTCTGGGGCACACCCACCCGGAAGGAAGAGAGGCAGCCAAAGCGTCAGCCCAAGGATACGCTATCAGGCACCATTGTCAGAAGCATTTAGGAGAACCCAAGATGTACCCGAAAGTATAATGACATCCTGTTGCATTACAAACTTAACAGAATAGAATATTGTCCACCCCACCCGAACCTAGGCCGAAAAAAAAACAGTCATCCTCCGGCAAACACAAACCGAGAGTTACGTACACGACACCTTAGTACAGGGCATCACGCCACCCTCTACAGAATGAATGCACATTATGTAACGTGGCAAACCCCCTATAACATATTTCTTGGAGATACGAGGAACCACATGGTACAATAACCACCAGAGATCTGACGTAAGAGCAATGGAAGACCCAGCTGCCAAGCCATAGCCTGGATGATCAGCGTATAGTCTCGTCGACAGATGGCTTGTGTCTACGGCTTGCTGCGCTGGGGAGGCTGCCCACCTAGGTCGAATATTTCGCTGCTGCCACAAATAAAATTTTGTCGCACTTGCTCTGCCATTCTTAGTCGAGTTATTCGTTGTGACCTTTTTATGCAAGAAGTCATCATTATTATATTAATAACAGTTATCAAACTAGAATTTTGAGCATTAAATTTTAATCATCTCCTCTCAAAAGTACAAACTCATTACGACAGTTTCCTCAATATTCTTTTGTAAAACATGATGGTTTCCTTATTATTTTAAATAAAATAATTGTTCGATAGCTAAATTTTTCTTAATTCTTCAAAAATATTTGTTTTGAAATAACTTTTTTGTACACCCCGCTGATACTTGCCAACACGATAGGACTGAAGGGCATGTTACGCAGAAACTCCAGCTTCGGCGTCGGTGCAAAGTGTGACCAATCACAAACATGGTTTTTGCAGGTAGTAGCTGACATGCCCGAGCACTGATCCTTGGATGGTTAATGCGACTTAACGAGACCATATGAGGTGACAAAGTTAGCAGGAGCTGCCATGCAGGGTTGCTCATTTGAGGTAGGAAGGTGCAATAAGAATGAACCTTACAGTGCTCTTGAATGCCGATTCAGGCGCGATACTCCTAGTCCACGCCGGCATGTGTCATACAAATTGATTAAAGAGGGACTTTTATATGTGGACTGGTAATGAATGGAAAACAGCGCGACACAAACCCCGATGCAGAGAATACCACTGGATAAGCTTTGGTATTCGCCTCTTGCTCTGTTTTCTATTCAATATGTTTCACCAACTCGTCCGTTTGGCTATAGCATTGGACTGGTAGCCTACGCTATCGCATCATACCTTTAAATGCGGAGTCTAAGTGTCACCCATAATCTTTATTAGTTCCAAGTGATTTTTCTGCACCGCTCTTTTTTGCCGCACATAACTGTATTTGATGCATGTGATATTTTATGCTTGTTTACTACCTTTTTCGGTGTAATGCTGAGACCATAATGAATTCATGTCGCCGCAAGTGTAGCAATCTCGCAGTACCCCCCCCCCCCTCCAATTTCCACGTAACAGAAACGCGCCGTGAATATTTACATTTATTTATTCAAGTTAATTTATTCAGTGAATAATGCATTAATCCTAGTAATCGCCCAAGAAAAATAGCGACGGGTTCTGTCCTTTTCACCGCAGCCGCGAGTATCGTTTCTTGCTCATGTATGGGAGCCAGTTTAGCAGGTAATGCGACAGCACAGTCGAAACTACTACCAACGCTCGTTCACGACGTCACGAAATACGCGCCGCGATGGTACGCAGCCGCCCGCACCAGGAGCCCTTGCAGCCACAACCGACCAGCAGCCTATCCGAGCCCCAATTCCAGCAAAGAAGAAGACATCTGGAGGACCCCATGACCAGCACCACCCGCTCTGCTTCCATTGCGGGAAGCGTGGTTTCTTCCTGCAGCCTAATGCCGAAGAGCATCTATTAGAACCCATCCTGTGAGCGACCGCAAAACGTAGTAGTGCCATGCGATTTCTACAATTCCAGATAAGCTTGTTGAATCTCTTGTCAAAAACCGGAAGATAAAGCCGCGTTTCGACAGCTTTGAGCATGAACAAGATGCCTCTTCGCTTTGTTTCTCAGCATTGATGTGCATTTGCGTTTCACGTAAACGGAGAGTGCCTCACACATTAAGCATCGCGAACGTTTTCTAGTACTTTGCACGAGTGCTGGAGGGAAACTGCGCTGTTTGCGTTGCAACAGATGCGAGGACACTGTCAAGCTAGGTGCGGCAGTGCGAAAGTTATGAAACAGAACGCGCACGCTCAGTGCTACTAAAGGTGTCTGCGCCCGTATACTTGGTACTCACTTCAGTCTGCCTTTTTTCACTCGCGGTAAAAGAAAAAAAAAAACAACCAGAAAGAAGCTACCCTGCAAAGGAAAGCGTAGCATAGCACATGAGCTCACGGTGTAATCTGGTTTTCCCAGGAGCTCCCGGGACCCAGTGGCACTGCACGTCGATACATTGACGTACCAGCTCCCTCCCGATATGCCAAAAGCAGTCGCATGTCTCGAAGGTCCGGGCAGGTCACCTCCGTCGTCGCAGCGTCAGCTGAAGGCCGTCAGCGTCGCTCAGAATAGAGATCTTGCATGCCGGCATGCCAAGGGTAGCTTTAATAGCCTTATTAACTCGGCTATTCCGCAAATTCCCGGACAACTAGCGGGGTACTCCCAAAAAACATAGCGAAGAGGCACAGAGAAGGAGGGAACATTGGCTTAATCAAGTGTCATGCTTCTCCAGGAAGAGCAACCCACCTCGCCCTTCGTGGGCTACGATGTGTAGACACCTTGAGAGCTAAGGGTGAGAAGCAACAACAAAATACGCACTAAGTCCGCCCGAACCACGTTTCCCACACGCTGCTGGCACCGCCCTTCTCTTCCCCCTCTCTCCATTACGCCCCCTGGTTTTTGTTTTACTTCTGCCTTTCCATTACACTGATGTTTTATCACTTCTCGAAACGAGTCAATGCCGGCTCCTCCTGACATGGGTTAATTTCGCTGCCTTTCGCCGATTGTTTGTCTTTCGCCGCCGCGATGGCAGCGCTCTCTCACCCGCAGCGATCGACAAGATACGCGGAGCGCCGCCGTGAGTAGACACGGTCGCGCTTTCCCGCTGTGCCGCGTTCTCTCGCTGGGCTCCAGATTGAAAACGAGCGAATGCACCTCGGGGGGTTAACACGCTTCACACAGCCGCCTGCGAAAAAGAAGGCGGGGCGTGCGCGGCCCAAAAGAAGCGGAGAGAAAAGCCATTTCCAGTTCTCGCTCGCGCGTTGTCCGTTAATTGGGCGCAGCGCCAGGCGCCCACGAGTGGCAATGACCGCGAGCGTCCGACGAAAGGAGTTCACGCTGATCATTGTTAGCATTGTCCGAATTATGCAACGTCGCACGCGCGAGGGGCCCCGTAATAGCCTCGCGCAGCAGAAAGCCTTCTCACGTCCTCGTAAAGGCCCAGGGGGCGCCTGTCGTTTCCTTTTTCGCTCGCGCACGCAGAAACAGCGCGAATTAGCAGGCAGTCCCAAAGCAGAACCCCGTCCGCAACCGCGACAAACCACCCTAGGCTGCGTCGGTCCTATGAACGTAGAGAGTGCGGTGGATCAGACCTGTACGCAGCGAAGTAAGTAATCGTTTAGTCTTTGTTGTTTTTTTCTGTTTTGTATAGAAATCATTCTTTTTTTGATGCTCAAAGTTCTCGGTAATCAAACTCAATGTCTTTTTTTTTTTTGTACAGAAGCCGCCCGCGCTAGCATGTCCGCAAATTGCAAGCCCGATCGGCCTGCATTCGACTAGCCCCATCGTCAGCACTTGGAATTCACACCACGACGGCACTCCGGAGGGTCATATTTAGTGATCTTGGATTTCGTCGCCTCGCAGCGGAATAATGAAGAATATCTTTTTTCGTTGCTCAGGGGTGGTGTGCAAGATATTCGGGCGCTCAAGCTAGGCACTCCGTTCTTTCGCATTCGTGCGCATACAGTTCAGTGTCGCTACCAACGTTTTCTCATTGAGTCATAAAAATGCAGAAGAAAGCTTCAAGAAATAATCGCTGAAGAAAATGCCGATATATATAGAGCCAAAATTATAAAGGTAACAAGACGGCGCCATCTCGTTCTCGTTTCAAGTATTATTTGCGTAATGGAAATAAAACTTGGATGGAAAGTATTAGTTATACTTCTCTACAACTGCTTACTTTACTTTTCATGGGCTGTAAAAGAGTACTGTTTCTTGTAATGTGTATAGACTTCTCTTGACATACGAGCGCACAGTGCATGCCAGAAGTGGTATGGCGCAAAAGCTTAAGCGCAGGCGGCCGTAAACTTCCACGACTAGGCATGCACCACGGCAACAGCTTCAGTCGCACTGCGCTCAACTTGGTGTGCGAAACACCAGGAAAGGGAGATGGGGGCACTGGAAGCTGGTTTCCAGAGCGAGCAGATAGATGGCGCTTCCGCCCCACTTGCTTTTATTTTCTATTTTATTCCAATCAGCGGGAGCCGCTCGGCGGCACCCTCGCTGCCGCGATCCATCACTTAAACAAACAGGGCCGCTTAATGAGTTGGTCGAACGACGACAACGAGGTGGTGCGCCACACCTGCCCGCACCTCCAGTGTGGATGGGAGCGCCGTGAGGCATTTCTGTTTGGCGATCCCCCCGTTGGCAGACGTGCGCCGCTGGAATGCTGAAGAAAACACGCTCGACAAGGCTGCGCGAAGAAAGCAGTTCGAGGCAAACTGTGAAAAAAAGAAGCGTCCCTCGTTACCGCCTAGACGTCGTCGCAGGCGCTGCGATAGTTCACCGTCCGACTACGGTCGACATCGTGTACAAAGTAAATGTAGCTTCTTGGGTCCACGCGTCCAATCAGCGATGTTAAGGCTTCAATATTTAACGGAGACGCTAACCGTATGCACCTCTAGGATTAATGGGAATAACAAGGAAATATTGAAAGTAAAAATTTAAGAAACCCCTATTACACTTCGACTTTCTTAGTGGGAAACAAGAAATCAGGGAGGAATTACGATATAGGCATATTTTCTTCTTTTTTTTTTCCTTGAGAAACTATTTTTAGAGTTGGTGACAATGTCTGCTTTATTAACCTGTGACCATATTCCACAATTATGTTGCTGTGGAAGTCGCCCTAATTGCTTCGGTATGAACTCGAGCTCGGCGAACTGATATGAAGGCTTAGAGGTTGGGGCAGTGCTCACCTGTTCGGTTCGAAAGGCAATTCGCAGCTCTGTTCACTGCAGAGACATCTCATTAAGTAAAGCTGAAATTTGGGCTATCAGTGCTAATACTGAGCTAATACCTGTCTGTATCACCGTTCCGTACCACCCTGGATTAGCGCTTAACGCAGTATGAATTCCGTTCTGCAGATGAGATTTTTACTGCCTGCGTTGCAAATACCATGAGGAACAGATATGGAAACAGGACCTCGCCCCATTTCAGGGACGCGTTCGCCTTTTCACATCCCCCACTCTATTTTCAGCTCAGAGATAGTCTGCATACCTGAACCGAAAAATTTAAATGCATGGGGATGCTTGGTACCCACCGCCAATTCCTCAAAATTCTACTGTGACTTGCTCAGCGATGCTCCAAATAACACTGACTGTCCCTTCCTTGTCATAGAATTGCATCAAAATTTTAGGTTTATCGGAACTTTCAACCGCTCACTTCCGCTCCTTCCTCCGATGAATAGATTACAGGCGATCGCCATATTGATAATGATAATTGGTTCACATGGAGGGAAAGGCGCAGTATCTGTCACACTTGCTCTGTGGACACGAACCGCGCTCTAAGGGAAGGGAGGAAGGTGGGAGTGAAAGTAGAAAGAGAGAAAGAGGAGCCGTAGTGGAGGGCTACGGAGCAATTTCGACCACCTGGGAATCTTTAATGTACACTGACATCGCACAGCACACGGACGCCTCTCCGTTTCACCTCCATCTAGACGCAGCCGCTGGAGTTCGGGATCGAACCCGGGTACTCCGGCACAGTAGTCGGGCATCTTAAATACTGCACCATCGCGGCGGGGAGGGGCGATTCCAGCGCCAGCTGTGGTCACTGTGGGCTTATGCGCCATGTACTGGGTTTTTTGCAGGCCAGGTGTTTGTGTTTCCCTCAAGAAAGGCCGCATGGAGTTGAAACTCCGCTGCAGTGCGCTTGTAGTATGGGGTGATCCTTGAGGACGGCCCGTGCCTCCTTCCCGCCCCTCCTTCCGGTGATTGTGCGGCGATGTCCAGACTCTTCTTTCAGTGCTAACACAGGGGTCATATTCGGAGGCATTTGCGCTGCTAGCTACACAAGGGAAGAAAAACAACACATGACACAAGCGCAAACTTGCAACTGTTTAATTCTTACCTTTCAGTACATTAAGCAGCAGAGAACATCAATTTTTGATTACGAAAAGGAGTACAAGCTCGACCCGGAGCCCGTACGTTTCCGATTTCTTGATTTCCTAGAGGATTGCAGGGCCATGAACAACATCTCTGTAGATTGCAGTGTCTCGACATTACGTGAGCGGGATTTATTTCCACAAGCCCAAAAATGGATCACGTACCGGCCAGTAAAACGGCGTAGGGTTCAGACTTTGCAAAAGCGATAAGCGAAGACGCGGAAAAACTGTTCTCCTATTTCAAAGTGCCTTGAGTATTTATTCAAAGTTTTGTAGACATATAGGCTATCCTAAAATGAAAGCGTTAACGGTATCATTATTAAACTTTTGTTTATGTGCGCAGGTCGTCAGAATAGCCCATGCATTAAACATGGGTATTTTTAATTATGCCCAAATCCAGCTCGAATTATTGCAAAGTCGCGCAATAAATGAAGCCAAACTTAACCGGTCATACATTTTGAACATAGCGCCGCGCCCCTGGGAGTGGCGCTTCCGGCTGCACTCTTCGATTAGTTCGCACTCGAAGGCATGCAGGCCTCAAGGCGTCCAACTCCTGCTGTTAGCTCTGGAGCTGTGAAACAGTATTACGAGATGAATGTGGGATAGGTTCAGGGATGGATTTAAGGGAGGAGCGAGGATCTGTGGCCTCCTTTCCAAGCGAGAAACTTTACTTCAGCAAGCCATTCTGAAGCCTTTTTTTTTTCACCCGAAAAAACCCCAGAAACACGTTTTTCAAATCTCTCCATTCAAATCTCCCCACCAATCTCTCCATTCAAGAGCGGTACATAAATCTGTCCCTGGATGAGGTCTGTTGCCTATCTTTTGTATTTCTTGCCCCGACTACACCTCTTTATGCGGTGGAGCCTGCACGTCTGAAACTTGTCATTCTTGCTTTGCTGCCGACGACTTTATTGTAATTTTAGCGATAGGTTATTTCTGGTATACTGTGCTCGTAAAAGCTTGATACATCTTTTAGCAAGTAGTGGCAAGTTTTAAGAAATCAGCGACCTCAGTGCGAAGCTGGTTAGGCATAGCAACGCCGCCGACAACTGCTGCGCTGCCAACTAAGCGGCGGACGTCACTAATGCGGGTACAATGCATTGTTGCATCTAAGTTATAGATGAGCGGATCTACTTCAATTTTCAGACATTGAATAATCGCTATATGGAGGTATTTCACTAGCCTCTTGAACTTGAACACATTTAAGAAGTAGACAGAGTTTTGCTGGTCAGAGCTGTTAACGTTCTTTAGTTGTTTCTTTCAATGTCCAGGTTCTATACAAATTTTGTTCCTGGAATTTTTTACTTCTCGTAAGTCATTTCTTATTAAATATGGTTATATTAAAAGGAGCACTTGTCAAGCTATAACTTTGTTCATAACATGGCACTTGAAAGATCTTTACTCGTACTGAAAAAGTTCGTATCAAAGACACATCAAAAGCAATCTCCACGTACTAGCAGAAAACGTTAGCTGAAAATGTTTTCAGTTTGTAGTCTCAAACATTAAGCAGCTACGTAGCAAAGAATTAAAGATAATTTTACATTCCAGCATTTTTCGCAATTCTTCGGCAAGAAAGACTGTCACAGAAGCTTTTTTTTTTTTTTTTTCACTATTTCTTTCGACATTTTTTCGCAACATTTGCACAGCGACAATTTGTTTTCAGATAAACGTCTTCGTAATGCATATGCTATTGCCGTCAATTTTAAACATTTCAGACATTTTCATGTCAAACATCTGCCTTTTGCCCTTCAAACCCTGTCACTAGCTGTTCGCATGGCAACGAAAAAGTCAATGTGATCTTAACTAAAAACGTCCCCAGTTTCAGAGCTTCATCATGAGACGATAGCCGTTTATCCCTAATCACAACGCTTATGACGTCCTTGAGTAGAGAAAAAAAAGAAAGCTTCTCACTTTTGGGGATGTGCCTTGTCATTTCGTTGCGATCGTCATGTAGCTTTTGAGTCTTTGCGCTTGGTTGCATATCGAAACAAAATGTGTGTTTGCTGGTAGGAATGAACACGGTGTTGAACGGCGGTTTTTGGGGACAGAAAAAAGTGGAAGCTTAGTTACAATTGTTAACTTTGAAAGCGATGAACTCAATATGAAGAATTAGTTAACGGCGGTTTTTACGGACAGAAAAAAAGTGCAAGCTTATTTACAATTGCTAACTGTGAAAGCGATGAACGCAATATGAAGAATTAGTTAAAGAAGTGAGAGAAAGAGTCGTCACATACGATAAAGCAGGGATAGCTACCACCGCGAAGCGCTTTAGTCCAACTTTTAACCGATCACGACGAGTTTTTCTTTAACACTTTCGCACGTCTAGTTATTTTACGATGCTGATGCATTCATTCGAAAATACAGTGGGCTCTCACTTGACCAAACTGAAAAGGCAAATGCGACGTCAACCTTTGCATTGGCACGAGGCAGCAATCTCAACTTGCCACCTATCGCGCTCGCCGAGGAAATTTCTTGCTGCATGTTGGACTTGACAGTTTTGTTTCTAGCGACTAGGCAAGCTAAATATGTATTTTTTCGCACGTGAGTGAACAGAAACAAAAATGCCCCGCTCGCCCAGACAGGAGCACTTTTTCCGAGAAAGCCAGTGAGTGGGCAGCGCACGGAGCAGTGGGGATGCTACAAAGGGGCCACCATCGCCAAACGCCGGCCGCAGTATCCAGATCTTCCACACAAAGACTTACTGGACCCAGCGTCCGGTATTCCCTTGCTATCTTTAGTCGACTTCGTCAAAGGAACAACATTGAAGAAGCAGAAGGAAAGTTTGTGCTGAACTTTGAGACGCTAATAGAGAGGAAAAATAACATAAAGAAAGATGAAATAGAAAAACAAAAGAAGGCAAGGAAAAACAAAGCACAATCCCAACTTTTAAAGCTATAGTTTAAGCAATCGACAACTTTTTAAATAACAGGATTAGGTAATGTGGGGTTGTAATAGGGGGATAAATGCGTTTTACCCGCTTAGTCGCGGCTGACCGTCCAAACTACCGACCCTACCCAGTGATCGCGTGCGCTACCGAGCACGCGCCGACCACTGCGGGCCGTGCTCTTGGGAACACAGGAAAAACACATGCTGACAACAAACAGGCATTTATTGCTGCAATAACAACGCCAGCTAGCAATAAACACACTAATGAATACAGGTCATCTGACTCGCCAGCAAGGCTACAGGCGCGAATGTTCGCCCACGCTAGGGCAGGGGACAAACTCCGAGGCTGGACAGGGCGACCAGGCGGGAAAAGTCACGCAAGGCTTCGCCCCGTCGGCGACTGCTGAGTGCCGCGAGGATGCGTCCGCTGGCGTCGAGTTTCCGATGCCGAAGAGGGCTTTGTTTTTCTGCGTGCGCAGAAAGGGGAGGCCTTCCATGGCCCCACAGTTATATTTAAAAGCTAATTAACGTTAACTATCTACGCAGGCACCATCTTGTGATAACTGGAAAAATACCACGGGGGAAAGCGGACTTTAAAGGGAAAGATGGGAGATCTTTGCCCACAGAAATAGACGTATGCATATATGTATGCGTGTGTGTCGGCCTTTAACACCGCTTTTTTATACCACAATTATTGCATTGCGAGATGTCACAGGTTTTGGCAAAGTGTTGAACGTGTTTAGATGGTCTGGTTTATGAGGGAAGGAAGGCGCAGCGTCTGCATCGAGCCTCGTTGGCCTACAGTTGAAGGTATATAGGTCATCGTTTCGAATCCCTATCGCTAACCAGCCTCCAACTTGATGATAAATGGAAAGCGAAGTGGCATGACACCACCCTGAGACCAGCACAAAGAACTGTTACGTCACAATTCTGACACAAAATCACATGTCTAATTTTTACATCTTCTTTTTCAATTCTCCGTTACCGCAAGGCAACGATGGCGCCTTTTCAATCGAATGATTTGTACACGCGATAATCTCACGAAACATTTCTGATTGGTCGAGGAAATGTCGCTACGTGTGTTTACGGGTGACAGGATGAAGTAATGTCTTACTGCAGGAGGAAAAAAATTCGAGAGGATACTTTGAACCGCTAAAGTGCAATGAGGCGAAAGCCTTTAAAGCGCGGCCTGTTCATGCCACTTGTCGCGCCACCTGTTGCTCCGTAGTGGTACCAGCCATTGGCGTCATGGGATTAACTTTGAATACGTCACTTGGCTAAATTAGTATTCGTAATTATTAATTTACACTTAGTTATTTCTATTAAAATTTGAAGTAAACTGGAAATTATTGAATAATGAACAACTTACTTATTAATCTTCTGTATTGGTGTTCGATGGTAACTTATGGTTATAATGTCGTCACTCCTTTGTGGGTGATGTCATTTGATTGACAGGTTGAGTATAACACTTTCTGCACCTGATGTGGCCTCGTATTCGTCTAATATTGAAAGGAAAACGCAATAACTCGCTACCTTGCACTAAAAGGGAAATCAGGTCAGCATACGCGTAGACTACGAATTTCCTGGCCATGCCAACGGAAATCGGCAACTGGACCTCTTCAAGGATACCTGATGTTAAAACGGGTCGAGTGCAAGCATGAAAACCGCGGGCTAAAGCGAGTGCCCGTCAAGCGCTCCTCGGGTGAATTGAAAGGCGAATGCAATGAGGCTGTTTAGCGCAAGCTCACTGGTGGGGCTTGCATAGAGACAGCGAACCAAGTGAATAAATTCAACGCGAAGACGAAAAGTACGCAACACAGAAGACAAGTAGTTGTGTTCGACATTGTCAAAACCTTACCCTTGGTCCGAAGTAGCAAATACAGTGGCCTGCTTATCACAGGCATAAGCCAGCACTTTCCTCTTCATTGCCAAGAACACGAACACCGATCATGCAGAACAACACAGGACTGGCATGGGCTAATCAAATCATGCAGATCAAATCGAACTCTTCACACAAGTAAAGTGTCTGAGTTTTTTTATCGGTATTTATTGTCCCAGGGCATCAGTAGGGTATGAGATGAAGGATGAATGAATTATTAAATAAATCGAAAAGACTGGCTGATTTTATGAAGTCCAGGAGTGAGCGATGATGAGGTCCCTGCGTCCAATTGATATATGAGGCCGGATTGGTTGCTGAATGGCCAGCGATCGTCAGGTTCCGAATTCGTGTTGGTTTCAGTGCTGGGCAGTCCCACAACAAGTGGTGAATGTCGGCTTCAACATTTTCGTTTTTAGAGATCGGGCACCCTGGCCGTGGATTTAAGTGTCGGAAGTGAGACCACGTCCTAGTGACAGCTGGTGTGAGGGCAACACCAACCGGGATCCTCCTAAGCGCAACCTCCTTTGCACAAGTGAGACCACGAGGAAGGAATACCGCACAAGGAGGGATGAGTGCACGTGTGCGGCGCCGGAGGTGTTCCTTTCTTGATAACAGGAGGGTAGCCTCGTCCAATTCAAGGTGCCGTGGCATTGATGCGTCTTAGTTTATGAGGCGGGTCGCTAAATCTGCTTGACTTTGGGAAGGTAGCAGGTCCCTTGGGACCCACTCAATGCGTATTGACTGCGGGATCCGCGCCGCAAGCGGGTGGATGTTTTGGCATATTGTAGGGCAGCGGCTGACACGTCAGAGCAAACTTACTGCTTGAAGTGCGTCAGTGCGGATGACAACGTGGGCTGCAGGGAGCATGATTATGGAAGCCACGGAGCAGAGTGCCTCCTGAACTGCCACGAGCTCAGCGCAGAAAGATGTAAGTGGTTCCGAAAGCTGAAAAGTAGAGGTCTGATTCAGGCTAGGTCTCCATGGACAGTAGATTACTGTTTTGGCTTCACAGCCTTTCAGGCTTGCATCCACGTACACTACTATGAAATCTGGAGGCAGGTGAGTATCTTGCTCTTCAGATTTCTGGCGAAGCAACGATGCAGAGTTGACAGACGTTGGTCTGCGGATATCAGTTGGCTTGTTGTCTCCTAACTCTACAAATTTCCAGGGAGGGAGAACTGGGCGCAGGTGGCTGAAGAATAATGTGTGACGTTTCACACGCCCTCAGTGCTTGCGTGGAATGTGACAAAGTGGCCTTGAGTCTGCGAGCATCACGGCGCTGCTGCACCTAGTTTATTTATTTATTTATTTATTTATTTATTTATTTATTTATTTATAATACCCTCAGGGTACAGTTGTACGTTACAGAGGGGAGGGGCGCATATAGGATATATATATAAAACAGAAGGTTAACAAGAGCGTACAAATCTGAAAAACAAAGCAAATAAAAAAGAACAAGGTACGTGTGCAATTTAGGAAATTTAGGAAAACGGCATAGGTGTTAAAAACAACAATATAAAAATATAATAAGCAACAGTATACAATGATGTTATGCAAATAACCATACAGTAAGTTTTAAAACTAGGCAAAAAAGAAAGATTGCAGCGCGGATTTAAATTTTTGTTCTTCAGTTATACTTGTTAGTGATGCAGAGAGGTTATTCCAATCATTACAGGTGCGGGGAAGAAAGGAGTTAAAATAGGCAACTGTGTTTGTGTGCGGAATGTTTACCTTTTGACTATGGTTACGGCGAAACGAAATGTAGGATGGTGGCTGAACCCATGAGGAACGCAAGGTGGAGTTATGGTAGTATATTTTGTGAAAAAGTGAGAGGCGGGATAGTTTTCTTCGAGTAGATAACAGCGGGAGATGTAAGTATGCTTTCATATTAGTAACGCTGGCTGTCCTTTGATAGTTATTTAAGATGAACCGGGCTGAGCGATTTTGTACTGCCTCAACGGAGTGTATGAGTGTTGCTTGACCGGGGTCCCAAACAGATGAGGCGTATTCCAGTTGTGGACGAATGTATGTTGTATACATTAATAGCTTTAATGATGATGGTGCAAGGGAGAAATTACGACGAATGTATCCGAGAGTACGATTGGCTTTAGCGATGATGGAGTTGACATGCAATTTCCAGGTTAGATCACTAGTAACGATTACACCAAGGTAGCGGTATGACTTTACAGATTCTAATGGGACGTTATTAAGCATATACATAGGACTTGTTACATTAGTTCGAGATACCCTCATTGATTTGCATTTGTTAATGTTTAATTGCATGCACCATTTACTGCACCATTCGCTAATATTATTAAGGTCATTCTGGATTAGTAGGATATCGGAATTATCAGCAAGTTTACGATATAAAACACAGTCATCAGCAAATAGGCAAATTTTCGAAGAAACACAGGAAGGCAAGTCATTTATGTAAATCAAGAATAAGAGCGGTCCCAGAACCGACCCTTGCGGAACGCCGGACCGGACTGGGACAGAAGGTGAGTTGATTTCATTAGCATTTACAAATTGTACGCGGGATGTGAGGAAAGCGCGGATCCAATTAATTACAGCAGGGTCAATGTTTAGAAAGCTGAGCTTATGAAGGAGTAGTGCGTGGCTTACTTTGTCAAAAGCTTTAGAGAAATCAAGAAATATACAGTCAGTCGAAAAGCCAGAATCTAAATAGGCATGCAAATCATTAGTGAAGGAGACAAGCTGAGTTTCACAAGAGAATAGTTTACGGAATCCATGCTGTGCACTTGAAAAAAAGTTATTTTCGAGAAAGTTAACAAGATGTGTGTATATAATGTGCTCCATAATTTTACAAGGTACGGATGTTAGGGAAATAGGCCTGTAATTGAGGGGATCGTGTGCTGGACCTGATTTGTGGATGGGGATTACTTTAGCAGATTTCCAGTCATGGGGCAAAATGCCAAGATCATAAGATTGCGAAAAAATGCACTCCAGTATTATTGAACAGTATTCTACAGTGTTTTGCAAAAATTTAATATTTATCTCGTCAGTTCCACAAGATAATTTGGGTTTCAGTTTGTTTATTAAAGCTTTGATACCTGTTGATTCAAATATTATTGGGTCCATGAGCTGATAATTGGTAGCATTCACAACTGGAATATGACTGGTGGGTACAGGGGATGAAAATGACTGAATGAATGTGTCGTTAAGTACTTTTGAACAGAGGTGAGACGGCACTGAGTCCCCTGAATTAGTGAGCAATGATAAGGTGTTGTTATTAGTGTTATTAGTGTTCCCTCGTATGACATTCCAAAATTGCTTTGGATTAGCCTTTAGTAACTGTGGAAGAGTAGTGTTTAAAAAAGACAACTTAGCTGACTTTAAAGACGTGATGTAACATTTAGCCGCTTTTTTATACGATAGCCAATGAGTTAGTTTTGAAGACTGTCTGGCTGCACGGAACAAACGCTTTTTCTTGTTTGATAATCTGTTCAGATGTGTATTATACCAAGGCGCTTTGCTGTTAGTGTAGGCGGTTCTAAGGGGGACGTATCGGATGGTTAATTCGGAAATTTTATTTTTGAACATGGACCAGTTAGTTTCTATGGACCGGTCGTGAAGTGATGGCAAAAACAGATCTAGAAATGAGCAGAGTTCGCTGTTGATGGCGGTGTAGTTAGCTTTGTTAAAATCACGAAATTTTCTGTTTTGTCTGCTTGTTTTTGTTTGAGTCACCGTTAGCGTAAAATGTAGGATATCATGATCGCTCAGCCCGGGCAGGTGCGAAACGATCGATAAGTTGTCTGCTGATGTTGAAAGAATAAGGTCGAGAACTGACGATGTACTATGTGTTACACGTGTAGAACGATTAACAATCCGGGATAAGTTGAAGTCTGAGCAAATGGAGAGAAACAGATTAGCTTCGGCGGATGGGGGATTTGAAGATGAGTTATCAAAGGACCAGACGATATTTGGAAAATTGAAATCGCCTAGAAGTAAAAGATCAGCACCAGGGAAACGAGTTACAATATGATTTAGAGAATCGTGTAGGTTATCGCAAAATGATGAGTCAGCCAAGGGTGGTCGATAACATACGCCTAATATTACTTTTTTAAAGTTCAGATTCAGGCAGCACCATATTAGCTCTAAATTAGTTATAATAGGTACAACAAAACAATCGATGCATTCACTGATAGCAATTAGGACCCCACCACCAACTCTGCCCGTTCGGTCACTCCGGAAGACAACATATTTCTTTTCACAATGAAACAGTTCACTATTTCTTATTTTGCTATTTAGCCACGTTTCTGTTAACACAATAATATCAGCATTACAGTCTTCTATTATCGCGCATAATTCATCTTTTTTTGGGTAAAGGCTACGGATGTTTGTGTATAACACTGAACATTCGAGACTGTTCGAAGCGCCTCCCCTCATATGATCCTAGCTAGTAGACATCATGCGACCAGACAGGAGAGTTCTGCCATGAGTTTCACTCGCGATTTCTGCTGCATTTTCATAGGAATTGCTGATTTCATAAATGGCATCTTCACTTTCGTTGTAGCCGTAGCACTTTCGTCCTATAAAAATTTTCTTGTAACCAAGTTTGAAGGATACACCACCTTTGGATTTGTCAAATTCGATTAATTTTTTTCTGACATTGCGCGTTGCTGGGCAGAAGTCTCCAGTAACTCCTTTACCGCTACTTTTCAAACACTCCCGTTTTGAGAAGACCAGTTCCTTTGTTTTGTAGTTTTCGAATCTAGCTATTAGTGGTCTTGTTTTTCTACTGACAAAACGGCCAAGTCTGTGTGCACGGGAGATATCTGAACTACATATATCAATTTTCATAGTAGTCTTTATTATTTCGAGAATTTTTTGCTCCGATTCGGACGATGTCTCATCTGCATTGTCAGTTATGCCATAAAAAACCAAATTGTTCCGTCTAGACCGATCCTCTGCGTCATCAAGACGGGATCGAAGCGCAACATTGTCTTTTTCGAGGCGCTCTACTGTAGCATGCAGCTCTTTCATGTCCTGCTGCCAGTGCTCGAATACTGAAGTTTGGTTTTCTACTTTTTGCAATCTCTCATTTATTTCTATCATTGCCTGTGATACCGACTGTTGCTGTTGTTTCAGTTCTGACATGCTTTCCAGCATAGTGTTTTGCGCTAATTCCATTCTTTTGGAACGTTCGTTCATATCTTTTATGGTTTGCAGTATCTGTGCAAGATCTTCTGGGCCTGGATTGCTTTCGACGTCACCGCATGTGAGCAGCAACAATGAACAGAAAGGCGCAATCACTGCTTCTAGGCACGGAAGCACGATGATGAAGCGATCATCCGATTTCAAGCAGGTAAACGGTAAATTGGAGAAGTAACTAACCTGCAGAACGAAGAAACGGGTGCGTAAGTCTTTCATGCTTTCCTCCATCGTGCCTCCGTGCCCACTGACAAGTGAACACTCGATGCCTGGCTTTATCCATTCCGAGTGTGATGACGTTGATGTTGCGGCTGCGCAGAGGTGAATCTCCAGGGGGCGTATGGCCACGAAGCCAGTCGACAGGAATGGCGGTTCCGGGGCAGACGCAGCCTCGCAGAGTTCGGCCGCAGCTGAAGCATCCCCCTGCCGGTGGCCATCTGTCGTCATCCCAGCCGCAAGAACAGAGACGAACTGCAGAACGAAGAAACGGGTGCGTAAGTCTTTCATGCTTTCCTTCATCGTGCCTCCGTGCCCACTGACAAGTGAACACTCGATGCCTGGCTTTATCCATTCCGAGTGTGATGACGTTGATGTTGCGGCTGCGCAGAGGTGAATCTCCAGGGGGCGTATGGCCACGAAGCCAGTCGACAGGAATGGCGGTTCCGGGGCAGACGCAGCCTCGCAGAGTTCGGCCGCAGCTAAAGCATCCCCCTGCCGGTGGCCATCTGTCGTCATCCCAGCCGCAAGAACAGAGACGAACTGCAGAACGAAGAAACGGGTGCGTAAGTCTTTCATGCTTTCCTTCATCGTGCCTCCGTGCCCACTCCATCGATGGTGTTGAGCTGCGCATTCTCCTGTAACGCTACGACCGGTGTGAGTCGTGGAAGGCATGTTATGGTCCTCATAGCTTCTCGGTTTACGGCTTCAAGGCGATCCCATTGTCATCTGGTAAGATGCTGGAACTAGGCTTGATAAACAATGATAAACAATAAACAATCTTTAGCAATGACGAAGAAGAATTGCTGCGTAGTTGGTTTTTCGAACACATAAAACCTTACCAGGAACACGTTTGTATAAGTTTCAGTGATGCTTCACGAGAACGACGGGGGCCGTGAATAGCGGCTGTTCGACGCAGAAAGCAAGCAAACCCACCGAATGGCATTTGTTTAGGTTAATGTCATTTTTTTCGACGCGCTGCTACACGACCAAAGCTAATGCCATTTCCAAACTATGGTAACTGTGATTGATATGCAAATATTGTAGTGCCTTCAATATGTTGCGAAGATGAAGGCGCTGTAAACGAAAGCAGCCTTTAAATTGACATTCATGTCTTGCATACTTTGTCGCCAACCTTTGATTAGGACTATCAATTACGAAGTTAGCGGCTGTGGAGGCAGCGTTTGTTTACGATAGGGTATGGAAGGTGCGCACGTCTGCGCTCGATTGCGAAACGCGTACGAGTTTCAACAACGTACACTTTCCGCACTAAAGCAAGTGCCAAGAGCAACACGTAAAATGGGCAGTATCTAGTGTACTGTCCGACAGCGATTTTATAGAGTCTTCGAGTATCGCTCTACTGTGCAGCATACTAAAGCTCCGCTGACTCCCGTGCGTTTTCGCCAAATCGTTTGCTCGGCGTATTAAGGCCCGTAGAAAAATGCTCGAGCTTAGCCTCATCAAGAAAGAATACCACAAATTCGTAACGCTTGCTACATCGGATGCCTTGGGCTTACCGCAACGACACTGCCCGCGAAGGCGGCCTACGACGGCGCTCTGGCCGTGTGCTAGGCCCTAGTAGTCGCTATAGGCCTAAACGCCTAAAGGTTTCGCGTAAAAGCCGTAGCTGGAAGCGCTTTAGATATAGTAAATTACCTATTCATAAAACTGCCTTAGTATCAGTTCAATTGCCTCACAAATTGTCTTACAGTAAACGGAAGGTGTAACTTCGGCAGCGGAGCTAGAGAACGAAATCGGACGAGCTGCGTCACACCGGCGGCAGCCGCTAAAATCGGAAATTTGCTTCTACTACTGTTATCACTTCTTCCAAAATCTAGAGTCATAATGACGCCCACTAACTAAAATTAAGGTCCTAGGTCCCTGGCCATGGCGATCATCTGCGGTGAAGGCATCCGAGGCACTGCTCCGCTTTATGAAAAGCACAGGACTGATCGAAACGCTATGATTTTTTATGTTACGTGATATGTCTGTGAAGTGATGTGATGTGACATGTCTGTGATGTACCTGTACTGTCATCACCCATCCCTCTCTCACCCATAACTTTTATACCCATCTACCCTTCTCCCCCAGTGCAGGGTACCAAACCAGTTCCTTTACCTGTTAACCTCCCTGCCTTTCCTCCTCATGTTCCTCCTCCTAGAGTCATAACAGCGCATCTAAGTAAAGATAATTTTTTTTTAGATTCCATCCTCAAATTAAGCGCGTATTATTTATGATGAACAGAGCATGCTTTCCTGAAGGTGGCGAAAGAAATCCGCCGTATCGGCGACTCGGCGCCGACGGACCGCGGCAGCAGGAGCGACCTGTGCGGTGCTACGGGTTGGCTGGCAGCGATGGGTGCCAGTTTTTTTTTTTTTTTTTTGTATTTTACGAAGCTATTTGGCATATTTCTCATAGATGACTAGCTTCAAAATTATAGGAGCACAGTAGCATTTAATGCAGGTGGCACTTTTGTACTTTATTTTGGGTGTGTCCGAGTCTCTTAGCATCGACATAACACATTTCCTCGTTGATCGCATTTGGTTGAGTACCTCAAACTCATTCGATAAATAATGTTTTCATCGAACGTCATATTTTCTCGCGTAGCAGCAAACAAATATCATTTGAACGAGCGTCATTCGATGGAAAAGACATTACATTTGTCGTGTGGCAAGGCTGAGTGATAACTATTTTTCAGTGTTTTCTGCTTGTCATCGCACCTTCCGTGAACACTTCTTGTTTAAACTTGGCCGTGTCCGCTAGCAGGGAAGATACAATATGCATTAGATTTGTGAAACGCTTGGCCAGACGATCTTTAGCGTGCATTGACATCGCACAGCACACGGTTGCATTTTGTGTTTCGCCTCCACCTAAAAGCGGGCGGCGCGATCGACTTCGGTCCCGATAACTCGATCCTTCTCAGTAGCCTGAGCCACTGCGGCGGGTTATTGAACAGATATTTGCCAATATGCGTTTTGAAGCTTGCTATGCAATTAGTACTTTGAAGACCAGAGCCAGTGTTCCTGTTGTCTGACAAGATTACGAGCACATAACATGTCGCTGCACTTGCTATCCAGACTAAGGACTCTAGAGCTTGTTGTAAAGCGCCCTGTTTTGTGCAGTTGGGCGCGAGGGTTACACAAATGAAATGAAGATGATACTATAAAAATAAAATAGGATGTAAAATTTAAATCTAATATGCTCTTGGCTAATTTGTGATGCAGCTTTTCAGATATTGCCTCTGTGGATATCTCACTCCCCCATGAAATTATCTACCCGCTCTGCCTTTTTGAGGACGGAATACATGAAATCCATGGCGTACAGGCAAGCATGAAAAATCTGAACTCATACTGCAGGAGCCCAATATGCACTATTTTTCTGATGCTCAGAATGCTGGTTTGCAAGCTCGTTGGCTTGTACTTGTGGATTGTGAGCTATCTCAGTGGCCAGTCTGTTTACATGACTACGCCTGAAGGAGATACTACCCGCTATCAGGTCGATCGTGGAGTTCCACAGGGAGGAGTTCTCAGCCCAACTTTATTTAACGTTGCGCTAATTGGCCTTGTAAGGGATCGTCAGTTCGCGCGCAGCCTAGCGCCCATGAAGAGGGGCATTGTCGGGTTAATACCCCCTCGATTCCCGGAATGGGACGTGTATGCTCCTCCGTGTCGCCGTTCGGAGAAGGGTCACGAAGCGACGGCAACGGCCCTTATCACTCCCGTGACGGTAGCGGGTATCGGTCAGCGAAGACGACAGAAGCTGACGCGGCTAAGGAGTAAACAGGCGCCTAGCGCTCAGACAGCGGGGCATTGCTTAGGTAATCCCCTTCGAGTCCCTGGATGGGAAGTGGGTGCCGCTCCCTGTCTCGTTCGAAGGAATGCGCCGCAAAGCGTCGGCAGCGTCTCCTAATCACTCCTGAGTGGAAGCGAAGGAGACAGGCGTCGTGGGCGGATGGTCAGACAGGTTAGGAGCGTAGATGCGTGGGAACGAACGTCTTCGCGAGTTCCCACGGGGTCAGATTCCCATAAACTAAAAAAAAGAAAGAAACGAACCTCCATGAGTCACCTGCCTGTACGGTTTCAGTGCGGGAGCAGCGTTGCGGACAGCGGTGACTTTTCTTGGCCCAATCAAGCCGCTTATGATCAGTGATTGGATACCTCGGGCCAAGGGGTGTGAACCCGAGGTGTGAACGGAAGTTGCCGAAGGTTCGTTAGGTGTTCTTGGTTGAGTTCTGTCTTAGGTTGGTGCTCTGCACCATCGGCTCTGCCGAGTTCGGGAGTCTCTCCCAGGAAGACAGACAACCAGTTTCAGTTGTTTGCTATGTCTTTGAAATCCTGTAAAAGTGTACATATGTTAATAGGTGTACATAAAGCTCATAATTAAGATCAACCGTTCAAGACCCTTTTGCCTCTCCCAAGACATCCGTCTCTGACGGAAGAGCACCGTTGGTGCAACGGGCTCCTGCGTGGACAACGAACCAGTTCGCGCCAACCCCTGGTTGGACGGAACAGCGGTTAAAGAATTTACTGGCCTGGTGAGGGAACTGCCAACTAACATTCCCATCAGTGCATATGCTGACAACATCTGCATTTGGGCTTCTGGTTCGATGCACCCACAACTACGTACGGGATTGCAACGAGCTGTGTCATCGACATCGATATACCTACAGCGTTAAGGTTGACTGTTAGCGGCAGAAAAGTGTGCAGCGATCACATTTACGGGAAAATGTGTCAGCCGCTACCCGATTACTTCATGGAGTCGTAATACCGTACGTATCCAGGCACAGATTCTTGGGGGTAATTATTGACCAACGACTATCTTGGTCGAAACATATTACTATGGTGAAGAAAAAGCTAATTAATGTTTGCCATGTACTTCGTTTCATAGCTGGCATGAAATGGGGACCAACTGAGCACTCCTTAATACGGCTTTACGAGACTCTGTTTGTTGGCTACATCCAGTACAGTCTCCCAGTACTCTCTAGTGTGAGCATTTCCTGCTTGCGGACTTTAGAGTGTGTGCAAACGCTGGCACTGAAAAAATGCATTGGACTGCCCAGATGCACCTCTAACAAAGCCACAATTGAAGAGGCACATGCTCGCCCGATATCCATATACTTGTCACACGAACGACTTCCTGTATATTTACGAGCGCTTACTAGACACCGTTTTCACCCACTCAGCAAGATTCTGGATGTACGACCGGACTGCAGTTTTACAAGTGCACTCAGCTGCCATCAGTCGCAAGTACCGACAGGATATGCCCTTCTAATCGTCCCGCCCAACCACCATGGACGATTGATAAACCTTTGGTGCACCTTCGTGTTCCCGGAATACTAACGAAATCAATGGTGCCACTAAGTGGTCTCAAACAACTTACTCTGGCGCACATCTGGTCAGAATATCCTAATTATATTCACGTATACACCGATGGATCTGTGTCAGCACAGGCGTCCGCTGCAGCTGTGGTCATACCAGCTCAGAAAACGACTCTAAATTTCCTTTTAGGACATACTTCAACATCAACCGCTGCTGAACTTGTAGCCATTCGGGAATCTATTCGCTACATATGTGGGGAACCGCCTCAAAAATGGTGCATATTCACAGACCCAAATACTGCATTTGAAATTTTGGATAACTTCTTACGCCACACTGCCTACCAGTCCCTGGCACTAAACATTATGGAGCTCCTGACATCTACCCAGCTCCAAGGTCACAAGATAATATTTCAGTGGTTCCCTGCCCACTGCGGGTTCCATGGGAATGAACAGGCCGATGTTGAAGCGAAAAGCGCACTTAGCAACGGCCTCCAAACAGCTGTGCCGTTTTCAAGAGCGGATACGACGTGCCTTCTTACGAGTTGCATGAAGAATGCTACAGCAGCTTACTGGGCCCAGCCAGAAGCCCGAAACAATCTTCTAAAAATGCTCGATCGAACATTGAAATTTTATGTTGCGCGTGATATTCCGCGGCATCAGGCATGCTTATTACATAGAGTTCGTTTAAACGTGGCTTTCACGCGCAAGTACTTGCATTTAATTGGACAGGTGGACTCGCCGGAATGTTCAACTTGTGACATCCCAGAGACTGTAGACCATATATAATTGGTGTGCCCAGTGTATGCGGGCCAAAGAAGCGTGCTAGCCGCTTCCTTGAAGCGTTTGGACAAGAGGCCTTTGTCGGAGGAACTGCTGCTGGGCGCTTAGCAGGACAAGGGGAAGGGTATCCAGGCAGTGCGTGCTCTTTGCCGTTTTTTGTGCGGCAGCGGGCTTGATTCGCGCTTGTGAGGCAAGCTACTGTGTCTGTATATATATTTCACATGCCTTCTCCCAGATCGTCACCCATCATGATCTTTCTTCTCCCCCTTCCCCAGTGCAGAGTAGCAAGGCAGATTTGAATTATTCTGGCCAACCTCTCTGCTTTTCCTTTCAATAAATGCATCCATTGCCTGCGGTCGCACCGGTACGAAACCGCTCGCAGTTTCGACGACGCTGCCTAGTTTACTGTAGTAATATATTGCATGTAAACGAAGCAAGCGTGTACCATTAAGCAAAGAAAGAGCATTGGTTCATAGGTCAAGGAATGAACGAATTCACGTGGCGTTGTAATGAAAGCAGAATACTCAAAATGAGCTCCACTTCGTACGCAACCTGGTTGACGCTCGTCTGCAGTAGACACTTGATGCATATGAAGGCGATGTAATTCCAGACGGCCGTGATATCGAACACATGTTCACCATTATAAAGTGCGATCCCCTTGCGCACACTGTCACCGCGGAAGTGTCCGCGAGACGCGCACAAACGGCAGATCGCACGCGTGCACCACGGCCACGCTTGCCGCATGAGGCCCGCCTCGAGTTCCGATGACCGCCGCTACGCGGCTTTCAGTAGCGCCCCTATAGGCGCTGCGCATGGCGCATAGGCTTTCCCTTCATAACCGTGCCAGCCAGAGTGCTCAGCTAAACTGCCTGAAATGCAGCTTAGTTTTGATGGCTCCGCCTTCTAGAATACGGGTCCGCGAACGATGGTCTCGCCCGACGAGTGAAAAACCAAGTCTTTCTTTAAAAAACCGGTTTATTCTGGATCAACAGAAAAATATAACATAAACAAGAAACAGCATTGGTCAAAACTGCACTGAAAACATGCCGTCGAAGTGCACGACAATGGACTATGCAGAATAAAACGGAACATGGGTCAGGGCTTCACCGCGGCAACACAAAACACACTGCGGCGCGGATAGGGCGAGTAATAGGGCCAAAGCTTTGACGACGGTACAAAAGCATTGCTTCTCGCGTGGCAGCACTCACGCTAATACTCCTAAGACATTCTTCTGGTTACCGCTTCCGTCTTAGCCTGGCAGGACCCCGCTCCGTCGTCCGTGTACATCCCGCCGACCTGGGAGACTGCCTCGCCGCCCTTCGCTGGCCGGCCGCCCGGCGGAAAAGCCCCAAGCCATGCTTCCGACGCGCTTATCTACCCTCGGTCTCGCGCCGATAACATCCGCCCCCGCTCCAGGCAGCTTGCTCATGCGGATTCGCGCTGCCCGGGCAGACACCAACGCAAACGGGAAAAAGCGCGCGCGGTTTTAAACACTAACAGGGGCTGTGGGGCCCCACACTCCCCCCCCCCCTCTCAAGACGGGACACCTCCCGAGGTGCAAAACAAAAATAACGCGGGATAAGGACGGAACTGGTGCGGCTGCTGGTGGGGCGCATGCTTGGAGGTATCCGCCGAGCGTCGGTAGCCGTAGTGCCTAGTAGGTCAAGTGGTTCTATGTGGCTAATAGACGGCCGTGGTAAGCTCGGAGATCGGCAACCTTGACTGGTCCGGTTTCTCGACCACCCTGCACATGGCGAATAAAGTAAGAAAGCCGAGACACGCGCTTTGTTATCGTGTAAGGGCCAGTCCATCATGGAGCGCGAGAAGCAGCAAACCTTTTGCTACATCACTTAGTGGGTGCGTGCGGCGAAGGACTTTGTCGCCGACTGTGAACTCCAAAGGTTGCCTTCAAGTGTTGTACTGGTTACCGCGTTCCAGGCGGGCAAGGTCCAAGTTTTCCCTTGCCTCCCTTGCCTTCAGAGTCTCGGCCAAGCGGCTGGAAGATCATGCGCGAATTTAGAATGGCTAAGACCCGGTAAATCAGAGCCATTCAGAGCACGCTCAATAAGGAACCTGAGCTCACGACCAAGGAGAATGGCCGCTGGCGTAAAACCTGTTGACCGGTTTACTGTGGTTCTTCTGGCGAAGGCCATCTCCTGGATACGAGCGTCCAAGTCCTTGTGCCGCTCCGTGACTGCCACCATCATAGTCTTGAGATTTCGATTCACTCGCTCTGTAATGTTTGCTTTAGGGTGGTAGGGCGTAGTCTTTTTGTGCTGCACGCCACGAACTTTACAGATGTCACTTAATATCCTACCGGTGAAATACGTGGCATTATCAATGATAAGCTGAGCTGGGAAACCAAAGCGAGTGAATGTTTCTAGTATCTTATCCCAAATTATCTTCGAGTCTAGCCTACTCAGGGGATACAATTCTTCCCATTTCGAAAAATGATCAGTGATTACTAAAAAGTAGCGATACCCTTTCACTGATCTGGGATAGGGACCCATTATGTCGCAGGCTACGATTTCCCATGGGTATCGGCTCTCTACAGGTTGCATGAGGCCCGGTACTTTCCCTCCCCTCGGCTTCGCGGTCTGGCAGGTATGACAAGTGCGGTCGTATGTCATGACATCCCTTCTCATGCGGGGCCAAGTTGCGACGCGACACAATTTGTCATATGTTTTTTGCCATCGCTGTGGCCTGCAAGGCATGTATTGCGAAAGTACTCTAGAAAATGCTTACGTAGACCCTTAGAAACGACCACATGAAATGCGGACTCACCACTCTCTATGTCCGCAGCAGGTATATACCGCAGGATCAAACCATCTTCTGCTTCCACATAGCTGTCGTAGCTTCCGTTAGGCGCCCGGCTCCCTGCAAGGTTGGCGCTGTTCTGGCTTTGGCGTATCTGGTTGCACTGATCGTCTGAGAGCTGAGCGTCGAGGAGCTGTTGACGGGACACCAGTGTGCCCCAGGTGTCTGCAGGAGCCGTCACAGCATGGACCGCGGGTGCTCGCTCGCCCTCACCAGGAAGTAGAGCTCGGGTCAGGGAATCAGCCACTTTGTTGAAAGAGCCTCTTCTGTATTCTACCCTGTAATTATACTTTTGGAGAGCGAGTGACCAGCGGGCTAGACCGCCAGCTGGATTTTGCAACCTTGAAAGCAATGATAGGGCCTGGTGGCCGGTCTGAATAGTGAATTCTGCGCCATCCAAATACATGCCAATTTTCTTGAGTGCAAACACAATCGCGAGACACTCTTTCTCACAGTATAGTTCCTTTCCGGTCCCGTCAGTGTATGACTAGCAAACTCCAATGGGCAAAGCTTTCCTTGATGTTCTCGAAGCAATACCGCACCAATTCCGTACTCACTTGCATCCGTTTGTACTGTGAATGGCCGGTTAAGGTCTGGAATCCGCAGGCGTGCAGTATCCGCGATGGCTGCAGACAGTGAACGGAATGATCTCTGCTCGGCTTTTGTCCATGACCAGTGAGCACCCTTCCGGATGAGCTGATAGAGGGGTCGCGCCAGGTCAGCGCAGTTCGGAATGAAGTGGCGGTAGAATTCCACCATGCCCAAGAAATGCTGGATAGAATAGGATAGGATAGGAAATACGTTAGTTTCTCCAGGAGGGTCTTGTGCTAGTAGCAGAAGAGTTCCATCTTCCGTCTTCTCACAGGGTCGGTGCCCCTATTCCAGGGCTCCGCTGAGCTTCGCTGCTCGCTGGGCGTGCTAGATTAGACCTAGTTGACAATCCAAATCGCCGCTGGAGAGCCGGCTCTCCCACTGTTCCGCACTCTGGTCTTTACGAAAGCTGTCGTTATTTCTACAGTGCCACGTGATGTGGTATAACGAAGGTTTGCTACCACACCATGGGCAGGTGTCCCGATATTGCGACGGGTAAATTTTGCTTAGGGTATGCAGGTTAGGGAATGTTCCTGTCTGCAGTCTTCGCCAGTACACTGCCTCTTGTTGTTTTAGATCCCGATGAGGCGGCGGATGGCGGATCCGTACCCCCTTATAGTAGTTCAGAATGTCTGAGTACGTAGGGCCGACTCGCTGGGGTAGATCGTCCGGTTGGGAGGAAGCTCGGCTCGTGTAACCTCGAGCTACCTGATCGGCGCGTTCGTTCCCCGTTATGTCGGTGTGTCCTGGCACCCAGTAGATGTTGTGTTTGACTTTTGATGGGGTCGCGCTCTGGAGGAGCCTGAGCGCGGCGCGACCTATGCGGCCGTTCATGTAGTTACGGCATGCTTCTCTAGAATCTGTAAGAATGGTAAGGGACGTGTTGCTTCGATACCCGGCTACCACCGCAAGAGCAACGGCCAGCTCCTCCCCTTCGGTTACCGCGCATTCCCTGACTGAGGCGCTAGCTAGTTCCTTTAGGTTGGAATCAATAGCTACCGCCACTGCGCTATTATGTGAGCTTCCTGTATACGGAGCCGCGTCCGTGTATACCATTGTGGATCTTGTAGCTAAATTTAGTTGTACATACTTCGCCCGGGCTGCTCTACGGGCCACATGCAAGTTGGGGTCCATGTTCCGGGGAAGGGGTCTAACCTTTAGCGTCTGGCGAATTGCGTCCGGTATGCTCGCAGTACGATTCTCGATTTCCGCAGTTGCACCTAGCCCCAGTCGCCTAAGAAGCGAGCGCCCTGTAGGAGTCTGCTGGAGCCTGGCTATCTGCGTGACCAGTTGGGCTTCTTTGATCTCTTCGAAGGTGTTGTGAACGCCAAGAGCTAGTAGTTTTGCGTTAGAGGTGTTCATTGGTAGGTGCAGGGCTGTCTTGTAAGCTTTGCGGATGATGATATCTGCACTTTCCACTTCTCCTTTGTTGAGGTTGAAATACGGGAGGGCGTAGCCTACGCGACTGAGTACCAGGCTCTGAACCAGGCGCAGGGTATCCCCCTCTCGCATACCTCTCCGCTTCTGCGACACACGCGTGATCATCCTGGCGACCTGAGTGGTCGATTGCTTGAGAAGGCGGAGCGTATGGCCGCATCACTGATTGTTCTGAAGCCACATTCCTAAGACTCGTATCTTGTCTCGTTCGGGAAGTAGCTGTCCTGCGAGGGAGACATTGAGGGTCCCTTCTTTGTGTTTCCCTTTGTGAACTCGCAAGATTTCGGATTTTTCTGTGGAGCAGGCGAGACCTCGTGCACGGACATATTCTTCTACTCAGGTAGCCGCTACTTGTAGTCGTTCTTCTTTCTGGCCGAGCGACCCGGAGGTAACCCAAATCGTGAAGTCGTCAGCGTACATGGCGTGCTGTATGCCTTCGATCTTCTCAAGTTGTCTAGCGAGTCCGATCATAGCCACGTTGAAAAGTAGTGGCGAGATGACAGACCCTTGAGGTGTGCCTTTGTTGGGGGTCGAGAATTTATCGCTGCGAAGGTCTCCGAGCCCAACCGTTGCAGTTCGGTTGGAGAGAAAGGCCTTCACGTAGCTGTGAATCTTCTTGCCACAGTGGAGGTTGTCGAGTCCTTCCATTACAGCCGCGTGGCTAACGTTGTCAAAGGCCCCTTTAATATCAAGGGCCATGACCGCGTTCTCGCCAGCGCTCGGGACATTGGTGAGGACTTCCTCTTTGAGTTGTATGAGGACGTCCTGGGTGGAGACTGGAGAAATGCTGGAGACTCTTTATGTTGGTTGGTGGTGGGAGCTGCAGAATGGCCCGAAGCTTCCCTTCATCCGGGCGAACTGTGCCCTGTTCCACAATGAAACCAACAAGGTTGATTGTGCTTGTCACCAACTGAACCTTTCCGTGGTTAATGGTGATGCCCGCATTCTGCATTCGTTGAAGGACATTCGTTAGATGAAGGAGGTGCTCTTCTAAGCTTTCTGAGAACACTACTACGTCATCCATGTAGGCCATAGCCTAGTAAAATGTAGCGTCTCCGAGCACAATATCCATTACCTGTTGAAAAGTAGCAGGTGAATTGCACAAACCTAAAGGCAATCGCACAAATTCGAACAGTCCCCGGTGGCAAGTGAAAGCCGTTTTCTCAATGTCACAGCGGTCAATCGGGATATACAGAAAACACCTACTGCAGTCAAGAGTTGTAAAAAATTTTGCTGACCCAAGCGAGTACATGACAGAGTCAACTGACGGGAAAGGGTAAGAGTCTCGCACTGTCACAGTGTTCAGACGTCGATAATCGACACACAACCTTGCTGGGCCACCTTTCTTAGGCGCGAGAACAGAGAACGCCCAGGGGCTTTTTGATGGGCTCACAGCACAAGTAGCCACCATTTCGTCGAGGGCCCCATCAAGCAGCGCTCGTTTGTGGACACTCAAGGGCCTTGGATTGAATCGGATAGTGCGAGCATCGCCGGTGTCGATCCAGTGAGTTAGTACGTTGACATTCCCCGGAGCCTCCGTGAACATTGCTGCAAAGGGCCTGAGCACTGTCTCGATACTGCATTTTTCCGCTGGGGACCCCGTGAAGGAATTCAAAACAGTTATAATACCACTTCCTGTGATATTGACCGAATGGCCGTTCGTGGCAACGACTGTGACTGTGACTCAGCGGCCATAGTCTTGAACTGAAATGCTTCTGTACCGGTGCCGTACCGGTAGGTTCCTTTACTGAGATCCATCACGATTCCTGCCTTCACTATGAACTTACGGCTTAGTATGACTGGCCAGGATAGTCCGGGGAGGTGTAAGAAACGCTGTCTAATCTTTCGACTATTTATATTAACTGTAAGGCGGGCTTTTGAGGTTGCGGGTACTATGTGAGTCGACGCCATACGAAGGTTAGTGTTTACACTCCGCAACCGGACATGTTTTGTCTCACAGGAACTCTTTACCTGATTGCCAAAGACTGACACCGTAGACCCTGTGTCTACAAGGGCTGGAAGTTCCAGTCCGGCCATTTTGACCAAGACTAGCGGGATTTTGTCTGGTTGGCTTTCCTCAAAAGAAGTTGACGGGACTGCACTCACCGAGTGTTTGTAGGGTTTCTCGGGGTCTGCCTCGTGCATAGCAGGTGGTGACGATGGTAACTGCGTCAATCGCACCTGGGTCGGTTCAGGCCGGAAAGGTAGCGACTGGATCAGCTCTCCCGGTGGTTGGCCACGTCTGTGCGGCCTGGCCGCTGGATGGTGTGATGACCAAAACACCCTCCCCTGCGTTGTCCTGAATCTGCGAATTGTAGGACAAGTTGTGCCCGGGGGCGACACCCACGTCTTCCCTGATGGCAGCACCGTTGCACCCGAAGGTGAATCCCACGTTGCACCCGAAGCGAGACCGACGTTGCACCCGGTGGCGACACCCACGTTGCACCCGAAGGTGACATTGTTGCACCCGGTGGCGACACCCACGTTGCAACCGAAGGTGATGTCCACGCTGCACCCGGTGGCGACGTCCATGGTGCACCCGGTGGCGACGTCCACGCTGCACCCGATGGCGACGTCCACACTGCACCCGTAGGTGCCGTCCACGCTGCATCCGTAGGTGCATGGTAGACGGCAGATCCTGCAGGTGGTGTCCGTGATTTGCGCGTTCTGACTTTCGATGGCCCACTGCTGCCATACAAGGGGTCCCAGCGCCTGCGTATGGCAAGAAGACACGGGGCCCCGTCTGACTTGCCATCCCATGAAATCGGCTCATCACCTGAGTAGGCGCATCAGGGCTTGTGACCCCGTGCAAGTCGCCAGCCCCCGTACGGCAGCCTGGCGTCTCCAGGCTGCGTGCTGCCTATGATCCAGGCCACGCACAAGATGGCTCAAGGCAGGTCTCCGCCGGGGGAAGTGACTTGTGCTGGAGCTCCACCAGGAAAGATGCCTCGATGCGAGATGCTTCTCTAGCCATGTCATCGAAGTCCGCGAACTGGCGACGCCGGAGATATGGCTGGTACCTTGGATGGTACCGATGTATGGCATGAGCCATCTTCGCTGGTTCCGGAACTGCAGGATCTGCCCGTTCATGCAGCTCTTCAAAACTGTGCAAAACCTCTAGCAAACCCTCGTTTTCGCCTTGCATCCTGGTGCAAAGCTCGTCTTTCATACGGATGTCATAGTCAGGCGGCAAAAACTCTTCTCGAAAACGGTCTATAAAATCATGCTTTGCTGTGAAAGACCGCTGTCTACGCCTCCAGGTTGCTGCGGAACCTACCAAAGCTACAGGAAGCACACGCGTGACCAGAGCGCTGTCCGAAATTGCCATTGCCATCTGATAATCGTCGATTTCATAAAGAAAATCGCAAAAAGATTTCTTGTCGGCATATCCTTCAAACCTTAGCACGGCCAAATTAAGCTGCAGCTGATTATCGCGATACAAGGAAGTAGGCGTTAACGAAACTGCCTCGCTTCCTACCATTTCTCAGAAATGTACCTTTGATTCAAGTAGCTCGAACAGTAGGGCAAGAATTCTGCTACAAATGTCCGACGGTTCGCTTTTCCTGTCTTCCGATTGCTTATGCCCGGAACCCGCCTGTGTGGGAGGCCGTACTGCCTCTGTCAACTTGGCGCTTGCACCCGGTAAGTCCGACATCGCTACGCACGAAACTGCATAAACCTCAAATTGCGACACTCGCGAGGCAAGCCAAAGCTCGAGCAGAAATCACGTTGGGCGCCAAATGAAGGCTCCGCCTTCTAGAATACGGGTCCGCGAGCGATGGTCTCGCACGACGACTGAAAAACCCAGTCTTCCTTAAAAACGCCGGTTTATTCCGGATCAACAGAAAAATATAAAATAAAAAAGAAACAGCATTGGTCAAAACTGCGCTGAAAACATGCCGTCGAAGTGCGCGACAATGGACTATGCAGAATAAAACGGAACATGGGTCAGGGCTTCACCGCGGCAACACAAAACACACTGCGGCGCGGATAGGGCGAGTAATAGGGCCAAAGCTTTGACGACGGTACAAAAGCATTGCTTCTCGCGTGGCAGCACTCACGCTAATACTCCTAAGGCATTTTCGTGGGTACCGCTTCCGTCTTCGTCTGGCAGGACCCCGCTCCGTCGTCCGTGTAAGTCCCGCCGGCCTGGGACACTGCCTCGCCGCCCTTCGCTGGCCGGCCGCCCGGCGAAAAAGCCCCGAGTCATGCTTCCGACGCGCTTATCTACCCTCGGTAACATGCCGCCCCCGCTCCAGACAGCTCGCTCATGCGTACTCGCGCTGCCCGGGCAGACACCAACACAAACAGGAAAAAGCGCGCGCGGTTTGAAACACTAAAAGGGGCTGTGGGGCCCCACAGTTTACAAACAAAATATATTTCTCACTGTGCTTTTGCTGGAAGCTGCCCGGTATCACGAACTGGCCGACCCATGACGTGCGCACCGGCGCCTGTTCACAAGCTGCGCAATCAAGAAACCGGCCGGCGCGGTCAGCATAAACTGCTCGAAATGCAACGTTTTAAGCCAAAATAACGTTCCTCACCTTGCCGTCCTGACAAACTGCAGTAGTTCCGCTTCGAAGTCCAAGGAAGCCGCAAAACTACGCAGTGTGTTCTCACGAACAAACACGCAGGCCGCGTAGACGGCACTGCCCTTCCGGAGTCTGCTTTGGTTTACGCCGGCAGCACCCGCGCGCGCGGCCCGACAAATGTTGGTGGCCCCATCCATTTCGTTGTGTTGGGGCTAGTACTAACGTTATCAGTCAAGCGTCATTTCCTGGGGCCAGATTTCGCCGAGCGTCGGCTCTTCACCAATCCCTTTCTCCATGATGCACCCGCATAGCTCCCCACCGCTGCTCACAATGCGCATGCGTAGTAGCACTTCGTTGAGAGTGCTTGCATAGAGTAACATATGTATAAAGAGAGGACACTCGACGCCTTTTGCGGCCAGCAAGGTTTCACAAGTCCGCCAGTTGGCGTGGCACCTACAAAAAAGCCTTAGCTTCAGGACTGTATATAATAAAATATTAATTAAAAACAGGTAGAAGTAACGGAATTTAGATTATTTGGTTACTACAAGGGAGGCAATAGTAAGTGCAAATAGTATTAACTGTCACGGCTAGGTAGCATGCACTGCAACCTCCCTAATCAAAGGGTTCTGGTTACACGTAGCCCCATATACCCGTGCGAACATTTTTTGCGTTCCTTTTGTGCCCTATAAAAGGGGCGGGAGAGTGTGTTGATGATGAACAACATCATTCTGCATTGCTTCAGGCACTGCCTCCGCTCTTTTAAACAATGCCGGTAACTACTTTGAGCAAGTGGCGCAAGCGCCTGTGTATCGAACTACAAGATGCATGCGAAAAACCGAAACTGAAAGTACCATTGCGGTCGACGAGATTTGGTACTTTTGAAGCTCCCAGCTCTGAGGCTGGCACGCTTCGCCGACTCTGCTGTGCGTTGAAACTGGGCCGCTGGGGCGCTATGGGAGTGTGCTCTCTTTATATTGTCACGTAGTGGTGACGAGGTCGACGACAAAAATGAAGGGGTCGATGATTTCACTAAACAAACTCTTTATATGGGCTGACTTGCGCCCGCAAAAGAACTAAGCAACTCGGCGGCGGCGATAGAAACAAACGTGCTCGTCGATCGTCGAACAAAGAATGCTCGTCACATTCGGCAACGCTCAATTTCAAGGCTGCACAGAACAATCTAGATAACGTCGCAAACAGCTACCAACACGGGCTGGAACATTGTGGAAAGACACCCGAGTGGCCGGAACCTTCGAGACAGATCTCGGTGCATCTTGCGCTACAACAAAACTCATAAAGGTGTGACTCGCGACATCGAGCATTAACAAACAAAGATTACGGAACTGATACGCGGTCCAGAATCAGAGTGATAAGCCTGTATGCCGGCGGCCGTTAAAAAACAACAAATACAGTCTTAAAGGTTTTGCGGCATTACTCCCCCTTTAAAAAAAACATCACCTCGATGTTCGAAAACAAAGCAACTTAAACATAAACACTGCGAAGTTTAAACACCACAGATTCTTTACCGCGCGTAATATGGCTTCAGTCGTACACCATGTACAATTTCTGGGCGTGCGCGTCGCCGTTGTGATGCTCACGTTCCGTCGGGAATGACTTCATAGTCCAGTGGTCCGACGCGGCGAAGGATTTTGTATGGCCCAAAGTATCGACGCAACAATTTTTCACTTAATCCGCGACGGCGAATTGGTGTCCAAACCCACACTTGGTCTCCTGGATTGTACTCTGCGTGGTGTCGTCGTAAATTGTATCGTCGGCTGTCGGTGCGCTGTTGGTCTTTAATACGCAGCCGTGCGAGTCGTCGGGCTTCCTCTGCACGCTGCAGGTAGGCGACGACGTCAAGGTTGTCTTCGCTGGTTACGTGCGGCAGCATTGCGTCGAGCGTCGTCGTGGGCTCCCTGCCGTACACAAGCCTAAACGGGGTCGCTCTGGTCGTCTCCTGGACTGCCGTGTTATACGCGAAGATCACGTACGGCAAGATGGCGTCCCAGGTCTTGTGTTCAGCGTCGACGTACATAGCGATCATGTCCGCGATCATTTTGTTCAGGCACTCCGTAAGGCCATTGGTCTGGGGATGCTACGCAGTTGTTCGCCGATGGCTTGTGTGACTGTATTCCAGGATGGCTTGCGTCAGCTCTGCCGTAAACGCCGTTCACTTGTCCGTAATGAGCACTTCTGGGGCGCCGTGTCGCAAGAGAATTTGTTCGACAAAAAATATGGCGACTTCTGCCGCGGTACCATTTGGTAGTACTCCTGCTTCGGCGTAACGGGTAAGGTAGTCAGTGGCCACGATGATCCACTTGTTACCCATAGACGAAGATGGAAAGGGGCCGAGGAGATCCATCCCAATTGGTTGAAAGGGTAGGATTGGGGGCGGAATCGGGTTTAGTAGTCCTGCTGGTCTGATCGGCGGCGTCTTGCGTCGTTGGCACTCACGACACGTCTTCACGTAGTGGGCAACTTCGGCAGGCAGTCGCGGCCAGCAATACTTCTGGATTCGACGCAACGTGCGCGCAAATCCGAGGTGGCCTGCTGTGGGCTCACCGTGCAACGCCTGCACAATTTCTTGCCGAAGGGTTTTAGGCACTACGAGAAGCTGGGCGGTCTTGTTGGGTGCGAAGTTCTTCTTCAAGAGGACGCCATTGCTTAACGTGAAGGATGATAAATGTCGCCTGAACACACCAGGAGGGGAAGCGGTCTTTCCTTCCAAGTAATCGGCTAGCGCTTTCAGCTCAGGGTCTGATCGCTGTTGTTCTGCGAAACTGCTCGCGCTTACCGGTCCCAAAAAGGCATCGTCGTCATCGTCCTTCGGGGAAGAATCGACGGGAGCGCGGGATAAGCAGTCTGCGTCGGAATGCTTCCGGCCCGACTTATAGACTACAGTCATGTCAAATTCTTGAAGTCGTAGGCTCCATCTGGCAAGGCCGCCGGAAGGATCTTTCATATTAGCCAGCCAGCAGAGCGCGTGATGGTCACTTACCACCTTGAATGGTCGGCCGTATAGGTATGGACGAAACTTAGAGGTAGCCCAGATGATCGCAAGGCACTCCTTCTCGGTCATCGAGTATTTGACTTCGGCTTTTGTGAGGGACCTGCTACCGTAGGCGATCACTTTTTCCTGTCCGGCACTCCTCTGGACGAGAATGGCTCCTAGGCCCACACTGCTCGCGTCGGTGTGAATTTCGGTCTCGGCGTTTTCATCAAAGTGGCCAACTACAGAAGGGCATTGCAGGCGGCGCTTAAGTTCGTCATCTGGCGGCGCTTCCCATTTAAAAGGTACGTCAGCCTTTGTAAGCTGCGTCAACGGTCCGGCGATCCGCGAAAAGTTTCTGACAAATCGTCGATAATAAGCGCACAGCCCAAGGAATCGGCGCACAGCTTTCTTGTCGGCAGGCGGTGGGAATTGTGCGATTGCAGCTGTTTTCTCTGGGTCTGGGCGAATACCGTCCTTGCTAACGATGTGACCTAGGAACCGAAGTTCTTCGTAGGGGAAGTGACACTTCTCTGCTTTTCGCGTTAGCCCCGTTGACTTGATGGCTTCCAGCACTGTCTGTAGTCATTTTAGGTGGTCTTCAAAGTTTGACGAGAAGAGAACAACGTCATCCATCCAAATATACCAAACAAATTTGCCACTTCAAGCCTGCCAGGACTGTGTCCATTACTCGTTGAAACGTGGCTGGTGCAGAGCAGAGGCCAAATGGCATCACCTTGAACTCATAAAGGCCGTCCGGTGTGATGAATTTGGTCTTCTCGCGATCACTTTCGTCGACCTCAATTTGCCAATATCCGCTCTTCAGGTCCAGTGATGAGAAGTACCTTGCATTGCAGAGCCGGTCGAGAGTGTCGTTGATGCGGGCAAGCGGGTAGACATCCTTCTTCGTTATGCTATTCAAGCGGCGGTAATAAACGCAGAAGCGAAGTGTGCTGTCTTTCTTCTTGACCAAAACGACTAGTGCCGCCCAGGGGCTGTTCGATGGCTGGATTACGTCATCACGCAGCATTTCCTCAACTTGATCGCGAATGGCCTGGCGTTCTCGCGGCGATACACGATAAGGGCTTTGCGCAGAGGTCGGGCGTGTTCATCCGTTATTATGCGGTGCTTGGCCAGTGGTGTTTGTCGTACCTTCGATGGCGATGAGAAGCCCTCCCCGTAGCTTCGAAGCAGACTGAGAATCTGACCTTTTCTGTTGTGGGTCAATGCAGGGTTGATATCAAATCTGGGCTGACGAAATGGGTCCGGTGCGTCTTCCGGCGTTTGGTCGTGGAGGGCGAATACATCTTTGAGGTAGGCTAATTCGTCGAGAAAAGCGATCGTCGTGCCCTTGTTGAGATGCCGGTATTTTTCGGTGAAGTTTGTTACCAGAACCTGAGCCTGACCTCTCCGGAATTTCGTGATGCCTCTTGCGATGCCGACACCTCGTTCTAAGAGCAATTGGATATTTCCTTCGACAATGCCTTCAGCGGTCTCGATGTTTGCGCTACCTACGCAGACTGCGATGCTTGATCGGGGCGGGACGGTCAATTCTTCATCGAGGACGTTTAGAGGGATGTGTTGCATCGACGTCGTCGTAGCAGCAATGGCTTTGTCTGCAGAGAGCTTGATGAGCTTGGATCGCAGGTCGATAATAGCCCTATGTTCATTTACGAAGTCTATGCCTAAAATCACGTCGCGGGAGCACTGCTGCAAGACCACAAAGCTGGTGGGGTAGGTACGCCCATTTGCGGTTATTCTTGCAGTGCATCGTCCCGATGGAGCAATCAGGTTTGCCACCTGCGGTGCGAATCAGCGGGCCATCCCAAGCGGTGGTAACTTTTCTGAGCTGAGAGGCTAACGGTCCGCTAATGACTGTATAGTCAGCTCCGGTGTCTACTAGGGCAGTGGCTCTGCGACCGTCGATATGAACTTCAAGGTCACTTGTTTGCGTCCTCGCATTGCACGTGGGCCTTAGTGTCCGATCTCGGCTGCGTCGTTTCTGCAGGTCATGGCCGGGGCATACCGTTGTTACTTCTCTGGGCGGCGATGTCGGCTTGCACTCTGGTCGTGTTGTCGTCGATATCGTCGTGTGGAGCGGCGGTGAAATGGCTGCGTCGTCGTTAGTGGTCGTCGGCGGCGGAGGATGTTCGTCTTTTCGCCGTTGAGCAACCTCACCTCCAAAGGTTGCTCTGTTTAGTTTCCCCTGCGCGGGCTTGGGGACCTTCCGCGCATACTCTCATCATAGGTACGGCCTGGCGACGCAAAGCGGGCCCTGTACGGCGATGAAGATCTGAACCGAGGGCTTGGTGGCGCAATCTCACCGCTACGCAGATAGGGTTCAATTTCTTGTGGTTGTTCACCTGGGCGTGGCCGTGGAGGGTCGACTGCAAATCCGCAGAGACCGATTCGTCGGTACGGGCAGTGGCGCAGAATGTGGCCGGCCTCACCGCAGGGGAAGCATAATGGCCGGTTGTTTGCAGTCCTCCAGGTGTCGCACTTCCTGGGGTTTGGGGGTCGTTGGTATGCTTGGCGGGCAGGGGCCAAGGGGCGGTTTTCAGGAACAGGACAGTAGCGGCGAGGGCTCGGAAAGTCATCACGTCGGGACGGAGGGCGACATAATGCAACAGCGTAGTTCATCGCTGTTGCCTCGTGTGCTGGAACAGTCGCAGCCGTCGCTTGAGAAACGCCCAGCGCCACCTGGACTTCTTCACGGACGACGTCCGCGAGCGTCGCCACCTGCGGTTGTTGCGATGATGGCATCAGTCGGCGGAGCTCTTCTCGCATGATCTCCCGGATGAGGTCCCGAAGGTTCTCTCCGCTTGTAGACGCGCTGGGGTAGTGGATTGAGCAGTCCGGCTGAAGTGGTCGCTCGTAGTGCCGCATCCGGGTGTCCAACGTCTTCTAGATGGTCGATGTTTCACTTTCAAATTCTTCCACTGTTTTTGACGGGTTCCGGACAAGCCCCGCAAAAAGCGACTCTAACTCTTCGCATTAGGAATTTCACTCTCTCACCTTCGGTCATGTTAGGGTCGGCGCGGCGAAACAGGCGTTTCATCTCGTCTACGTAGGCCAGGAAGGGCTCGTTTGGCAGTTGAATTCTTGACTGGAGGAGCGCCTGAGCTCTTTCTTTTCGAACAGAACTTGTGAAGGCCATCAAGAACTGTGCTTTGAATATCTCCCCAATCCTTGAAAGAAGTCTCGTGATTTTCAAACCAAACGCGGGCATGACCTTGAAGAACAAAGTAGACCTGCCTGAGTTTCGCAGCGTCGTTCCAACCGTTGAAATCTGCCACACGGTCGAAAAGGTCCATCCAATCTCCCGCATCTTCATCCGGTAGTCCATGGAAGCAGGGGGCTCACGAGGCTGGACGAAAACAACCGGTGCTGTAGGCTGGGCCATTGGCAGCGTCGATGCCTTCCGAGATCGAATGGGGTCAGGCAGCAGACCGTGTTCGGGTTGTAGGCCTTGAAGTCGGCAGCTGGCTCGGTGACCTGTAGGCTGGTCTTCCAGGGCGACAAGAACACGGCTTGGGTCTTCGCTTGAAGGATCAAAGGCAGCACCTCCACCAGATGTCACGTAGTGCTGACGAGGTCGACGACACAAATGAAGGGGTCGATGACTGCACTAAAGAAACTCTTTATTTGGGCTGACTTGCGCCCGCAAAAGAACTAAGCAACTCGGCGGCGGCGATAGAAACAAACGTGCTTGTGGATCGTCGAACAAAGAATGCTCGTCACACTCGGCAACGCTCAATTTAAAGGCTGCACAAAACAATCTAGATAACGTCGCAAACAGCTACCAGCACGGGCTGGAACATTGTGGAAAGACACCTGAGTGGCCGGAACCTTCGAGACAGATCTCTGAGCATCTTGCGCTACAACAAAACTGATAAAGGTGTGACTCGCGACATCGAGCATTAACAAACAAAGATTACGCAACTGATACGCGGTCCAGAATCAGAGTGATAAGCCTGTATGCCGGCGGCCGTTAAAAAACAACAAATACAGTCTTAAAGGTTTCGCGGCAATATATATAGGTTACTTTATGGTGCTGTTGACACGGCCGGACGCTACGCGCTTTCCCCGTCCGCACGACCACATCACGCCAGCACAAATTTAGGGCATCCCTGGCCGCAGGACTACTGCAGCCCTCAGCAAGCTTAACCTGAATGCCTGACAGTGTGGCCTGGACGGCCACCGGCGCTTCGAAACTTTGCCGCTAGTGTCGAGATAATGGCCTCGTTACTTATCGGCGACTTACGATAGCTGGGGTGTGGTTTGATACGACTACCTTTTCGCCGTCGGAACGAGGCTGGTCGTGATGATCCTGTGAGACTTCTCGCTCATGGCTGATGAAAAAGAGAGCACGTTGTAGCCTGCTTATCGCGGCAAGGCGATATGGCGTGCGACTACTCACGCGCTTTTAAAGTTTCGCCTGAAAGCCGAAGAAGCAAGGCATTTGGCTTCAACAAGCTGAGCAACTCTACCTGGCAAATTTATTTGCCGTACAACCTTACTTCATTGACACTCATTTTTGGGTGAGTTGGTTCGACTATTGGAAAAGTTGAAACAGCGCTAACATACACAACCACAAAAGCGACACGAACGACGAGACACAGCGCTTGTGTCTCGTCGTTCGTGTATCTTTGTGGTAGTTGGTGTTAGCGCTGTTTCAAATTTTCCTATTGTCAAAATACAACCATACACTCACCATGAACCCGCCTTTGTTCTGTCTTTATTACTTGTTTTACAAGCAGTAGATTGGACACGAAACTTAATTGGTTTGGGTTGCGAGTTTTAACATCGAAAAGCGACTCTGGCAGTGAGAGAGACGCCGTAGTGGAGTGCAACGGAAATTTCAGCCAACTGGGGCTCTCTAACGTGCACTGACATCGCACAGCACACGGGCGCCTTGCTTTCCGACCCCATCGAAAAGCTGCCACCGCGGCCGGGAGTGGATCCCGCATCCGTGGGCATAGCAGTCAAACGCCCTTAACTACACCACCGCGACGGAGGAGGCAGAACTTGAACGGCTCGCGATTGGTCCTGTCGGGTGGCCGAAATTAAAAACTGAAATTTGTTTTTTGTGCGCTGTCGTTTGACTGCATGCAGCCAAACGTGAAACACGTTGACAGGGGCCCATCATGACCGTGCTCAGTCTGACGGCGAAAAAGTAGTGGTATCAAATCACGCAGCCACCGCAAACATTACCGAGGCAATTGTCTCGGCTCCCGCGGCCAGTGCTTCGCGTCAGTCCAGGCCACGCTTTCGAGCATTCGAGTTAAGTGTGCTGATGGCTGTGCGTCACATAAACTAGCACCACAAGAATACAATTCAGAGCGGATATATCAATCAGCCATTTGTCATGTAGAACGGATGCACCTATTCGGCACATCAGGGGGCCGCTCGCCGGAAGACCAAAAGAGAGAAATAATCACTTAGTCTGCGTATGCTGGTCGGAAAGGGCAGTATATCTCGCAAGCTAGCAAACTATGCGCCTGACAGATGGGCCATAAAAAATTCAATAAGCTGGCACTCCGGCACCCAACTTGAATCGCTAGAAATGTGCTTTCATGGAAGGCGATCCGGGCCTCTTGCAAGCAAAGGGATCCCGCAAGCTTCCCTGGGCTCCTCAGTGCGCCACGAGCCTAGTGCGCAGTTCCAATGAAAACGTCGACGACGAAGTGTAACGCGATGTATCGGAAGAACATGTTGGTCGAACTAGCATGACGGCCGCTTATGCTTCGACGAAACGGGTCCTCCGGCCGTCAAAGAAACATTGACTGCAATCACATGATCGCAGATAGCGAAAGTGCAGCAAACACTCGATCTGCATGCTGGCGCCCTCATTAGGCACCTAGATCAAAATGGCAACGAATAGACATCCCATCGGCTAGGCAAAAAATTGTATTCCTGGAAAAACAAAATATCTGCTCAACGCAAGCGCCAGGGGTGGAGCACCTCCCGCGGATTGTCGGGATGACGGAAGCCTTGCACGTCGAAAGCAATAACCCAAATTATACATATGCAAAATAAGTGAGAACGAACAAAACATTGAATAAACTAATATAGAAGGACGTTAACCCGCCACCTTAGGGTCTGACCCGAAAGCGCATGTGGCCGTCTGGGGGTTCTCGCTCATCGAGGAATTGACGTAGGCTCAGTTTGCACATTTGCACTGCGAGAGCTGCTTTGAAACCTAAAACACGAAATCGCCACCTTGTTCACAGCGACAATCGAGTCTGAGTAAAGTTTCGGTGGCATGCCTGCGCCACGGCATTTTTTTCGACAGCTTTCTCTCCCTTCTGGGGTAAGGCAACGGCTTTTCGGCCGAACAAGCTTAGAACATAGCAAGCAAGGAAGCAAGGAAGGTCCAGTACAACATCACATTATTCTAGGAGGAAGTTTGTACGCAGGAAAGCCCATCAGCGTTAGACAGACGTTCGAGGCGCTGGGACTGCTGAACTTGCTGCTGAGATGTCCATGGTAGTAGCAGATTGACAATGATGCGCTGAATAACTCAGGCGGGGAAAAAAAACTTCTCAATACGAGCGGCTATACAAACGCAAACACAGTCACGCAGGCGGGCTGAAAAGAAAGCTTTACGCACAAACACCTTGAAGACCTTCGTGTCTGTCTGCGGGCACAATGTCACTTTCGACGCTATCTGGATAAACTTAGTCGGCAAAGGTGGCAAGACTTCTGTTCTACTCTGACTGTCGACCAAACCGTAACAAAAATTTGTCTGGTCGTTCGCGGTATACGCACCCCACTGTTAATAAAAACAGCGCTAAGAGGAAGACACAACACAAGATAAAAGGAAGCTACAGGACAAGCGCTTGTCCTGTAGGTTCTTTTATCTTATCTTGTGTCTTCTTGCTCGCGGTGTTTTTATTAACAATGGATGTTTACTAATTCGCTCAACAAAGTATCTTGGTACGCACACCACTCCAGCAGATTCGCACCTTAGCTGCACTATCACTGCATGAAAGAAAATCCATAAACGAAATATCAGAAGAATGCTGCAAAATGCTTTCAGTGGAGTCAGAGCCCTCGACACACTCCTTAGATGGTCAGTCAGGCGTCCCCCAGGCAAAAGTATCAACTATGAACCTACCTTTCACAGTGGAATAGCTTGTGCAAACAGACGTACCTTTCCGGGTGATAATGAAGTGTTCTACGACGTCATCGCAAAGCTGCTTCACAATTCCCCTCTTTGACTCCTGAAATATTACAATTCTTCCTGGATGCCTGGTGAGGTCCCCATTTGATGGAATGTGGCGAAAACTGTGCTCGTTTTGAAACTTTGCACGCCGCCTACAAATTACGCATCCTTCCGGCCCATCGCTCGCCTGAGCTGCGCAGGTAAGCTTATAGAGTGAATGGTCTGCAAAAGCATCAGTTGGTTTCTCGAAAGACGAAATGAGTATCCTCGAGAAATGAATGGGTTTCGCCAAAATAGATCGGCAGCTGATAATGTCATCGCCCTTGTATCGTCCCTTGAAGCGTACCTTCATAATGGATGCATTCCGACAGCCGTTTGTCTTGACACTAATGCCGCTCGTAGCCTTGGCAAGCCTTGGCCTTGGAGGACCGAGTGGATGTGACACTATTTACAGGAGTGATAAATTTTTACAAGCATTCAAAACGGCCCAACTTTCCGGCGAGGGGCGTACCTCAGGGAGCTGTGCTCGGCCCTCTTTTATTCAATATTTCCCTCGGACACGTAAACAACCTTCCGCGAGGAGTGCACATAACGATTTACGCAGATAGTATATGCATCTTGAGCGCGTCACGTTCGCACTATATTACCCAGCAGCGTCTTCAGAGAGCGCTACTACACACCACGATGTACCTGGCACCGCTAAGTCTTCGCCTCGCACCAGAAAAGAGTGTAGCCATGGCGCTCACGAGAAAGGAATGGCTTGGTATCCGCTCTTCCTAGGTGGACGATGACTACCTTATGTACTATTTCAGCGATTCCTGGGCGTTATGATTGAAGTAATCTCTCTTTTTCACCTCGGATTAAAAAACTAAGTGAGAATTGAGAATTTATGGCCGAAAGACGGCGGGGCAGGAACTGCCGATCAATGGTTCTGCTTGAAAAACCATTTGTTGAAGGTCTCTTGAGCTATTATTTAACGGTGCTTCAAAGACTGCCTCTCATATGCAAGTAGATTCCTGGGGCCACGCGGAACAACTGCTTGCGGATATGTCTTGGACACCAAAATGGTTCCTCTGCATCAGGGACAATAGTAGAAGCAGGATTTCTCCCTTTGGATGCGATTGCCGCACAGGAAACTTAAGAGTTCCCATCTTTGACATGTCCTTCAAGGGAAGAAGCACTGCTTAGACAGTGTCAGTCGAACTCATCGTAACTCTTGCTTCGGACAAGCTGTGCAGCTTCTGCCCCTACCTGCTATTAAACCGCAAACAATACTGCCTCTGACATCCCCCCCCTGCACACACTCACCGGGAGGACGTTTATTCCAGATGTAATTACAAAGAGCCGTTGCCACAGGCAGCGTTACCGCACGCTACTCTCACACACTTAACCGAGGAATATATGCAGCACACCCAAATATTCGCCGATGGTTACAGAAACTTCTTGTGGCCTTTATGTGCCCTCAACAAGTCATGCCATTACTTACCGTTTGCAGCGGAAGACAGCACCTACAACAGCCGAACTGCAAGGTATTAAAAGAAGCTGTTTCCTATGTCCTTCGCCGAAACCCTTGTCGATGAGCTATCCTTACCGACTCTAAAGCATCTTTAAGAATCCTCTACAGCCTGCTCAAGGAATGATATCACCAACCTGTTTCCCTTGACATCAGATATCTACATCATTTTGCTATTATCGCAGGCCACTGCATAACGTTTCAGTTGGTACCAGCACACTGTGGCATTCTAGGCGATGAAAGGTGGACGTAGTGACTCGTAAAGGTTACCAACATCAGAGATATCTTCTTCACGAACTCTGATGCCTACCAACTGGCCGATAGGTTTGCTTTTGAAGAAAAATATCGGTTCTGGAGCTTGTCAGCATATCATTACCAATTCGTTCACTCAGTATACCCACATCTAAGACCAAGATTCACTCTACGTTTTCCTCGCTATCTGGAGACTCTGTACCACCAGCTTTGAACTGTGCATTTACAAATGACTTGCGATACCATTACTGTCAGACGAGCAGTCCGCATTGTGGTAACTGTGGCGCGATAGAAACTGTACAACATATCTTGCTCGAGTGCCCTGCGTATACTGACGAGCTTGCTTACTACGAACATTGCATGGAAAACTTCTTCCCAGTGCCTCTAACATGTGACAGTATTTTAGGTTCCTTAGCCTGCCCTAGGCAACAGAGGCAATTTATGAACTTTCTATGCATATTTCAAAGACATTGGACTTGACAGGCTATAGTTTCATGCATTTTTCACGCTATGAACTTTGTGCGGTTGCTTGTTCACTGTCACGCATTTTTCACGCTGTGATGTTTGTAAGCCCATTTGCAGGACTATGCATCTCATCACTTCACTATTTTGCATTACTCGACGATTAAACGTTTTAGTAAGCATGTAATGGTTGCAATCTATGTCCGTGTGCTTTTGTTTTATCTTTTCAACATCTCTCTGATTCCGAGTTTCTCTTCACAATTTTGTTTTCCTGCGCAGAGTAGCATGTCAGTGAATCATAAACGCCGGCTAAATTCTCTGCTTTTCATTAGAGTTTTCTCTCTCTTTCTCTCTGTCTGTCTCAGTCACTCTCGCGCTCACGTGCTTTGCTACGCCCGCACACCTATAGTTTGAGGACAGCGGGTACCTATACACAAGAAATATTGGCCCCTGCTTAGGAAACGCGCTGTGGCACCTGACCGCGCTTTCTGTGTGTCATGGCATGGTGAGGGTAAAGATTTTTAATGAAAAAAAAAGAAAGAGTGCAGGCCAAGGGCCCTTTGCATGAGTGGAGTGCCTAGTAAGGGAGGCCGCTGGACAAATCTGTCACCCTTGTCCGTTGGCCAGGATCTGTTGGGAATCTAGCGATGAGCAGCTCAGCAAGGCCGCCTCCAATTCCGAATTTTCATAGATGTCAAATATGTTCGGCGGCATGATACGAGCGAACGTTAAAGCGTGCTGCGTCATTGCTGCCCAAAACAGAGCCCAAGTCCGCTCATATATGACGCGACTTCACATCTTAAGCAGCAGAAAGCATATTCGTCGTTTCGTGCTTCATTGGCAATCACAATATCCATTCTTGCATTAACAAAGAAAATGTCAAGCCGCGTAGTTATTCTCAAACGCTTGCCTCATTTTTCTGAATTACTACGTCTTTGCATGGGTATTTTTTTCTTCCCTCATAAAATGCCTACAAGAATGCGCCACGCCCTTCACCACCACCTTTTTGTGATGACTACAAAAAGCCTCATAGGTTATCGGTTATATGCATTTGGGTACGTAGCTTAGTCGCGCGTACTGGTGCTTGTGTGTATGTGAGGCGGAGGGGGGGGGGGGGGGGGGGCAGACAGGCCATGGACATCAGGCGTGTACGTAACAGCGCTGTAAAGAAGCGTTAATTAACCGCAGTCCTCTAAGGCAAGTATTGTGCAGTCGTCAGTCCCGGTTGAATCGCTACTAAGGTATTTTATAGGAATCGACCGGTTACATTTTGACGCTTTCGTATTAAAATGTAACACCTGTCAAAAGCTGAGAGTTGTCCCCCACAATTTTAGAGCGCTCTTGGCACTGCAACTACAATTGAGGTTATGTGCGCCGCAAATTTGACCTAAAATGTCACCTTGAGCCAAAAGACATCGTATTGGAATGGTCATGAAATTTTGCACTTATTCGCGTTATCGCTAAGGGTCGCTCATTCACCAATCGTTCGTTTTATCTTGACGCGAGATTCATCAAACGTGCATTTTATCTTGACGCAAGATTCGGGTCGCTCATTTACCAATCCGAGACCTTGATCCGAAACAATGAACTAAAACCAACTACCCATACAGCAAGTACTCAGGTGGTCGAAATTTCCAGCGTCCGCCACTACAGCATCTGTCCAAATTTTGACCTCTTTGCGCTATCTATCAGGGTCTCTCATTCATAAACGTGCCTTTTATCTTGACCCGAGACTATCAAGTCAAGAAAACGGGGACTTATAGAAAACGGGACGTATAGACGTACTGCAAGATATGAGGTTTTCGTATAGGGGCACTGCGAAAAGCCTATACGATTGAAATATCCTTTTTAATCGATTCGTCTTCCGAAAATTTGATTTGAATTTGTGACTAGTGTAAAAACACCAAATATACTGTTTATTTTCTATTAATTTTAGTTGAGTGCCTGCATGCTTCACCGTGATCGCGTGGACCACGCAGTGAAGTATTCTCAAAACGCGACGGGGCCGTTTAGTAAAGGGGGCCTTTGCGACGGTGTGCGCAGTACACCGCTTTACGAAACCAGATAATAACGTCGTTCACACTACGCTTTCATTTAAAAAGCAGACATAATCGCGCAAGTACGTATCAGGTACAAATACTGTGATGCGAATGGCTCCTGTCAATTTCTTCAGGTCCCTTAAATAAACCGAGCTTTCTTATATATTGCAGATTTCTTTTTTTCTGGATCCTTAAACGCTGATATTTATGGAAGTTTAATGCATTCTGCCATGATAGGACAGCTTCTAATAGTTTCATGCAGGGCCTTAATTTTCAATGACCGAAATCTTTCGTGGACTAACCATGAAAAAGAGGCTGACAGCAATTGCTCACGTACTTATCTTTATAAGGGGAAAGTCATGGGGAGCGTCCTTGCGGTCGATGCTCCAACTATACTGTGCATTCTTTATGGGATTTCTTCGGTACAGCTTACCTGCACTTCGAAATATCAAGAATACCAACTTAGGAATTCTACAGAGTGCTCAAGCTCAAGCTCTGCGAACTTGCCTAGAATTACCGAAATGTGCCTCTATGGCTGCTACCGTTTTAATTGCACAGGAGCATCCCATATCTACGTACCTAACAGTTGACATCCTGAGGGCACATTTTCGACACATCTCTCGGGTTCCCTGTCATCATTTTGCCAGTCTTCCTATTACCAGGCCGCGTACATCGTTTACAAAGACCGTTGATGCGCATCGCGCTATATTGCCGTCCCAGTTTACACCCGCATCTAGATCGTCCTCTCCACTATGGAGCCTGCATTTAAACACACGTGCTTCTTTCAATATCCGGCATCAGAAAGAAGGTCGAGATATCGCCGACAGAACTAAAACAAATCACTTTTGAATACTTCCATAAGCACCATGCAAATCGTTTGCACGTCTACACCGATGTTTCAGTGAATGCCGTGAGTTCAGGCTCCATGGTCATACCCTCCATTAATACAGAAATAAACGTTAGGACAATTAACCAGACTTCTTCAACAGCTGCAGAGCTAACCGCTCTTCGTGTCGCAATTACGCATATCAGTCAGCAGAGCCCCCAGCGGTGGTCTATTTTCACAGATTCAAAAGCAGCCCTGCAAGCCTTAAAAGCGGCTCTTCGCCGTGGAGCCCATGAGCAACTCGTTGCGGAAATACGACAAATTATCACTGGGCAATTAATGGAGGACATGACATCATCTTCCAATGGCTTCCAGGACACTGCGGCATAGCGGGCAATCTTCGGGCGGACGAGGTCGCACGAACAGCCCACCAAGACGGCGATTGTGTGTTGATTCCCTTTTCCAGGGCAAACGCAGCGGGCAGGCTTCGCGCACTTGCGCGGAAACACGCACTCTCCTTGTGGAATTTAGGCCAGTGTGGGAACTGCCGCTTAAAATCCCTGGACCCTGACCTGAAGCTCCGCCTTCCACCTGGCCTACCCCGACGCGAAGAAACTTTGCTGTGCCGCCTGTGGGTTGGTGTAGCATTCACAAACTCGTATTTTTTATGATAGGCATGGCAAACAGCCCTGCATGTACAAACTGTGGACGCGATGAGTCTATAGGCCACATTCGTTGTGAGTGCCCAATATAGCGTGAAGAAAGGCGGTGTCTGTGCCGTACGCTGGAGCATCTAGATGGACGCCCATTGAACGAAATTAAAATTTTAGGTCCCTGGCCACGGCGATCGTCTGCGGTGAAGGCCTCCCAGACACTGCTCCGCTTTATGAAAAGCACAGGCCTAATCGAAAGGCTATGAGTTTGCTATGATATGACTGTGACGTGATGTGATGTGGCGTGTCTGTTATGTGACTGTAACAACTTCAACTATCCCTCTCTCAAAACTTTTATATCCACTCATCCCCTTCCCACAGTGCAGGGTAGGAAACCGGTTGCTTTTACTGGTTAACCTCCCTGCCTTTCCTCTTCATACTCCTCCTCTTATCTCTGTCAAGTTACCTGCAGATTATTTCCAATAAGTCATCTCAAGGTGGCTGATTACCGAGGGGGAGAAACGTGGAAATGTGCCTATACATAAATCGGGTCTCAGAAATATTGCTTAAATGTACCGACCATAGTCCTTGATCAGTGTTGTTTCCAAAGTTCTGGAGCATGTGTTTTACACTTCTGTTAGGAGCCATCTTACTGTGCATCCCTTACTAAATTCCCAACCCCACTAGCGTGTCACTCAGCTTATTGAATTTGTACATGATTTGACAGGCGCATTGAATAATGGATCTTCTATTGATTGCATATTTTTGGAATTCGACAAACCTTTTGCCGTGGTATTACACTCTCTATTATTACGAAAATATCATGGTACAACCGTCCTCTCCATTATGGAGCCTGCATCAACCACACGTGCTTTCAATGCCCGGCATCAGGAAGAGGTCGAGCTATCGCAGACAGAGCTAAAACAAGTCACTCTTGAATACTTCTATGAAAACCATGCAAATCGTTTGCCCGTCTACACCGATAGTTCAGTGAATGCCGTGAGTTCTCCAGGCTCCATGGTCATACCCTCAATTAATACAGAAATAAAAGTTAGGACAATTCACCAGACTTCTTCAACAGCTGCAGAGCTAACCGCTCTTCGTGTCGCAATTCGTGTCGCATGTCGCCCTCAGCGGTAGTCTATTTTAAAAAGCGGCCCTGCAAGGCCTAAAAGCGGCTCTTCGCCGTGGAGCCCATGAGCAACTCTGCGGAAATACGACAAATGCATCACTATGCAATTAAGGGAGGACATGACATCATCTACCAATGGCTCCCAGGACACAGCGGCATAGCGGGCAATCTCCGGGCGGACAAGGTCCCACCAAGACGGCGATTGTGTGTTGATTCCCTTTTCCAGGGCTGACGCAGCGGACAGGCTTCGTGCCCTTGCGCGGGAACACACGCTCTCCTTGTGGAATTCTGGCCAGTTTGCGAACTGCCGCTTAAATTCCCTGCACCCTGACCTGAAGCTCCGGCTTCCACCTGGCCTATCCCGACGTGAAGCAACTTTGCTGTGCTGCCTGTGAGTTGGTGTAGCATTCACAAACTCTCATTATTTTATGATAGGTATGACAAATAGCCCTACATTTACAAACTGTGGGTGCGACGAGACTATCAGCCGCATTCTTTGTGAGTGCCCCACATACAGTGATGAACAACAGTGTTTATGCCGTGCGCTGGAGCGTCTAGATGGACGCCCATCGACTCAAATTACGATTTTAGGTCCCTGGCCACTGCGATCGTCTGCGGTGAAGGCCTCCCAGGCACTGCTCCGCTTTATGAAAAGCACAGGCCTAATCAAACGGCTATGATTTTGCTGTTACGTTACGTGATATGACTGTGACGTGATGTGATGTGACATGTCTTTAATGTCACTGTACTAACTTCACCCATCCCTCTCTTACAACTTTTATATCCACTTACCCCTTTCCCCCACAAACCGGTTCCTTTTACGGCTTAACCTTCCTACCTTTCCTCCTCATCTTCCTCCTCCTCCTTAATGAAAAATAAGTTGTATGTCTAACGCTAACATTTATAAAGTACTTTTCATTCTGATGTATGCATATGCACAATTTCGGTCATGTGCCACTGCTAAGCATAAATAACACACAAAATGTTATTTTTATTCATTTTGATTATTTTTGCACTAGTTTGCAGAATAGATATTATAATGCAGTCTTACCCACAAACGTAATCGATTTGTATTTCAAAATGTCAGTACTCTGCACCCAATTTCTGAAACACAAACGAACACAAATATGTTACAGTATTGTTGACAAATACAGCTTTTTATATGCCTACAGCAGTTGTCAGCATGACAGTAATGTGGTATACATGTGCTTACAGCCGTTTTTCCGGTAGATGAAGAAAAACGACCAAGCACTTTTCTCCCACAGCCATATAATTCTGCCCTGTTCTAAAGGTTAGATGTGCAAAGGTTTTGAGTGGTATTGCAACCACATACAGATATATGAGATGAGTAGCTTTTGAGGCGATTTAAAGCGAGCATGTGACCAGCACCAGCACGACACTGAGCGAAATCGTTGCACATACTGCTCTTGCAGCACACAGTTGAGGAAATTGTGGCACACATTGACAATAAATATCATCATGCAAGCAAAACAACATATACTTGAGAAAAGTAGAATATGACAGTTGTAGATGCCTTACACACAAGCCAGCCATGCCGATATTTGTTCATCAGGTTAGACTAAAACTAGTTTGTCAGGGTTGCAGGTGTTGGCCTGAAAGGGTGAAATTAATAATTTGGAAGCACTTCCTAGAGTATAATGCAGAAAAGCTTAGTTACATAAAAGTTGTTCTCAACACAACATGCACATGATTGAATCACGGTGGGTGAGGAGTACTGCAAAAGGTTGTAAGCATTCTAATACAAGGCTAACCAAAATGTGTCGGAATATTGCACCTACAAATAATAAGACAGTTTTCTGCGGCACTATATATATTCTGCATTTGTCGCACCTATAATTGCGATGTAAGAGCTGGTAATAATACAGATGTGATCACTGAAAGTTGATGGCAAAATTACTCATGACACTTTGAGCAGATAGCTCGCAATTTATTTTCATGCCACATGGCTCGTCTGAGCATTGCTGCCATGTATGCAATACAACAAAAAAAGATATACAAAACCTGGGTCTGTGAACACCTCTTACACTATGGTGGTCCAGACTTATGTTTTTGCATGCATGCTCCAAGTCTCCCACAGTTTACCACTGCACTCTGATACCTTGCACGTGTTTGACAAAATGGCAATCCTTGAGTGATGAAACAAAATATTGTATGTTTAACAGTTCACTGCACAGACGGTAACAAAATATGTCGTGCAGGTATTAAAATAACAAATTCACACCTTAAAAACATATCTGTAATCTGTGAACTACCATACTTTATTCATTTCAGTTCAGTTCAGTCGTTCAGTCGTGTCCGACTCTTCGTAACCCTATGGACCATGTCACGCCACGCTTTCCGGTCTCTCACTATCTTCCTAACATCACATAACTTCATCTGCAGAGCCTCGAGGATGCCATCTAACCATCGCGTTCGCTGCCTACCCCTTCTCCGGCGACCCTCAACCTTTCCCCTAGTGAAAAAACCCTATGAGTCACAATAACCTCGTACAGATTTCTCATACCAAACTTGTATCAAACTCATACAAATCTCATATCATCTCATACAAATCTCATTCGATATATGAAAAATATATGAGATTGTATGAGATCTGTATGAGTTTAGTATGAGCTTAGTATGAGGAATCTGTATGAGGTTATTGTGACTGATACGGTCTTTTCGCTAGGGTCCCAACATCAAATCTTTCTCCAGCGACTCCTCTCTTCTCATCAGATGACCAAAGTAGCTGAGCTGTAACTTTAGAATTTGACCCTCCAATGAGCAGTCAGGGTTTATGGTCGACAATATCGACTGATTTGATCTTCTGGCAGTCCAATAAACTCTCAAGAGTCTTCGCCAGCACCACAATTCAAACGCGTCAATTCTTCGGCGGTCAGCCTTTTTCACAGTCCAACTCTCGCATCCACACATCACAACTAGACAATAGCACGAGTTATACGGATCTTGGTTGGCAGACTAATGTTTCTGTTCTTTACTGGGCGGTCAAGGCTAACCATTGCTCTCTTTCGCAGAAGCAGGCGTCTCCTAATTTCATGGCTGCAGACTCCTTCCGAGGTAATCTTGGAGCCCAAGAAGAGAAAATCTGTCACAGCTTCCACTTCTTGTCCATTGATGCTCCAGGACTTGATAGGGCAAGACGACATGATCTTTGTCTTTTTAATGTTCAGTTTAAGCCCAAACTTCTCACTCTCTTCTTGTAGGCGCATCAGAAGTCTCTTGAGTTCCACCTCACTTTCTGCCATTAAAGTGGTATCATCCGCATATCTAAGGTTGTTGATACGTTTTCCAGCAATCTTCACTCCAGCTGAAGACTCGTCCAGACCGGCCTTCCTCATGATGCACTCTGCATATAGGTTAAATAGGCAGGGCGACAGTATGCAGCCTTGCCTCACTCCTTTCTCAATCGGAAACCAATCAGTAAGACCATGCCCAGTTCTGACTGTGGCCTCTTGTCCTTCATACAGATTCCTGAGGAGACAGATGAGGTGAATTGGAACTCCCAACTCTTGGAGAGCTTGCCACAATCTGCTGTGATCTACGCAGTCAAACGCTTTCGGATAATCAATAAAGCAGAAGTAGATGGGTTTCTGGAACTCTCTTGCTTTTTCCATGATCCAGCGAAGGTTGGCAATTTGGTCTCTAGTTCCTCTGCCCTTGCGAAACCCAGCTTGCACGTCCGGAAGCTCCCGATCCACATACTGCTGCAGCCTACCTTGGAGGATTTTCAACATCACCTTGCTAGCATGCGAAATAAGCGCGATCGTGCGGTAGTTGGAACAATCTTTGGCACTGCCTTTCTTTGGAATGGGGATGTAAACTGACCTCCTCTAATCCTGTGGCCACTGCAGGGTTGTCCAAATCTTCTGACATAATGTATGCAGAATATTAACAGCGTCATGGTTGTGGTTTTGAAGCAACTCAGCTGGAATTCCATCAATTCCGCTAGCTTTGTTCTTAGCAAAGCTGGCTAAGGCCCATTCAACTTCACTCTTCAGGATGCCCGGCTCAAGATCAGTAGTCACAACCGTCTTATGTTGGGTTTGCACATTCAGGTTCTTCTTGTACAGTTCTTCTGTGTATACCTGCCACCTCTTCTTTATCTCAGAGGCTTCAGGGATGTCCTTGCCTCGTTTGTCCTTTATCACGCCCAGCTTAGCACAGAAGCTTCCTTTGATATCTTTCATTGTCTTATACAGAGCTCTTTTGTTCCTGAATTGGCTGTTGTCCTCAACTGCTTGGCACTGTATGTTCAGGAAGGCATTCTTATCTCTCCTTGCTATTTTCTGAAAATCCGCATTGAGAACCTTGTATCTTTCTCTTTCCCCCATAACTTTTGCCATCCTCCTTTCCTCAGCTATTTGCAAAGCCTCTTCAGATAACCAGTTTGCTTTCTTGCATTTCTTTTGCTTTGGAACTACCTTAGTAGCGACTTCTTGTATTATATCACGAACATCAGTCCACATCTCTTCGGGCTCTCTGTCTTCTAGATCTAATTCTTGAAATTGATTCCTCACTTCCACAGCATATTCTAATGGAATTTGATCCAGATCCTACCTGAAAGGCCTTCTAGTTTTCTGCGTTTTCCTCAATCGAAGTTTAATTTTGGCAACAAGAAGCTGATGATCGGTGCCACAATCGGCCCCAGGCCTTGTTTTTACTGCTTGTATAGCGCTTCTCCATCTCTGCCGGCAAAGAATATAATCGATCTGATTCCTGTACAGACCGTCCGGTGAAGTCCATGTGTACAGGCGCCTCTTGTGCTGTTGAAAATGAGTATTCGCTATGGTAAGATGGTTTTCTTGACAAAACTCTACTAGCCTCTGCCCAGCTTCATTTGGCTTGCCAAGACCGAACTTGCCTATAATTCCGGATATTTCTTCACTCCCGACATTAGCATTCCAGTCTCCTAAGAGAAAAACGACGTCTGATGATGGAGACTTTATTACATCGAACCAACTCTTCGTTTGACAAACGTTAAGGTTAGGTTTAGTTTAGTTTATTGGGCATAACATCCCAAAGTGGCTCAAGCTACGAGAGATGAAGTAGTGGAGAGCTAGGAGAATTTCGACCACCTCGGATTTTTCAACATTCACTGACACTGCGCAGTAGACGGGCGCCTAGGTTTTCGCCTCCATTAAAATGTGGCCACCGTGGCTAGGATTTCATCCTGCATCTTAAGGTGCAGTAGTCGAGCACCCTAACCACTGCAGGTGGACATTAAGCTTAGTGCTAAAAAATACTCTTCGATTTATATGTATCGAATCGTATGTTGGAACCAAAATTAAGTAAAAAGGAAATGTTTATGCTCCATCTGTTATTATGTTCAATATGTACGGCAACGTTAAACAGCTCGACAGCAAATACTTTATTGCACACTATTGCATAAGTTTCAAGAGGTCAATACAAGACTGACATAGCTCACAGTTCACTGATGACTTGATAGTAGTGTATTTATATGCCCCAAACCTTAGTGTACTTTTTTTGTTGTGTTACGTCATTGAGCCTTTCATTTTTGCTGTTGCGTTTTTTTGCTTATTATTAATTTGTGGCCTTTGTACTTTTTTTTTAATATTTGTACTTACCTATTTTCTGTATGCCCACCCTGCGAAAATCCCTTCCTGGGATTGCAGTATTAATAAATAAATAAATAAAAAACACATTTGGGTAAAGTCATCCGGTCATGAGACTTCACCCAGTGAAAACATTACATAATTGTACTTACAGCGGGAGAAATCATGCTGCACCAGGCCTTTGCGCACCATTAATCTATAACCCCGGTGAGGATATGCATGCATTCGTCTTGCATTTCCGTGTGCTCGCCTATGCTGCACACGTACTCCTGGGACACGTTGTGGAGTTAGGAGCCCGCCATAATGCTGGTCCACACATTGTCCAGTGACATGTGCTGCTGATAATGGAGGGAATGGAAGCAGCGTTTCAACTGCCTTATTGTCGTACAAAAAAGCAAGGTGAGTGGGCTATCCACAGCCACAACAGTGTTGGTGACGCGCATAACGCAAGTTACTGCAGTCAAAGTGAATGAATATAATGCAGAATAATGAAAATTTGCTCCCAATAATGATGTATTTCAAATAAAGCCACATCTGCTCTAAGTAAACCTGTGGTTTATGGAACTGACAACTTCGTAGTATGCTGTATATGGAATGTATGCTGTGAGCATTTGTTCTTCCAAGGCATCACACAACCTGTAAATGTGTTCGGTGCAAATTAATCCAGTAAATACCCTTCCCCCATTAAGGAATGGAAATATTTTTGATACCTTCATTGAAGGAAATATATATGTTCAAAAAACAAAATACTGTTACGATTTTTGGACATGTCACATTGGTAAGCAAATATTGATATGTGTCATATTTAATAAATATAACTTCACTGACACCAACCCATAATTAGTTTTCTGAAAAGCTCCCCCTTAATAGGTTTCGCCAATGTTATTTGCCTGCAGTGTTACTTAACTAGCAAACAAGTGTGCCATCAAAGTAAATTTCTGACTATACGTTGTTCGCTCAACAACGCTTGCAACTGTACCAATCTGTTCAAACACAGACATGCACAGCCTGTCAGTGCCTGGGATACCATGCAATCTAATATTTAGAATGTGCTGTGAGCCAACCTTTCAATCACTGCTCTCATGGTGTAGTGAACTGTATGGTATCGCCGTTTGCCGTATGTGTCCGCATTCTTGAGCCACAGTCTGCAAGGATAGCCATGTAGCAGGATGCCGGGGTAAGCACCCGATTCGAAGCGCTGAGCGAGGCCGCTGTGTGTAAGCATTCATGCGTCGTATGTGCCACCGGGCCACTTTGCGAAGACACCGAGGATCCAGCATTTGCTGTCCACCACAAGCTGCACGAAGATAGAGTGGTAGAAATGACTATTGTGGAAGAAGGCTAGGTCAAGACGGCGAGGTCGTGGCGGCAAGGACAGCCAAGCCTTGTCTAGCGTTTTAATGCGATCACGAACCCAGGCACGCGCGGGAGCCGGAGCCGCGGGGTGATGATGATGGTATGTACAAATGAAAGAAGATGATGGCATGTACAAATGAAAGAAGGTCCACAGAAGGCTCACACAATCTGCCCGGAGGGTCGGAAGCGGCCAGCCTGGCCGCTCCTAACTAACCGATGTACCGCGGCGCACAAACGGTTTCAAGCGAGAAAAATGAACAGTTTCAGTTCCACGGTGGCGTCGATCGGCTGGGGGATCAACAGGCGTGACTTTGTAGTTAACTCGAGAAGTTTGGCTGATGATCTTGTAGGGACCAAGGTAGCGGTGGTGGAATTTGTCACTAAGGCCAGGGGTGCGCAGTGGAGTATAAAGCAGTACTTCGTCACCAGGACGATAAGAGACCACGCGATGCGTAGAATCGTAGCGACTCTTGCGGTCTTCCTGGCACGCTGCTGTGTTCAGGCGGGCAAGATGACGACATCTGGCCACACGAGATAAGAACTGGGTAGGTACCGATGTGGAGTAGTCGGGCGTAGAGAAGAAGGAAGCGTCGAGAATTGTAGTGGGAGGACGGCCATAAACGAGGAAAAATGGAGAATAACCGGTACTCCGCTGTACTGCTGTGTTATAGGCGAAAGTGACGAATGGTAGAATAATGTCCCAATTTTGATGATCCGGTGTGATGTACATGGAGATCATATCCGATAAGGTGCGGTGAAATCGCTCAGTCAGCCCGTTAGTCTGGGGATGGTAGCTCGAGGTTGTCTTATGAAGGGTGGATGACGCGTAAAGAACTTCGGCAACGACTGTCGATAAGAAGGCCGTCCCGCGGTCACTTAGGAGCACCTGAGGAGCTCCATGACGCAATACAATTGATCGCAAAAAGAAATTTGCTACTTCTTGAGCGGAACCGGTCGGTACAGGTGCTGTCTCAGCGTAGCGTGTAAGGTGGTCGACAGCTGTTATAATCCAATGGTTACCCCCATCGGAGAGAGGTAGGGGACCATATAAATCGATGCCGACTACGTCGAATGGCGTGGCGGGACAGGGAACAGGTTGTAGAAGGCCCGCGGGTGGAGAAGTCGGCCGATTGCGACGTTGGCATAGAGGGCAGGATGCGACGTATTTGGCAACGCTGGAAGATAGGCCAGGCCAGAAGAATCGTTTTTTCACGCGATCGTATGTTTTGTCAACACCAAGGTGACCTGCAGTAGCGTCATCGTGGAGAGCCGCCAGTATACGTGGGCGAAGCACACGTGGCACGACTGGGATCCAGCGAGTTCCATCAGGACAATACACGAAGCGGAGTAGGATGCCATCTTCGAGCTTGAAATTGCGAAGTTGTCGGCGAAGCCGAGCATTGGGTGGGTTCGAAGCGCCAATAAGGCGGTCGATGATGGGACGGCAGTAGGCATCGGCTAATTGCTGTGAGCGGCGAGCGTGTTTGTTCTCAGAGTCGTCAAATGAAACTGTTGTGATATACGTAGGAAAGAGATGGTCGGCTGTGGTCATAGGTGCAAATGCATTGGGAAGAAAAACAGCAAGCCGATTCCGAAAGTGGACAGCGAGAAAGAGCGTCGGCGTCTTGGTGTTGGCGACCCGATTTATAAATGACGTCGAAATTGTATTCTTGCAGGCGTAGAATCCAACGGCCAAGTCGGCCTGTCAAATTTTTCAGCGAAGACAACCAGCAAAGAGCATGGTGATCGGTCACAACTGTGAAGTGCCGACCGTATAGGTAAAGGCGAAACTTTTGGACAGCCCAGACGAATGCAAGGCACTCCTGTTCGGTAATAGTGTAGTTTTTCTCATAGTCGGAGTCATAGTCCGACTGGCGAAGGCAATCACTTTCTCGCGCGAAGTTGCATCGCGCTGCAGAAGTACAGCGCCAAGACCGAGACCACTGGCATCAGTGTGCAGGATGGTTGGAGCGCTGTCACTGAAGTGGCCAAGAACAGGGTCTGATGTGAGGGCGTGCTTCAGGTTATTAAAAGCAGCTTCGCACTGTTCAGTCCACAGGAAAGGGCTGCGTGCTTTAAGTAGTTGATGAAGTGGAGCAGCAATACGTGCAAAATGCTTTATAAAACGCCGGAAATAAGACGCCAGGCCGAGAAAACTGCGCACTTCTGTAGTCCGTTGTGGACGAGCAAATTTCAAGACCGCGATGATGTTTTCAGGGTCTGCACGAATGCCGTCATGGCTGACTAGATGGCCCAATATTTTAATTTCCTTCTGTGCAAAGTGGCACTTCTTGGTGTTGAGATGAAGGCCCGCTGAAGCGAGACACGTGAGGACCTCATTCAGGCGCGTGAGATGGTCGTTAAATGTTGACGACAAGATGACAATATCATCCAAGTAACATAAACAGGTTCTCCATTTTAGGCCACGAAGCACAGTATCGATCATCCTTTCAAATGTCGCTGGTGCGTTACAAAGTCCGAAAGGCATAACATTAAATTCGTAAAGGCCATCGGGAGTTGCGAAAGCGGTTTTTTCTTTATCGTCCCCGTGCATAGGTATTTGCCAATAACCTGAGCGGAGGTCCAAAGTCGAGAAGTATTCGGCGCCTTGGAGAAAGTCAAGGGCGTCATCAATTCTTGGCATTGGGTATACATCTTTGAAGGTAATTTTGTTGAGTGCGTGGTAATCAACGCAAAAGCGTACCGAGCCGTCCTTTTTTTTAACTAACACTACTGGGGAGGACCATGGACTTGTCGAGGGACGAATAATATTGCGATGGAGCATGTCATTTACATTTTCTTCAATTACTTTTCGTTCTGAGAGGGAAACCCGATAAGGCCGTCGGCGAACGATAGAGTTACCTTCAGTAATGATGCGATGGTGCGCAGCACTAGTCCGTCCCAGTGGTGGGGAAGTGGCGTCAAAAATGGCTTGGTGTTGTCGAAGCAATGTCAGCAGTTCTTGGCGTTGGTTCGGCGTGAGGTTAGGATTAATAGTCTTTGTGAGAATAGAAAGAGAGACGTCTGTCGAAACACGGTGCTGAGGCTGAGGGGCGGTGAGCACCATCAGGGACAAAGGTTGAACATCCACCATGCAGGGGAGAGAAGTTCCTTTTCGAAGCACGAGGGATTCACGTGAAGTGTTAGTGGCCGCTACTGCCGCTGAGCCCTTACAGAACCTCACAAGACTAGGCGGGAAGGCGATACCGCGTACAAGATGACGATAAGATGGTGCGATGAGTACGTCCCCGTCAGCGATGTGGTCAGAAACAACGGTAAGCAGTTTTTCGCACTGAGGAGGCAGAACAGTATCAGCGGCGGCAACGAGGGGATGATGTCGTTCAGAAATTTCAGATGAAAAATCGCTGTCTGTCATATGGATAACACGGTCGCCACAAGAAATTAACGCCGAAGCGGTTGACAAAAATCCCATCCAAAAATCATCAGATGCGCACATGGTGAGAGCACAGCAAACTGCACATGATGGCGGACGCCGTCAATAACAACTCGTACGGTGCACTTTGCTAAAGGGCGCAAAGGGACGTCATTGGCACCACGGAGTTCAGGCCCATCATATGGTGTCGTAACTTTTCGCAAACGGTAGCACAAATCAGCGTGAATGACAGAAATTGCAGCCGCTGTATCAATCAATGCTTCGACCGGTAATCCTTCAGCGAAAACAGAAATCACATTATACGGGCGATCTGGAGGACTTTTGGCAAGTTCGCAGACTGCAGTTTGACCTCCGGAAACTGCAACGCTTAGTTTTCCGGATGGCGGACAGGGAGAGTTGTTGCGGGTCGGAGAGGGGAACTGAGCGGCCTTATGGGGATAGGGACCGACGTCGGGATGCATGGGTTCCACGAGGCTCAGACGAGAATTCTGGAGGTGGGGATGATATTCGAGGTGGGCTGGAAATAGGTGGTCGCTGATAATATGAGGGTACGTCACTTTTGAAGGCGTCATAACCACGCCGCTCGTTCTGAATACGTCGACGGCAGAAGCGGGATATATGTCCTCGTATTCCACAGTAGTAGCACACTGGGCGAGAGGGGCGCCAGGGTGCACAATAGGGTGGCGTAGGCTGAGCCGTCGTCACGGCGTTGATGTGGTTGTAGGGTGATGCCAGTTGGGGCGGCGGAACAAAAGGAGGGGGTGATGCTGCGACGTGCGCGTAAGTCGATGCTGGGCGGGGTGCAGGAGGGTCGGACGCCATAGGTCGCGTGATTGTTGCCAGCTCATCTTTAATGATGTTGCGGAGACCGGCGTCATTAGAAGGTACGGAAGAATGATCGCACCCATGTCGACAGACAGGCTTGAGGGCTTGGAGCTCCTCCCGGATGATGGCTCGAATCAGTGCCCGTAGATCCAGATCAGCATAGGTCGGGCCAGTAGCAATGCCGGGCTGCAATCGGGAGGACTGCAGCTGGTCGATGCGTTGGCAGGTCGCAATAATGGCGTCAACAGTAGACGGATTCTGGGCAATCAGGGTATTATAAGCGACAGAATTAATTCCTTTTAAGACGTGGTGTACGCGTTCAGGTTCCGGCATGGTGGGACTAACACGCCGGCAGAGTGCAAGTATGACCTCTATGTAAGACGCGTACGACTCATCGGGACCTTGGAGGTGAGAGGCGAGCTTGTTCTTCGCGACCTCAGTCCGAACTGCTGGGTCCGCGAAATATTGGCAGAATTGCTGCTTGAATGTTGTCCAGTTAGTGCTGTGGGGTTCGCGATTAATAAACCAGGTTCTGGCGACCTCAATGAGGTAGAAACATTCAAAAATTTTAGAGCATCGTTCCACCGGTTGTAGTTACTGCAGCGTTCATAGGTGTCCAGCCAGTCATCGACGTCTTCGTCGCGACGACCAGCGAACAGCGGCGGGTCGCGTTGTCGTGTGGGCACCGTCGGAGAGGGTGGTGCAGCCGAGATAGAGGGTCCTGCCGATTCGTGGGTGCTCTCGGTAGACATAACGATGGTGGCAGGCGGTAAACAGCGACCGGAACGTAGCTCCAGCGAGAGGCAGGGCACAGAACAGCAAGGGGATCAATTCTCACCTCCACCACTTGTGGAAGAAGGCTAGGTCAAGACGGCGAGGTCGTGGCGGCAAGTACAGCCAAGCCTTGTCTAGCGTTTTAATCCGATCACGAACCCAGGCACGCGCCGGAGCCGGAGCCGCGGGACGATGATGATGGTATGTACAAATGAAAGAAGATGATGATGGCATGTACAAATGAAAGAAGGTCCACAGAAGGCTCACACTATTTAGTATGTCTCCTCGTACAGCTCAGGGGCCTGGATCCTGACATGGGGGGCATCAATGACGCCGACGATGCCGGGGAAACTTCCAGCAGCACAGAAGTCGGCCATGCAGCCCGCAACGCTCTCAATACAAAACCAGTCTCAAACCGCTCAACTTGCCGCGCTCCTATTGGTCGGCGGGCATATTGAAGTTTTGCGTCATCACTGATCTCACCGATGACTGCGGTTACGTCATCAACAAGATTAAAGTGGTGACGTTGCCCATGCGTTGAATATTGACTGAAATTGTGAGCTAAACGAGGTAACCCCAAAACCAGTCAACTTGAGTACAGCGAAAATGGTGGCTGTGTTACTTGCGATGCGCTGGCTGTGAGACAGTTGTGTCGGTGCGATTCACGGCGTAGGAGGGAGCATGAAGACGCGTTTGACGTACCGGACTACTTGTTCCGACTCTGCTCAACTCGGAAACCAGCAGAAAGTGGAGTGACTGTGCGGCGGTTGCCGACGAACATCGATGAACGGGGGCTCACGGCCGAGTGCGCAGTGACTGCAGCTGCATGCGCACCGCGTTTTTTTTTGCTATCGGGGGCTGCCAAGTTGCATCGGGAACGTAACATCGTCTGCATCGCATAGGCGTCGATCAGCAGGTGTGTGCGCCGATAGCGAAAGCCATCGGGCTGACTGCCGACAAGGCGCCGCGGGGCGATGTAGAAAGAAGTCGCTAGGCAAGGGGTTCTAACGTAATGAACATCACAGTAGTGAGTAGATTTTGGTTTTGACTCCGTGTGCTTGGCTATGAGTTCGGAAGGTCATTGTAAACTTCTATTGTGCCTGTTTTATTACAGATCTGTGACGCGAACATACGCACTTTTGACCCTCGCTGCCCCGCCGCACCAAGGCCTCCAAACAACGCGTCCATCTAGCGGTACTCCTGTGCGCCGACAGTGAACGAAGACCTGCTGAACGCCTGCGACTTTTTCTTGGGTAAGCTGTAAAAAACCCGCGTCGGTCATCGAACGACCTTGATTATATGCATTAATATGTGCAATCGACCACTTACTGTAAGTTGGCTTCTCTGCTAGTCTTGTTTTCCAACCAAAAGGACTCGTTCCCACTCTCGCAATGTTAAGAAACGAACAGAGGAAAGTTCTCTTTTCTTTCTAGCTGCCTTCGAGATTACCCACCGAGACCTGACGAAAGTTCAATAGCTGTATATACTTGGAAAAATTTTGAAAGAGCGCAAACACACACAACCACTAAAGACAAGAGACGAGACACAAGCGCCGACCACTTGCTTTAGTGGTTGTGTGTGTTTGCGCTCTTTCAAAATTTTTCCAAATATGTACCAACTCGCCCAAAAAGAAGTGTTAAAGCTGTATATACCTCCCCTTTATATGTAAAATACAGGACGAAGGGTCTAGGGGTTATAGTGCCTTGCTCTGGAGCATGACTGGTTTCGGCCCATTCGTTACGCTCCCTCCCTACGACACGTTCACTACTCGAAGTGTGAGTACGCTGTAAAAAGCGCCTGCTTCTTATAGTTTCAGCAAGGACTAGAAGAGTGTTGTGGGATAACGAGACCTTTTAGTTGGAATACGAGCCTTGCAGACAAGCTGACTTACATTCCAGCGAGTGATCGATTGCCTGAATTCGCTGAAGCTGCATGCATAAGACGGGTTAGTTATGCATAAGAAAAGTGCAAATTTAGTGTTATGGCAGCAGCAACCAAATATTCAATGTTTGAAATCTCTTTACTGCCTAAGAATCTGCAGCTCTTGTGTTGTGCAGGTAATCTTCACACATTTTTTTTATATCACTGTGAAGCTACAAGGCTGTCCTTACAATGATGCTTGCTTGAACAGCCTTGTGACACGTTGCCAGCATTCCTGTTAATGTTTACCACCTCACTGTGTACTAGTTGGTATGGATCTTTGATTGTACACTAGAACGTGCAAAAGGCGGACTTAAGTAGATGTCATTGTTTGGTTATGCAGGAGACAGTGACTACCCACTGGAGTCATGGCTGCTTACACCAATGCCAAGTCATCCCAGACCCAACTTGCTGTCCCTTCTCTGCTATCACCTTGCAGCCTGTCACAATTGGCTGTGGTCACTAGCTGTGTGGTAGACATGTCTAAACCGAAAAGCATAGTGTTACAGCAAGGCAATGTCCATGACGCTTATTGGAATCAAAAAATGGCACCAAATATTTTTTACTGCCACATATGTTCAGTAGAAGCATTTACTTCTTGGCCGCTGCATTTCACTCGACTGTTTTTATTAAGAAAGAGACACCATATATACCAGCACACTTACCCTGATGAGCAATGACCATACAACATTGACATGTGTATTGCAGAATAATTATTGGGCTCAAATAAGCCATTCCCTTTCAACATATTCAAGCTACCTGCAAAATGCTTACATATTAGACTCCGCAGGGGGCACCTGTTAAAGCAGGTGTTTGCGTGTACTGTGCGACACCACAGACCCCAGCACCCGCGCTTAGCCGTGCGTGGCTTTGCCGTGTCTGGGGAAAAGGGGATCCTGGTGGTTGAGCCGATGCCGAGTGTTTGGACCTTTAAGGCCCCTCGGCGGAGGCAACACATCACTTTGGCCCACGCTTCCCATAGCCTCTGGGCTGACCCACCCGGGGGAAATCGCCAGTCGCCCTTTCCTGTCCTCCCTGCCATCTTTCACTTTCCTATCTCCTTTCTTACAACTGTCCTGTCTCCTCTTTTTTTCGTGTTTTTTTCCTTCTTCCAGACGGCAAGGGTTAACCTTGTGTGGCTAACCACCCTGCGTTATGCCATATTTGGTTATAGTCGGGGTGTACAGCCGGCGTAGGCAGGGCTGCTTCGAAGTTCCTGCCGCGTCCCCTCGTTGCGCTCCATGGTGGGTGGCTGCCACCCCGGCCGAAAAACAAGGCTTTTTTATGGCTACCTCTTTACTACTAAATGATCGGCCTCAGAAACGAGGTCGCGCCGACTTCACAGCTCAATTCTTTCAAATCAACAGCATGAACTTCCCACGCTATCATGTGATCCATAGTGAAGACCAAAAGAAGACTGCTCGAATTGTATCACCATTCATAGTCTCTAAGACCAGTCCTGATGTTATTGGACCCGGATACAAAGTAAAAAAGCTGCCAAACGGTGATCTGCTACTGGAAATACTCTATAAACAAACACCATTTTGAAAAACTGCCTCGGCTAACTTCGTTTGGAGAAATCCCCTAACCATCAGCCCCCACCGCTCTTTGAATACCGTTCATGGAATAATCTCAGACTATGACCTCATACACTTAACAGAAGAGGAACTGCTTGAAGGACTGCAAGAACAGAATGTGACAAATGTGTACAGAATAAAAATACGGCGCGATGGAAAAGAAATACTGACTAAGCACTTCATACTCACATTTGCCTCGAGTAAACTTCCAGACACTGTTGAAGAGGGATACATGAAACTAAACCTCAAACAGTACATCCCCAACCCACGTCGTTGCTACAACTGTCAAACGTATGGCCACAGTTCCCAGAGCTGCAGGGGCCAACAGACATGTGCGAAATGTGCTTCGCATGAACATGCTGCCGAAAACTGTCAAAACGAATCATATCTGTGCGTAAACTGTGAAGGTGACCATGCAACCTATTCACGAACCTGTCCTACATGGAAAAAAGAAAAAGAATTTGTAACACTCAAAGTCACAGAGAACATTACCAAAAAAAAGCTCGAATCCGACTGTCATTGCTGCACAAACCTGCATACTCTGTTGTGGCCTAAGAGGGCGCGGCGGCGCAGCAGGCTTCAGTACCTGCCCAAGTCAAAAAACAGTGAGCCTGGTGCAGGGGCATCTGCGCCCCAGGTAGCAGTAGCTCGTGCTACTCCACCTCACACCAAGCAGGCCGTGTGGTCTGTTCAGCCGACCGGCCACAAGGCCTCCCCGCACACGGGGAAACCAAACTCAAATCCCTCCGTGCGTTCTGCACGGACGTCCATTGCATGAGAGGACGCAATGGACACAACTAACCAAGATAGTCCTGAGCCGTCAACATCCCAGAGGCGGCGGGACTCCTTGAAAAAAGCTAAAATAAAACAAACCCCGAATAACTGGGCCAAAAGCTCCCTAGTTCGTTTCTGTTTACCCACATAGAATAGGATGGCTTTTATAGTAAATTAGAACTGCAGGGGATTGATAAATAACTTACAGGATATAAAAGACATATTAGCTGTACACTCACCTTTCGCTCTATGCTTACAGAAAACTAACCTGGGTCGCCAGCACACAAGAAGATTAAAAAATTATAGCGTCTTTCGCTGCGACAGAGAGCAGGCAAATAGACTCTCTGGTGGCGGTGCAATCCTAGTTCAAAACAGCATTGCCGCTCGGGAACTCAAACTAACAACTAGGTTGGAAGCTGTGGCCGCCACTCTCGTAACTTACAAAACAATCACTATATGCAGTGTGTATCTTCAGCCACATATTAATGTCACTCTTAATGAATTAGAAGACCTTTTAAATCAACTGCCAGAACCTTTTCTGCTAGTAGGAGATTTTAACGCCCACTCTGCATCTTGGGGGAGTGAAAAAACTGACATGCGAGGACAGATTAGAGGATTTTATTTTATGCAGTAACGTTTGCGTGCTAAACACCGGTAAACCTACTTACTGCTCCCCAAGCTCGGGGAAAATGAGCTATATAGATTTGTCTTTTAGCTCATCCGGTGTTTTTAGCAATTTTAATTGGGATGTTTTGGACAACCTTTATGGGAGCGACCACTTACCCACACTAATAACCTTATCTTCTGCACCAAATGTCATCCCCACAAAACCACGACGCTGGAAACTTCATATGGCAGACTGGGATCTTTTTAAAATGGAAGCTAATTTAGACGAAATCTTTTCAGAAACTTATAATGTTGACGAACTGAACAAATTGGTCACAACTTGTACCATAAATGCTGCCCTCCTGGCTATTCCACAATCCGCAGGAATGGTAAAATGCCACCACCAAGTATGGTGGTCCAGCGAATGCAGAGATGCAAAAAAACAACAAAACAAAGCTTGGGGAATATTTCGAATGTATCCGTCACATGAAAATCTAATACTTTTCAAGAAGGCGAGAGCCAGGGCTCGGTATATTCGCCGAAATGTGGAAAAAACATCCTGGAAGAACTACATATCATCTTTAAATAGCTCAATCACTTCCAAAAAAAATGTGGGAACAGGTACACAAACTAAATAGTACTTACTCTCCCTTCACAATTCCAGTTATAACACCTCCAGGAGTATCAACAAGTATAGAAGAACAGGCAGATATACTAGGCCAGCACTTCTACAATATTTCCAGTTCTTCCAACTACCCAGAATCTTTTTTTAAGGTACAAAAGTACAGCTGAAAACAGACTTCCTACAGACAGAGGAAAAAATGAACCATACAATAGTTTAATCACACTTCAAGAGTTACAGAAAGTCCTGGCTGCTGGAAAACAGACTGCGCCTGGCAAGGATGAATTACACTTCGAAATGCTTGCACATCTATCTGATTCCTCAGTGCATGCACTTTTACAATTCTTCAAGATATGGATACATGGCAAAATGCCAGAAGCCTGGAAAGAGGCTTTTATTGTGCTTTTCCTGAAAGCCAGAAAACCACCAACCTCCCCCGGTAGCTACAGGCCCATAGCTCTCACCAGCTGTCTGGCAAAATCTTTTGAAGCCATTTTAAACACCAGACTAACCTTCGTTTTAGTCTCGGCAACTTCTCGATAATCATGAGTGCGGTTTTAAAAAAACATGCTCAACTACAGACCACTTAGCCCGACTCGAAAATACAATTAGAGATACATTCATACACAAACAGCACTGTCTTGCTGTCTTTTTCGACTTAGAGAAGGCGTTCGACACCACGTGGAGATACTGCGGGACCTCGGAGATTTAGGCATACATGGCAGGATGCTGAAAGTTTTGAGCAACCTTCTGTCCAACCGTAAATTTCAAGTTCGTCTTTGCTCAGTCCTGTCAAAAACCTTTACCCTGGAAAACGGTGTCCCTCAGGGCTATATTTTACGTCCCACACTTTTTATTGCAAAAATGAATTCAATTAACAGAGTAATACCTAAATCTATTATGTATTCAGCCTATGTCAATGATTTCCAGATAGCCAGCACCTCCTCAAATGTATCAACCTGTGAAAGACAAGTGCAATTAACAATAAATAAATTAGTGACATGGGCAAACAAGAATGGGTTTCAGTTCTCTCTGCTGAAAACAGTGGCGGCTATGTTTTCACTAAAACGGGGAATAAACGTCAATCCCACTCTGTACATAAATGATAATGAACTACCAGTTAAAAACGAACATAGGTTTCTAGGGATAACGTTTGACAGAAAACTCACATTCCTACCTCATATCAACGCCCTTAAAAAGAAGTCTTCAAAAACACTAAACATACTCAAAGTACTTTCGCGAAAACACTGGGGGTCTGATAGGAAATCTCTTCTACACATATACCGATCTGTTGTACGGTCTTGTTTGGACTATGGCTCTATAGTCTATGGGTCCTCAAGACCATCCTATTTGAAACGGTTAGATCCGGTGCATAACCGTGGCTTGCGTCTGTCAACTGGTGCTTACCGCACATTTCCTATAAACAGCCTCTACGTAGATACAAATGAGCCTTCCCTCGAATACAAAAGATCATTACTTACTTGCTCGTATGTTTTGAAAATACAATCCCTGCCAAACCATATATTCTTCCCCATAGTTACAAAGTGCATCTCCAGAATATTCCTCCAAAACAAGCCACACTCAATCAAACCTTTATCTCTCCATTTTGAAGAAAAATGCCTAGAACTAGGAATACGGCAGAGCCTTCCAAACATCGCCCCAAGGCAAGATCCAATACCACCCTGGTACAGTCTCCCATGTTTATGTGACTTCGCACTTACACAGTTTCAAAAAAACCTTTTTCCTCATAAACACATGCTATAAGAGGTCTTGGCTCTGGAAGAAAAGTATAAAAATTACAGGGGTTTTTATACTGATGGTTCTAAGACAGCACATCATGTGGGAAGCGCTATAGCGCAAGACAAATGGGAAAAAGCAGTAAGACTGCCTAAATGCGCATCAGTTCTCGCTGCTGAAAGTATGCCATTTCCGTAGCCGTAAAACATATACTAAAGAAAAACAAAGAAAAGAGCATAATCTTAACTGATTCTCTCAGTGCTATCACAGCTCTACATCCCAGTAAAGCAGTAGAGCCCTTAGTGGGAGACATAACACATACCATAACAGCAGAAACACGGGCGCAGGAAATAAAGTTCTGCTGGATACCGAGCCACATAGGGATCAGAGGCAATAAGAGAGCCGATGCAATTGCTGCAGCTGCCTGCAACATAGAAATTCAGAAAGTATACCATATCAGGATGCAAAAACATTTGTACAAACAGACCTGAGAAGAAAATGGCAAGCTGCATGGGACAATGAAGCAAACAAGAAAGTCATGTAACCATCAGAAGCGCTTATTTGAAGTAATTTTGTGTCGCCTCCATATCGGACATGCCCATCTGACGCACAGCTTAATTCTTACAAAAAAAGAAAGGCCGATATGTGAAGGATGTCGAGAAGAAGTCACTATAAACCACATTTTATTCTCCTGCTTAAAGTTCGAGAAACTGAGAGAAAAATATTTTCCACACTTCTGCAGAGAGCAAATTCCATTTCACCCTGCCTTACTCCTCGGAGATGATGCAATTGTCAATACATTCAGTGTTTTTAAATTCTTAGAAGAGGCAATGCTCCTAAACAAGTCGTAATGTCCTTGGTACTGTACTTCGTATTCCTAACATAAACACAATACATCTCGTGTTCGGCGCATGATAGCCTTTGTTGCTTATGCGCCATTAAACCCAACACAACAC